>NC_141147.1:120993452-121333452 GCF_053477565.2 Lygodium microphyllum
GCGACTCACAAGCGCAAGTATATGTCTGGATTATTTGGGCATTACTACGCTGAAGTCAATATGTTCAAGCCTGCAACTCTTGAATATGCAATTTCTTTAGCTCATGACACTGAAGACAAGCTTTGAGGAAGAGACAAGCGTCCACAACAATTTCAAGCCAATGGTAACTATGGATCTAAGCAATTCAATTCAAATTTTAGAAGATTCAATCAAGGTCGATTTCCTTCATCATCTTTCTGTAAGTCTTGGGCAAAACTACCTGCTTTACCATCCAATACCAATCAAAACCCTAAGCCAACTTCACAGCCAAATCCTACTATTCCTAGACTTCCTGCCATTGCAAACAATGTATCTAAAGCCAAACCTATAGTGTGTTACAAATGCCACCAACCTGGATATCTAGCAACCAATTGCCAATTGAAGAAGCCACCTGTCCATATCAACTATCTTGGAGCAATGGAAGATGAAGAACATGAAGAAATGCCTGACTTTACGGAAGATGAAGACAACATTGCTACTCTGTTGGATACTTTACCAGGTATGCCAACTCCACAGTCTTTATTGACAATGAAATGTTTAGTGCATGGAAAAGAAAAGATTATTTTGCATGATGATGGTAGTACTCATGATTTTATTTATGCAAAGTTAGTGAAAGAATTGAAATTACAAACTGTTTCTACACATTATTGCATTAAAGCAGCATTCTTAGGCACAAGGTATAATGGAACATAAGAGGTGCACGATTTAGAAATTCAAATTGGTGAATATATTGAAAGAAGGAATTTTCTAGTTGTACCATTACAGTTGAGTGATATTATTTTAGGTATGCCTTGGCGTCATCATCATAACCCTGATATAGATTATTCCACACATTCAATTAATATTCATTTTCAAGGAAAACATATTACATTGTATGGTATGCATGCATCTAATGCTTTTCCACTGCTTTCTTATACTCAAGCTAAACGTGCATTACGCAAAAGTAGTAAATCTTATCTAATTTGGGTGAATGAACTGCAAGTTAAAGAAAAACATATGCACCCTAGGCATAAAGAATTTCTTGCACAATTTAAAGACTGTTTTGCAGAAGATCTACCACCTGGTTTACCTCCACGTCCTGAAGACCACAAAATAGATTTAATTCCTGGTACACAACCACCTTGTAAAGCACCATATAGGCATAACCAGATATGGCAAAAAGAAATTCAAAATCAAGTTGAGGAATTACTAAATAGAGGATTGATTAGAACTAGTAGTTCTCCATTTGGGACACCTGTTTTGTTGGTAAAGAAGAAGAATAATACTTATCGTATGTGCATTGATTATCGTGCTCTAAATAAGATTACTGTAAAGAATAGATATCCAATTCCTAGAGTCGATGATCTTATGGATAAATTGCAAGGTTCTGCCATATTTAGTAAAATAGATCTTAAATTTGGTTATCATCAGGTGAGATTAGATAAGTCTGACATACTCAAGACTGCATTTAGAACACAATTTGGTCATTATGAATTTTTAGTGATGCCTTTTGGATTGACTAATGCACCTGCTACATTTAGTAGAATGATGAATCGTATATTTTTGAAATATCAGCATTGTGTTATTGTATTCTTTGATGATATTTTGGTGTTTAGTAAAAATGAGAAAGAACATTTTGAACATCTGTCCTTGGTTTTCAAGTTGTTGAAAGATAATTAATTGTATGTTAATCTGGAAAAGAGTGAGTTCTTTAAAACAGAAATTGAATATTTAGGTCATATTGTGTCATCAGATGGTATTAAGGTTGACCCTAAGAAGATAGAAGCAATATTAAACTGGCCTATACCTAAAAATGTGCATGTTACGATCTTTTCTAGGTCTTGCTAGTTTTTACAGGAAATTTGTGCGAAATTTTTCATTACTTGCTTTGCCTTTGACTAAACTTTTAAAGAAAGGTATTGTTTATCATTGGTCTGATAATCAACAGAAATCCTTTGATTTATTGAAACATGCATTAACCCATGCTCCTGTATTACAATTGCCTGACTTTAATAGACCATTCTTTTTAGTAGTTACTGATATTAGCGGATCTGGAATAGGAGCCGTACTTATGCAAGATAATCATCCCATAGCCTATTCTAGTTGTAAACTGAAACTTTTCGAACTTAAATATTCCATATATGATACAAAATTATTAGATGTGGTACAAGCTTTAAGACAATGGAAACATTACTTAATGGGTTCTGAGTTTATGATTAAGACTCATCAACAAAGTATTAGACATTTACTTAGCCAACCTCAAATATCTGACCGACATATCAAATGGGCAGCCTTTATTCAGAGTTTTCATCCCGTTATTCAATATCAACTAGGTAAAGAAAATGTAGTGGCCGATGCACTAAGTAGAAGACCCACCATTCATAATATCTTTGTTATATCATTTGATTCTCTAACTCCTATGAGAGATACTTATCATCAAGACATTACTTTTCATGCTGATTGGAATAAATTAGTTGGAAATAACTGTATTCCTATTGATTCACTGTCTTATAATTTTATGAAAAGGATTATGTGTTATAGTTCCATTTAGATCTTTTGTTTTGAATGAGATTCATTGTCCTCCATACCAAGGTCATAGAGGTATCATATCTACTTTACATACATTAACTGAAGATTTTTATTGGCCACATATGGACACCGATGTATCTAACTTTGTTTCTGAATGTCTGATTTGTCAAAGAGTTGAGAGACATCATGGTAAACAATATGGATTACTTATGCCTTTATCGATTCCATCAAGACCATGGGAACAAATTTCTATGGATTTTATTACTGGTTTAATACTAAAGCTAACAATGACATGATTTGGACTGTAGTAGACAGGTTTAGTAAACAAGCATATTTCATTCCATGTAAGAAAACTTTAACAGCATCTCAAGCAGCACACCTGTTTTTGAAAACTGTTTTCACTAATCACGGATTACCAAAAGTTATTATTTCTGATCGTGATTCTAGATTTTGTAACAACTTTTGGATTACTTTGTTTGCTAACCTAGGAACAAAAATTGATTTCTCATCTGCATTTCATCCTGAAACTAATGGACAAACAGAAGCCACTAACAGTACTATTCTAGATCTTTTACGTGCTTAAACTATTTCTAAACCACAGACATGGGACACACATTTACATTTATTACAATTTGCATATAACAATACACCACACACATCTACAAAGAAAGCACCGTTTGAAGTGATTTATGGTTATAGATTGTCTACACCTGTTGCATCTTTATCAAATAGAATTCAAACTGCTGATGATATTGCTACTATGCACGCTACTATTTTTGATGAGGTTAAAGACATGATTGCCAAAGCCCAGCAATCATATACTAAACAAGCCAATAAGAAAATACAAGCAATGAATTTCAAAGTTGATGACTATGTTTTGTTGAGAATAGAAAAACGTAGATTACAAAGTGTAGATAAACACCCAGTTGTGAAATTAGCACCTAGATTCTATGGACCATTTAAGATCATTCATGCATTCAAGTTAGAATTACCACCTCATTGGAAAATTCACAACACATTTCACAATTAGTTTATTACGACCCTTTAGAGGCCAATTACCTGTACACCCTGTTTATGAAAACCCACCTTTGTTAGATGAAGAGACTGAAATACTTGAATTTGCAACTATTCTAGACACTGACTTTATGACCACTAGAATTGGCCGAAGATACTCTAGATATTTAGTCAAATTTAAGAACCATCCTGTAGAGGAAGCCCAATGGATGCACGCTAGAGTCTTAAATGCTTTCCCCACTCTGTTAGCTCCACATTGAGCTAATAGCAATTGAGGTCAATTGCTATCCCACCCCGGGGGTATGATGCCACGAGGCATATCTCATGGTGGATTTTGTGCCACGGTGGATTCCGTAAACTTTGTTGACTGGGGCTCATACACAAAGTGGATTCTTTGTGCGAGAAGTTGATGAGGACGCCTATCCTTTTCGGGTGTTTCATTAATTTAGTGTGTACATGGGTGATTCCATAGCGGGTGATTCCACAAAATACATATTAAATTAATAAACGTTTATGAGTTTAGAGTGCGCACTCATAATAAATTAAGGTTAGGATTGATTTCTAACCAGTTGATTTATTTATGTAGCTGAAGACTGCTAGGTATTCACTTTTGTCGGTTTAATTGTATTATTTTACTAACGATTGTGAATGCTTTAATTGATGTGTAGAGATAGCAGCAGTGGCGGAGGAAAGCATTGGAGGATAGCGTGTATTCGAGTTATCACTTATATTTTGATGGGCGCATACTTTAGGCATGGCGCCTATATTTTGTCGCGCCTATTTATTGAGGTGTTGGATATTTATTTATTATTTTGTATGCGCATGGGCGCACGACTATGATATTTGTATTTGGACATTGTATTGGGTACGCTTGACTCTTTGGGCGCCCGCCCATTAGCTTTATTTCTATTTTGTGCTAAAGAAAACTCAAAAGCCAAAAACATGCTATTTTGTAATTTGGGCTATTATTTGAGCTTGAAGATGATTAATACATAAAATACATGCTTTGTGGGGCGCTCACACAAGGCATAGGGGGAGATTGCACCCAATTGGTCTCTTCTTCATGTCGTGCATGCTTTTTACCTTGAGTTTTGTGCAAAAAGTAGAGTTCTTTTGTTCTTGGGGACCTTTCAGCATTCACTATGCGAGCATACGGCATCCGATCTGCGCACCAGTTAGAGTATCTATCTACAAGCAAAATCCTTATTTATATTGAAAGTAAATTCTCACTAGATAGAGGCTACATAAATGTAAGGGCTTCTTTAAGCTATACATACACATGTGCACATTCTTATTTTAGATAAACTAAAAACCTATAGTAAAATTAGGCTTAATGATGTCATAAACTTAAAGGCTTGGGCTAATGCGCTTAGCTTAGACTAAGCATTACGTAGTCTTTTGACTTAGATACGTTGACATCTTTGTCAAGTTTGGAGGAGACTTGAATTTTCAAATGTGAGATGGATGAATAAGAGAATACATTGCCCATGTACCTAGTGCAAGACAACTATTAGACGATTACATTGCATCACCTTTGAGCATATACAATGTTATGGAACATTTGATGCCTCCCTATTACATCAACTTGTGGGAGAAGCCAACTCGTCTTTGATGTGACTCATGACTCTATGTATGTAAAAGCATTAAGAAATACTTAATGAATGACTATAACTAAAATGTTCATGAACCATAGGATGGAGAGTCCTTACGAAGAGCCTATGCCTATCAACTAGTGAGACACATTCAAGGGTGATGAGCAGATGTTGCAATTGGAGGTAATGTGCCCTTTATAAGTGCTCAAGGAGGATAGCCATGAGAGGAGGCATATAGTGGAGGGGCTGATAATGAGACCTTTAAGGTAGAGATGGCTCCAATCAAGCTAGAGATGGATGAAAGAATATATGATCTCCTTGATGACCATGACCCTTCTATGGGTACCTTTAAAAAGAAGGCAAATAAACCACTCTATGGGGAGTCAAGTATATCCAAACTAAAAAATTTTGTATCATTGCTAAACTTGCAATCTCTTTATGGATGGAGGGATGTGTATGATACTATATTACATGTTATTAAAAAATCATATTTTTTCAACAATAAATGTAATGCCTAACACTCATGATGAGGCAAGAAAGATCCTATGACCATTAGATGTTGACTACAATAGCATCCATACTTGCCTTAATGACTACATTCTCTTTAGAAAAACAAACATGGAAAGTTGACTGCATCCCCAAAATGTGGTGATGAATGACATTGCACTAACTTATGGGGTGAGATAATGCCAGTTGATTCATCCCATTTCCCTCTTATACCATGGATCCATCAAGTCAAAAAATTGGCGATCCATATGTCTTGACACTCCACAAATCAATCCTCAAATAACGTGATATGCACTTCCCTATGGATTACAAAGCTTGGAGACATATTAGCAAGTAGTGGCTTGACTTTGAGAACAAGTCTTGACACTTGATTTGGCTTGATAAATGGGGTCAACCCTTTTGACCAAGAGCACCCATGTACAATGTTTGACTTGTGGATTTTAGTGAGCTATAATACTCCTCCATAGCTCACAATCAAGAAGGCCACCTCATTCTTAGTCGGCTAATCTTGGTCAGTAGCATAAGGTTAAGAATTTGGACATCTACCTTGAGCCTCTACTTGAGGAGTTTCAATTGTTATGGTTAGGCTTTCTAGTAATTAATATAAGTAGGCATGCTGATCAATAAAGAAATATACTAATGAGATGCATTTTTACATATATCCTTTTCTTGAGGTATCATACCATGTACAATAGCCATAGGTGTCCTATTCATAAAGTCTACAACAATAGCAACTACTTTAGCCCAATAGTAATAATGTAAGTCTATTTCAAAAACCAATGCTCGAATAATCTCTTCAATATGCTTTTTTTTTTCATTCAACAACTCCATTTTATTGTGGAGTATACCTATATGTAAATTGCCTCTAAATATTAATTTTTAACAAAAAATCAAAGTAGTCATTAGAGAAGTACTCTCCTCCCCAATATAGCCATAGACATTTAATATGAAACCATGACTCATTCTCAACCAAAGCTTTAAAGGTTTTAAGGCGAGTGAACACCTCGCTTTTCTCACTCATTAAATAAACCCATGATGCATATACTTTATGCATTTCATCAACTTTGAACTTTGTTAAGCATCCAGAATGTGTTTTGACTATATATTTTTTTGATGTTGCACATTTACATGATTAATCTGCTTATGCCAAATTTCAATGATGGCAACAACACCTAAATCTTGTGCAAACATAGCAACATCCATTTTAGGCAAATCTACATCAAGGGTAAACAATATGTCTAGTATGCTCACCTTTTGCAATCAACATCCAATCATTTGTAGGGTCTTCTACATAAAAACCATTAGATGTGAGCTGAACTTGTAATCCTTATTCCACCATTTGACCAACTAAAATCAAATTCTTAGTTATGCTTGGTGTATATAGCACATTAGATAAATACTTTATTTTACTATCTTGCATACTCAAGGGGACATTTCCAACATGAGTAATGGGGTGAGCGTTGCATAATCCCTTGACTACATATAACTTGGAGATTGTAGATTATGCATCTCTCAAAACCACTCTCCAGGAGAAGTCATGTGGTTAGAGGCACCCGAGTCCGCATATCATACGTCATTCTTAGATGAACCATCAATAATCATAGTATCATAAAATACTGCATGACAAAGAGCTGATCACTTCTATCATCACATTTTTTGCTAGTGGAAGCATAATCACCTTGATGCTTTTTCTCGTTTCTAATATCAGCCTTCTTTTTGAAGCAACTATTAGAAATGTGGCCTTTCTCACCACAATGCCAACATTCCCTATTATCACCCAAATTCTATTGTCAGTTATTAAAACTTGCTCTCTTTGGTTCCTTCTTTCTCAAGATTTTCATCCCTTATTTTTATGTGCACGATAACTTGGACCATGACTACCACCTTGGCCTTATGTAACGTGTCCCCTAGTATCATCCAGGACACGCCTTAGCAGTCCATCGGAAAGTATGTCTAGAAAGCTCCACCCGACACTCCCATGGAATATTACGGGTTTTGCGATTTAGTTCTTCCCGCGTCTGCCACGTAGCGGAAGTATCCTGGCCGTTTCCACTTAGGATCGACCGGAATTAGGGTTTTCCTAATGGGTCACTAGCTAACAGCAACTAGCGTCAGACCCGAGCGAATTACTTTACGCAGAAACGCCAGGTCCGAAGCGGATTCACGCTACACTTGGTTCAAGGAGAATGGGAAACAAGAGGGATGCAAAGCTCAACCTCTCTGCCATAAGGCATAGTCCCATTCCGTTCCCCTAAAACAACGTAAATCGGGTAAGACGTAACTCTAGGTCATCGTTCTTGTTATTCCTTTTGATGATGATGATCATTCCGCTGTCTTTCGAGATTTAGGAGAAAAGTTCCCAGCTAACCGGGACCACCCAACCGTAGGACGGACCCATGGTCCATTCTCCGCACTTTCCTCGGTTTGTTTTAGTTATGTAATTATCTAACACATTAATTCTACATATAACAATCAGCTTCTTTAATTAATCTTGTTTAAGCACTGGTTCCTTCACGTAATCTTATCATGTGACATATAAAAACAATATCAAGTAAGTTCTTTCAACATCTCATCATTTTATATTTGAATTACAAGAAGTTCCGCCCGTAGGCTTATCCATAATCTGCCCGGAGGCTAACAAGTAATCTCCAGGGATCACTATTCCAAGCTTCCGCCCGTCAACTAGTATACGGGCTTCGGGATCCAATCCCGAGTCGCGTTAGCCCCTTGTGCAGGACCCGGAAGGCGAGGGATTTATGGCCAGAGCCCCCTGGCACCCAAGCGTCCTCCTGCTCCAAGTAGAACTCAACGGAGAGACCTCTCACGGCGGGTTCGGTCCACGTTCCCGGCACGGTCAAATAACCCCCTTGGTTAGGGTCAGGCAGGCAGTCGGGGGTAACTGAAGCTGCCTCTCCCTTCAGGTTTTTAACCTGAAGTATGGATACTTATTTAATTTGTAATTCATAAATCAAAACAGAGCTCTAAAATCTCTAGCAAGCACAAACATTTCCATTAACCAACCCAGTTATATGGCAAACTGCTAAAGAAGTGTTCTTTCCTTTTTGAGTGTATCAGCAGTCGTTCTTAAGATGTCTTGTAACTTTGGCAAGATTCCTTACATTCGGATGTAGGGTATACCTAGTTTGGTTTACCCTAAGGTACCTTAGATATGCTAGTTTCTATTTTACAACTTTTCTTATTTTGAAGGATATCCAAAAACTACGTCTTTTTGCAAGATAACTTGCGTAAGGGTCTGCCGTCTTTGAAAAGGGTTTTTTTCCTTTTCTTTTTGTGACTCAATCACAAAATGATTTCGTACATGTTGCGCAAGTCCGGCGATGGAATAATCTGTTTAGATTCCTTAAGCCGACGTATGTCAGGCCTAGGGTTCCTTCTTTTTAAGAACCTTAGGGACGAACCCTAATTTCTTATCCTTATGAATTTATTGTCCTTGCGGTAAGGTAAGTAGTCCAGTGTTTTAGGGTATGAATGTTTCTATGTTTAGATTGGTCCGGTTAGCTTTTGGAAAGATTGGTTTGGTCAGCTTTTGGAAGGTAATCTTACTTGTCTTGTCACGGTTTTACTATCTTCGATTAACTTTCTCAATCAATACAATTTAATTTGGCATATAGCCTAATGCCATGATGATACAAAGAGTGACGATACTCCTAAATACCTAGCTAAGGAATTGGTGAATACACACTTTATTTGTTCCAAGTCCTCAATTTGAAGGGGAAAAAGTGTTAATAAAGTATCATTCAGCAATTCCCCATTACATTTTCTTTCCAAATGATTTCGTATGTCTAATTTTTATACTTGTTAATTTCTAACTTTTAACTTCCGTTTTCTTTAAGATAAACTCATGCCAATTAACAACAGTTGCCTTGCAACTAGCAAAGATAACTCTCTAATAATTTGAGCATTGAAGGAAACTTTTCATGAATTTAGCCATTTTGCCATGATCCGTTGCGAAAAGAATAAGACTAATGGAGCAAGATATAATTTCTTCATTTTAGGACTATAATACTATAGTAAATGGATAGTATTGTCTATTATTTTATAATGCTTGATGCAATTTGATGGAAGCTAATTTGAATACATTGTCATTCATAAGCTAACTCCTTCGTTAGAATTGATTCGAACAAATATATATATTTCCTTGATAATTTTTCTTTGCATGATTGACTAAAACCCAAATTAACATCAAGAAGAAAACCTGGCTTTGAGGTGAGATATCCACATGGATACCGGGAGATGACCCTCCCGCGGCTACGCCTTGGACTTTCTTAGGAGGCATCGCTAGTGTGGTTCGTCGAACGTGGAAGCAGCTTTACAACTCCACCGTCGCTCCTTGCACCATTCGTCAAAGTAGTTTTTTGGAAGGTTTCCCTCCTTGAATTCGGAAATTGAAAAGGGTATTTTTAGAAACTTTTACAACTAAGACCCATTGAAGCCATGGGGAAGGCTTAATGGTCTTTGTAAGCTCGCACGAACGGAAATAACAAGGTGTGGAGAAGACACAAGGCGTAGGAGAGCTTTAAAAAAAAATAATAGCCGTAAAGATTATAAGTAAGGGTCTAAGGGCCCTTTGGTCAACTTGGAGAAAAAGGGCTTATGGGGGCTTACACATGTGGGAAGGTGAAAGGTTTTTGATGCCAAGGTAAAGGCTTAAGGGGTAATCACGGGAGAAGTGGTTTTAAGAGGCCACAGGAAGAGTGATTCCAAAGCCAAGGGGATAGGCCTTTTAGAGATTATACACAGGTAAAGAAGTAATAAGACCCATAAGGCCTTTGTGCTTGGGAAAAAAAAAATGACTCCAAGTGAAAGAAAAGGGCTTTAGTACGAGGGTGAAAAGGGGATTTAAGGGATTTTTAAATCCCGGCGGAGGGGGTTCTCATACCCATGGAAAAGGGTTTTGAATATGGGAGTTGAAAGGGCTTCATAACGTACAAGGAGGGGGTGAAAATTTTTGAAAGCACGGGGGGAAAATGAAAGGTTTTCAATAGGCACACTAGGGGATGAAAAGGGGGTTTCTATGGCCCAAGACAAAGGCTTATTGATTTTAGCACCGGGGTGTATGTAAAGAAAAGGGGGCTTGTTAAGCCCTTTGGAAGCTTCCCCCTAGGAAGCTTCCAGAGTTTCCCCACGTGGGGGAAACTTAACGGCGACACGGCGTCATGGATAGGTGGTAGGCCTGCGACGGTAAGGCAGCGGCTCCTCCCTAGGCACTCACGTGGCGGCAGCCTTCCCCTCTTTCCCTTCCATCTTTAACTCCTTCGTCAGGCGTCGAGGCAGCGTTCCTCCTTGCAACGTCATCGATTCTCCTCACGGACTCCCCCCAGCCTTTCCTGTCCAGCGGCCCCTCCCCTCCCCTCGTTTAAATAGTGGAGGGAGGGGGATCTTCTCCTTCTGCGTGTCAACACGCATGCCCTCCCTCCCTCCACAAGCTCCACCAAGGAGCTTCGTAAACTCCTTCTATTCCCCCCCCCCCCCCCCCCTCCAGCTCGTCAGTCAGCTGGAGGGATAAGGGGGGGAAATATATAATTCTTTTTCTTTTCAAAAAGCCCAATCAATTATTTTCATGCGGACTTTTACATTCTCTCCCCCTTGGAGGAATCGAGATGTCCTCATCTCGAGATAAACTGGGGATATTGATGGTTGAGAGTGCCTTCATCTATCCAAGTGGCATCCTCTTGGGGATAATCTTTCCACTGGACAAGGCATTCTTTCAAGGTTCTAGATCTTAACTGTCTTTCCCTAACATCTAAGATCCTTTCTGGCTTTAGTTCAAGAACTCCTTGGCTAGGCATTACAATTTGTTGGTCATTAAGTACATGATTAGGATTGGGTATATATTTTTTTAATAGACTGATATGGAATACACTATGAACCTTTAGGTTCTCAGGGAGTTGCAATTTATAAGCATTGGGTCCTAGGCATTTGAGGATTTTATACGGCCCACAATACCTTGGACTTAGCTTCTTGCATTCTCCTAGGGATAGAGAACTCTTTTTAGGGCGTACTCGAATGAAGACCATGTCTCCTTCTTTGAAGACTCTTTCTTGACGTTTCAAATCTGCATATGCCTTTTGTCTGTCCTTGGCTGCTTGTATGTCTTGTCTTATTGACCTTATTTGATCATCCATGTCATCCAACATTTGTCTTGAAGCTTCAACTCTTAGGGTTGGATCAGAAAAGTTTAGGGGACTTCGACAATCATGACCATACAATGCCTGGAAAGGGGTCATTTGAATGCTCTGCTGGTAAGAAGCATTGTAGGCAAATTCAACTAACGGTAAGTATTGAATCCACCTCTTCGGCTCTCGACAGCAGTATGCCCTAAGCATATCCTCAATGATTTGATTCACTCGCTCTGTTTGTCCATCCGTTTGGGGATGGTAGGCGGTGCTAAAACAGAGTTGAGTTCCAATAGCTTCAAAGATAGCTCTCTAGAAGTGTGATGTGAAGAGAGAATGTCGATCACTAATGATTCTTTTAGGTAACCCATGTAGCTTGAATATTTCCTTGATAAACAATCTTGCAATGTCAGAGGCTTTATAGTTTGTCTTTACTGGAATCAGGTGTGCAACCTTGGTAAGCATGTCAACCACAACCATAATGGAATTGTATCCTCCTTGGACTTGGGGTAAGCCCACAACAAAATCCATACTGATGAATTCCCATTTCATTTGGGGAATGTCAAGCGGTTGCAGTTTCCCTGGCATCATGACATGTTCGGCCTTGATACGTTGGCAAGATAAACATTCGGTGACATATTTGAGAATGTCACCTTTGAACCTCTCCCAATGGTAGCTCTTCCTAACTGTATTAAGAGTTTTTGCATAGCCAGGATGTCCTGCGAAAGGGGAATCATGAGCTTCCCATAATATCTTTTGCTTAAGTGACTGGCTTGTTGGTATACACAGCCTTGTTCTGTAGTAGACAAGTCCATTATCAATGGAAAATTCCTGATACTTAGCTTGTAACTTCAGATTCTGCTCCTTGGTAGATATTTCTTTTATCATTGTTTGGTAGGCCAAATCATGGCTTGCTTCCTCTCTAGCTAGTTCCAGTATAGGGTTGCTTGGCATAGATACCTTTGTAGCCAGAGATCTGGCCGTTGATGGATTCTGCAAGATTAGGGAATTTAGGAATGCCTTGCGACTGAGTGCATCAGCAACTACATTCTCTTTCCCTGGTCGGTACTTGATTTCAAAATCATACTCCTCCAATACTTCAATCCACCGACGTTGCCTCATGTTGAGCTCGTTCTGGGTAAAAATCCATTTGAGACTCTTATGATCGGTTACTAGAGTAAACTTGTTACCCAACAGGTAGTGTCTCCAAAGCTTTAGAGCATGGATGACAGCTAATAATTCCAGATCATGCGTGGCATAATTCTTTTCATGACTCTTCAATTTCCTTGAAGAGTATGCTACTGGATGACCTTCCTGCATAAGTACACACCCCAAGGCAAGAATGCTGGCATCAGTTACTACCTCGAACTCCTTATTGAGGTCAGGGAGTTTTAGAATAGGTGCTGATACCAAACTTTGCTTTAATTTGTCGAAACTATTTTGTTCGGGAATTGACCATGTAATAGAAGTCTGCTTCTTTAGTAAGTCTGTAAGAGGTGCTGCAATCAAAGCATAGTTTTTGATAAAGACCCTATACCATCCTGTCAAGCCAAGAAAGCTACGTATTTCTTTAATGGATATTGGTATTGGCCATTCAAGCACATCCTTGACTTTGGCTGGGTCTACTGATATTCCCTCTGATGATACTATGAATCCCAGATATTCAATCTGACGCTTGAAGAATGCACACTTCTTCATTTTTGCATACAGCTTATGAGACCTCATTGTCTCAAGGACAATCCGTAGTTGAGGTTCATGATCTTCTTCCTGTTTAGAATAGACTAAAGTGTCATCAAAGAAGACAAGTACGAAATCATCAAGATATGGTCTAAAAATATCCTGCATTAATCTATTGAAGGTGGCAGGTGCATTTGTAAGCCCAAATGACATAACCAAGAACTCAAAGTGCCCATATCTTGTATTGAAGGCCGTTTTTGGAATATCTTCTTCCTTGATCCTTATTTGATAGTAGCCTGATCTGAGATCAATCTTGGAGAAGATCTTTGCACCTTGAAGGCGATCAAGAAGCTCATCTATTCTAGGAATAGGATACTTGTTCTTGACTGTTGATTGATTCAACCCACGGTAATCAATACATAGTCGAAGTGTCCCATCTTTCTTTTTCTGGAATAGTACTGGAGCTCCCCATGGTGAGTTGCTAGGCCGAATGTAACCCTGATCTAACAGTTGCTTGAGTTGTTCCTTCAACTCAATAGCTTCCTGTGTGGACATTCTATAAGGTCTCTTTGCAATTGGCGCAGCTCCAGGCACTAGCCTTATTTCATGATCAACTTCTCTTGGAGGCGGAAGTTCAGTCAATTCCTCAGGGAATACGTCAGCGTATTCCTTTAGCCAAGAAGGTCCTTCATGAGACTCTTGCTCTTGATCTAACTTGTTGAGTTTGATCAGGTAAACGGGTAATCCTTTTCTGACTCCTTTTATGATCCGCGATACTTTGGCTAACTGGATTCTTGGCACTCCTGCCTCACCTTGAGTTGTAACAAACTCCCTTTCAGAATTTCGAAAGGAAACTTGACCCTTTCCACAGTGGTTGTGGGCGTCATTAGGCTTAAGCCAATCCATCCCGAGTAGACACTCATGGATACCTAAATTCATGACTCTGAATTTGACTGAGGTTTTCTTTCCTCCCAGAAAGAATTCTTCCTTAGCAGTTTGCCTGGTACAAGTTACCTCACGACCGTTTGCCAATTCCACAAGTAGGGTAGGTGCTTCTACTGTGGCTATTCCTAATCTTTTTGCACATGCTGGTGAGATAAAGGAATGTGTACTGCCACAATCAATCAAGGTTTTGAAACCTTTACCTTGATAGTCCGACGGTGTTTGAATCACCGAGAACTGGCGATTCGGCCCCTTCTTGTGTAAAGCGGCATGAACTGTCGCTCTTTCAAATTTTGCTTCCATAGTCGGATCTTCCTCTTCTTCTGCTTCGCATCTTTGACTATTGGTAATGCAGGTAGTTCTTCCTCTTCCACGGGTGGCGGCTCCTTGACCGCGGCCTGCACCTTGACGATGTCCCTCACTGAGCTTGGGACATTGCCTTTTGAAGTGACCGAGTTCGTTGCAGTGGAAACATCGGAGGTTTCGGCCATTACTGTGAGTAGGAACAAAGTTGTTGACGTTATTTGTCCTTGCTTTCTTCCTTTGTCCCTGATTGTGACCTTGAACTCTCTTCACTTGGGGTCTGAATGCTCCTCTGTTCGGTTCGCTATAGGACCAATTTTTGTTACCCCTTGGTCTAGCTTGCACTTCCTGAATTATAGGCGCCGCTCGAATGAGTGCATCCTGAAGATCTGACAGACGCATAGATTCGAGACCGGTATTTACGGGTGGATTTAAGCCCGTACAAAATTTGGACACCTGCTGCGTCATGTCCATTTGTGGCGCATACTTTAAAAGTGAGACAAATTTAGAGTAGTATGCGTCAAGGGTGAGTCCTAGCTGTTTTAGCTCATAGAACTCATTCATTTTCTGTGTACGATATGCAGGTGGCAAATATCTCCCCTGCACGGCTTTCTTTAACTTCTCCCAGGTAACGGACCCCTCTGAAGTCCCTTGATCCCTGCACCATTGTTTCCACCATAATCTAGCTTCACCGGTGAGTTTTAATTTGGCGAGCATGGCCTGATTGGTAGGTGCAGTACCAGCTGCTTCAAAGTAATCCTCCATAGATTCAATCCAAATTTCAGCATCAGACTGGACGAATCTGCCTCTCCCGTCAAACTTGGGTGGCTTTATCTGCTTGAGGAGGAACTTCTTCTCCTGGATCACAGCAGTACTTGATGTAGGGGGCGAATTTGGAACCTGTACCTGGGGTTGTGCCTGGATAAAAGTTTTCTTAACGTTATTATATGATAATTGACGTTAGCTTATCTTTAGTTCAGCTATCTCGTAAATCATGAAGCTACTTAACTTTTTTAACAACCCTGATGCACAGTCGGATATTGATAAAAGAAGTCCTTATTTATATTTACATGGGCGTAGCCTTATACAACATCTCGTGTGATGATAATCCAATCATTACATTCAGTTTGGGGAGAACAACGTTGTATTGCATTTGTCTACAGGAACTGTGTAATAGTAGGGTTTTGGGTCATGGATCTTTAGGAATCGATAATTCATTGGAAGTTCAGGATATCCTTTTCGTTGGAATCCATACTTCTCATGGCGGCCCAACACCTTAATCCTGTCGGCTGGGATTACACGGATTACTTCCTCATATACATATGAGTTCATTTCAACCCTCCGACCTTGAATATGTAAAGTCGAATTTACGTGAGCTTCCACAAAAATGAACAGCTTCACGACTTTCAAGTCTTCCAACCACTTGATCCTCTTTAGGTTGGTCTGTAGATAAGCGAACCGGTGGGCAGCTATGTAGTAGATTCCTGAAGACCCAGTCCATCTTCGTTCTATATATAAAGGTGATGGATTATAAATCTGCTCCAGGATGTTCATCATCCCAACTCTTTGTCTATAAAGCGGAGAATGCATTGCAGTCATAAACATGACCCGGAACACCAAAAACTTGTTCCACGCTTCATAGTTCTGCAAGACAGTATTGAAGATAAGGAAATGCTTGGACAGCAACAATTTCTTTACTTCTTTTTATTTAGATCTCATAAAAACAATTCCGTTGTTGGTCGGCTCTGATACCAACTGTAACGTGTCGCCTAGTATCATCCAGGACACGTCTTAGCAGTCCATCGGAAAGGATGTCTAGAAAGCTCCACCCGACACTCCCATGGAATGTTACGGGTTTTGCGATCTAGTTCTTTCCGTGTCTGCCACGTAGCGGAAGTATCCTGGCCATTTCCACTTAGGATCGACCAGAATTAGGGTTTTCCTAATGGGTCACTAGCTAACAGCAACTAGCGTCAGACCCGAGCGAATTACTTTACGCAGAAACGCCAGGTCCGAAGCGGATTCACGCTGCACTTGGTTCAAGGAGAATGGGAAACAAGAGGGATGCAAAGCTCAACCTCTCTGCCATAAGGCATAGTCCCATTCCGTTCCCCTAAAACAACGTAAATCGGGTAAGACGTAACTCTAGGTCATCGTTCTTGTTATTCTTTTTGATGATGATGATCATTCCGCTGTCTTTCGAGATTTATGAGAAAAGTTCCCAGCTAACCGGGACCACCCAACCGTAGGACGGACCCATGGTCCATTCTCCGCACTTTCCTCGGTTTGTTTTAGTTATGTAATTATCTAACACATTAATTCCACATATAACAATCAGCTTCTTTAATTAATCTTGTTTAAGCACTGGTTCCTTCACGTAATCTTATCACGTGACATATAAAAACAATATCAAGTAAGTTCTTTCAACATCTCATCATTTTATATTTGAATTACAAGAAGTTCCGCCCGTAGGCTTATCCATAATCTGCCCGGAGGCTAACAAGTAATCTCCAGGGATCACTATTCCAAGCTTCCGCCCGTCAACTAGTATACGGGCTTCGGGATCCAATCCCGAGTCGCGTTAGCCCCTTGTGCAGGACCCGGAAGGCGAGGGATTTACGGCCAGAGCCCCCCTGGCACCCAAGCGTCCTCCTGCTCCAAGTAGAACTCAACGGAGAGACCTCTCGCGATGGGTTCGGTCCACGTTCCCGGCACGGTCAAACAACCCCCTTGGTTAGGGTCAAGCAGGCAGTCGGGGGTAACTGAAGCTGTCTCTCCCTTCAGGTTTTTAACCTGAAGTATGGATACTTATTTAATTTGTAATTCATAAATCAAACAGAGCTCCAAAATCTCTAGCAAGCACAAACATTTCCATTAACCAACCCAGTTATATGGCAAACTGCTAAAGAAGTGTTCTTTCCTTTTTGAGTGTATCAGCAGTCGTTCTTAAGATGTCTTGTAACTTTGGCAAGATTCCTTACATTCGGATGTAGGGTATACCTAGTTTGGTTTACCCTAAGGTACCTTAGATATGCTAGTTTCTATTTTACAACTTTTCTTATTTTGAAGGATATCCAAAAACTACGTCTTTTTGCAAGATAACTTGCGTAAGGATCTGCCGTCTTTGAAAAGGGTTTTTTTCATTTTCTTTTTGTGACTCAATCACAAAATGATTTCATACATGTTGCGCAAGTCCGGCGATGGAATAATCTGTTTAGATTCCTTAAGCCGACGTATGTCAGGCCTAGGGTTCCTTCTTTTTAAGAACCTTAGGGACGAACCCTAATTTCTTATCCTTATGAATTTATTGTCCTTGCGGTAAGGTAAGTAGTCCAGTGTTTTAGGGTATGAATGTTTCTATGTTTAGATTGGTCTGGTTAGCTTTTGGAAAGATTGGTTTGGTCAGCTTTTGGAAGGTAATCTTACTTGTCTTGTCATGGTTTTACTATCTTCGATTAACTTTCTCAATCAATACAGTTTAATTTGGCATATAGCCTAATGCCATGATGATACAAAGAGTGGCGATACTCCTAAATACCTAGCTAAGGAATTGGTGAATACACACTTTATTTGTTCCAAGTCCTCAATTTGAAGGGGAAAAAGTGTTAATAAAGTATCATTCAGCAATTCCCCATTACATTTTCTTTCCAAATGATTTCGTATGTCTAATTTTTATACTTGTTAATTTCTAACTTTTAACTTCCGTTTTCTTTAAGATAAACTCATGCCAATTAACAACAGTTGCCTTGCAATTAGCAAAGATAACTCTCTAATAATTTGAGCATTGAAGGAAACTTTTCATGAATTTAGCCATTTTGCCATGATCCGTTGCGAAAAGAATAAGACTAATGGAGCAAGATATAATTTCTTCATTTTAGGACTATAATACTATAGTAAATGGTTAGTATTGCCTATTATTTTATAATGCTTGATGCAATTTGATGGAAGCTAATTTGAATACATTGTCATTCATAAGCTAACTCCTTCATTAGAATTGATTCGAACAAATATATATATTTCCTTGATAATTTTTCTTTGCATGATTGACTAAAACCCAAATTAACATCAAGAAGAAAACCTGGCTTTGAGGTGAGATATCCACATGGATACCGGGAGATGACCCTCCCGCGGCTACGCCTTGGACTTTCTTAGGAGGCATCGCTAGTGTGGTTCGTCGAACGTGGAAGCAGCTTTACAACTCCACCGTCGCTCCTTGCACCATTCGTCAAAGTAGTTTTTTGGAAGGTTTCCCTCCTTGAATTCGGAAATTGAAAAGGGTATTTTTAGAAACTTTTACAACTAAGACCCATTGAAGCCATGGGGAAGGCTTAATGGTCTTTGTAAGCTCGCACGAACGGAAATAACAAGGTGTGGAGAAGACACAAGGCGTAGGAGAGCTTTAAAAAAAAATAAGAGCCGTAAAGATTATAAGTAAGGGTCTAAGGGCCCTTTGGTCAACTTGGAGAAAAAGGGCTTATGGGGGCTTACACATGTGGGAAGGTGAAAGGTTTTTGATGCCAAGGTAAAGGCTTAAGGGGTAATCACGGGAGAAGTGGTTTTAAGAGGCCACAGGAAGAGTGATTCCAAAGCCAAGGGGATAGGCCTTTTAGAGATTATACACAGGTAAAGAAGTAATAAGACCCATAAGGCCTTTGTGCTTGGGAAAAAAAAAATGACTCCAAGTGAAAGAAAAGGGCTTTAGTACGAGGGTGAAAAGGGGATTTAAGGGATTTTTAAATCCCGACGGAGGGGGTTCTCATACCCATGGAAAAGGGTTTTGAATATGGGAGTTGAAAGGGCTTCATAACATATAAGGAGGGGGTGAAAATTTTTGAAAGCACGGGGGGAAAATGAAAGGTTTTCAATAGGCACACTAGGGGATGAAAAGGGGGTTTCTATGGCCCAAGACAAAGGCTTATTGATTTTAGCACCGGGGTGTATGTAAAGAAAAGGGGGCTTGTTAAGCCCTTTGGAAGCTTCCCCCTAGGAAGCTTCCAGAGTTTCCCCACGTGGGGGAAACTTAACGGCGACACGGCGTCATGGATAGGTGGTAGGCCTGCGACGGTAAGGCAGCGGCTCCTCCCTGGGCACTCACGTGGCGGCAACCTTCCCCTCTTTCCCTTCCATCTTCAACTCCTTCGTCAGGCGTCGAGGCAGCGTTCCTCCTTGCAACGTCATCGATTCTCCTCACGGACTCCCCCCAGCCTTTCCTGTCCAGCGGCCCCTCCCCTCCCCTCGTTTAAATAGTGGAGGGAGGGGGATCTTCTCCTTCTGCGTGTCAACACGCATGCCCTCCCTCCCTCCACAAGCTCCACCAAGGAGCTTCGTAAACTCCTTCTATTCCCCTCCCCCCCCCCCCCCCCCCCTTCCAGCTCGTCAGTCAGCTGGAGGGATAAAGGGGGGGAAATATATAATTTTTTTTTTCAAAAAGCCCAATCAATTATTTTCATGCAGACTTTTACACCTTAGCCACGATGTCTACCTCTACTAGTAGAGTAAAACACATATTTAGGCTTACTTTTACTTTGAGTAGAAGTTGAATTCAAGCCAAGGTTCTTCTCCTCAAGTGTTAGTATAGAAATCAAATCTACAAAGTTGAGATATCATCTTGGGGGTTCATAAATAAGATGAGACTTTTGTGCTCATATAATCTCCAAGTCCATCTAACCATGCTTACATAACAAGACCATCATCAATCATTGCACTAATAGATCCAAGAGCTTCCATAATACTTTTTATCTTTAATGCATAGTCAATGATGGATAGATTCCCTCTTTTAGTTTGATTTAGCTATTACTGGAGTTGTAGCTTTATGGCCCTTGTGCTTACCTCAAACGTCCTTGCCAAATTTGTCCAAGCAATAGTGGGGACCATAGATTGTTTCACAAATGCATAATTATTTTATTACACCATAAATTTGGCTGGTCACCTAACTACTAAAATTTAAGCTTGTACCTACCTATATACTTGGGGAATAAATATCTGGAGCTATAGCCATGATCTCGTATTAGATATGAAGAAAAGTTGTTCTCCACTTTTTATGGAGCATCCATCTACTGAAGGGTAACTTAATATTCCATTATAAGAGAAAGTTATATAAGTTGTTATGAGTAGCCAGATTGCAGCCCCAATAGTGATGGTGTAGACACATCACAATCTAGTTCTGTCTAGAGAATAGACACCATAGAGTATACTATTGAGCAGAGTTAAGTCTAGCCCATATTCTCTACATTGGGCCTCCATTGTATCAAAGTTGATTGCACTCCTCATTGCCACTAATTTTGGGTTAGGGGATTAGTCCATCACTTGTACTTGGCAGCCATAGCTACCCTTTTGCTGTGAATAAAGAGTTGAGTACTATTATCAATCTTGGGCTCTTTATCCACTGCAGGTTTGATTAAGACATGTATCAATATCTTGCTTTCGTCTTAGCACATTTCACTATCATTCTTTACTAAATAGTTGATTGTGTTAAAAGTGCTTTTGTATATGTGAAAGTGCTTTTATATTTGGAAAAGTAAGTTTACATTTGTGTAGAAGCACTTTTTTTTTGTGAAAAAGTCATTTAGTTACTTTTTCTCAATACTATTATCATTGCTTTGTTGATTGATTGAGCCTCATATCTTCTACTATTCCTCATCCCCTTTTCATAGTTAAAGCACACTATCACTAAGCTTTGTTCCGAGATTAATTTCTTCAACTATTCTACAAATTGAGGTTCAAATGTAATTGGGCTTTATACTAGACAGGGACTCTGGTTTAGATACACTCACTTGATGGTGGGTTTGGTCCTTTACCTCTCAATACATATCGAGATTTTACTTCAACTTAGCTATATTTTCTTTTGACTCTTGGGCATCCTTGGCCTTAGGATTAGTAGCAATTGGTTACTTTCTTTAGTGTGGCCTAATAGGGATTTGTGTATAGCTATCTTTGAGCTTGCACATTTTAGTTTGGTTTTAGGGAGTAGCACAAGTAATAGACAATGACTACTAGCTACTATGAATGCACAATTGACGATTCTTTGTGCACATATATCATGGTAAGCTTTATGGACACAAGCTTTTGAGGGGATGCAATGTGTTTTGTACTTTTTGGCCCTTGCCATCACCCTTATAGGCTATTCTTTGCTAATCAATTGGCCTTAGGGTCTTGCTTCATTGGTAGTTTGGTAGTTTGGACATGGGAATCCACAATAAGTAATTACATTGAGTAGGGCCTTGGTCTCCCATCATGATGAGGTGCATCACCATCTATGGTTCCTCTTCTAGCTAATGTGAGCTTTTTGTTTGTATTTTATAGCCTTGGGAGGATGTAATTTAAGTTATGGTGCCACCTTTGAATTTTCTTTTGGTTTTCACTAGTATCTAAGAGTCTTTTTGTGCCTTTTGTAGGTTGATACTTACTAATTTTTACTTTTCCTCTTGCGAGTTGATCAACTTTTGTAGCAAGTTCTTGCTAGTTGAGGTGGGTTGGGGTTATTTCCTTATTCTTTTCATTTAACTAATTCCTCAAAATTGAAAGTAGAGGTAAGTCTTGCTCTTGAAAAAATCAAGTGAATGTGCAATATTTCATTTTACATGATACTTAAAAGGTCATCCCAAGAGAATCTCTTTTCCAATGTTTGCTCTATTCGAGAGAACATAGGAAAGTGTAGAGATGCTTTTAGTCTCATGCTCATCATTTGTTGACACTTTCCTAGCAAGGTATTGGAGTGCCACCATGTAGATTGACCTTTGTGCCTATGGGCATTGATGCTAATTGTTTGACATGGTCCCAAAAATAATAAGGTAGCATATTAAAGTCAAACCCTTTGTCAATGAGAGTATTAGTGTTGATCTCTCTCTTTATGATTAATCTTGCTCAAAGGCATGCAAGTGGAATTATTGTAGCAACTTTGGAATGAAAGCTTGATCCTTTAGTTTAAGGCTTGTGGTTTGAGTGAGTTGGTTGAATATGTCTAATGAGTCTAGCTTGTTGTTTCAATTTCAAGTGCATCCATAGGGGGTCTATTTGAAGTGTCTTGAGGATTAATATTTATTGATATTCCATTGAATGTCCAATGCTTTCCCTCCTAAGTTCTATAGCTTCACATTGATCTTCCATTGAAGGTCTAATGCTTTTCCCTTCTAGTCTCTAACTTCGCGTTCCTCCTTGTTCTATGATATAACAAGGACATGGTTGGATCTAGGGTCTTTGAATTTCATCCTTTGTTCAAGGTCCTTTAAAGTAGCACTAGATCATATCTTTTAAAGTTTCCATGTTGTATGTACTTAATGAACCAAGATTTCATCTAGCCTTTTCAATGATCATGGGTTGCCAAGAGGCATGTCTCCACTAATCATTCTCATTCAATAAGGAGGTTGGCCCATGCTTGTCTACCTTCCCACCACTCTAAAAAAACTATTCATAGACTAGGGATAATAAATTCTAGAAGTAAAATGGCAATTGCATCATACATAAGTGAAAATGGATTTTGACATGTGGTATCTTGTAAGCTATTTGATAAGCCCATAGAGCTAATACGAGCTTATTATCCTAGTCCATCCTAGATGCAGAGACCATTTTGGATAGGATGTTTATGAATGCTTTACTCATGGATTTTGCTTGGCCTTTGGCTTGAGGATAATACAAAGATAGCTTCCTATGAGTGACCAAGAATGTGGAGAGCAGGTGCTCAATGACCTGATTAAAGAGCTGTGTTCCTTGGTCACTCATAATCTTGATTATCTTGCATTTTTTGATGGGGTCGACATTTATGTCATATACTTGACCATAAAATGTCCTAACCTATGTGTGATTTTAATAAAAACTTGCAATGTTCTTGCATTTTTAAAGTTAACGACCAATGACTTAATGCAATTTATGGTACATTAATGAATGACTTTTATATCATGCAATTGGTTTCCAAACTAAAGATAGAATGCAACACCAATTGAACCTAACATTGATGTCATGCAATTGAAATTTTCACTAAAGATAGAATGCAACACCAATTTAACATTAATTTGATATAATGTCATTGCAATTTTTAACTAAAGATAGAATGTAGCACCAATGTAACTTAGATTGATGTCATTGTCTTGTAATCATTATATTAAAACTTTCATTATCTTAAACTTAAAAGTAAATATTTTTATATTCATTATCTTGGAGTCATATGTCTGTAATAGTCTCTTAGAGCTCTCGCTCTCTCGCTCTCTATATATATACATACATACATACATACATACATACATACATACATACATACATACATACATACATACATACATACATACATACATACATACATACATACATACATACATATATATATATATATATATATATATATATATATGTATGTATATATATATATATATATATATGTATGTATATATATATATATATATACCTTAAAGATCACAATAAATTTAACATTGTTGTATTCATCTTGTTAGTCTAACAATCATGGTCAATTATGTCTAAACACACTTGAAATAATTAATAGTTTTGATTATATTTGTAAGTTCTAACAAAGTTTTTTTTGGATGTGTGTGTTTGTGAGTTTTAACAAATTTTTTTTCTAGGGTTATAGGTTAATCCTTTGCCACCATGTTTAAATTCTTGGTTTTCTCTTTTATAGAAGGTTTACAAAGATTGCCCTTAACATTGTTTAAGCCTTGCACACTTGCCTCATAGAAGCCATCTCATCTAGCACCAACCAACAAATAGAGCACATCAACAATAACAACAAGTTGGCACTTGTTAACATTTATAATCGGGCATGTGTTGCCACGTGCATAATGTTGTAATGGCAAGGGTATCTATGTCTAGTTACTAATGGACTATGGGACCCGAAGGAAAACCTACATCTTTGCTGTACAATGCTAGGAAATGCAATAAAGATACTTGAAGTTCTTAGGGAACTACCACCAGCAATTGCATAAAGGAGAAGTTGGCCTTGTGGAACACACAGTGGAGGGAGAATATATCACATGCTAAGAGGGCAAAGGCCTATCCAGTGCAATATATATTCCAAAGTATTTGAAGAAGATAGTTCTAGTGCTCGGCAAGAATAAGATATGATGTGCTAAAGCTAGGCAAAGGTCCTTGGTCTTCGGGCAATGCCTAGAAGTCACTAAAGATTATGTAATCTATTTCCCCTTAGACTCGAAATATTATGCAAAGATGTCAAGGGCTTTGACAATAACAAGCTACAATAATTCCAAGTGGAGTGTGGGATCTAAAAGGTCAATGCATTGAGTGTGTGATACAATCTTTTTACTTATGGGATCCCTTGGGTGATAATTTTCCCTCTCTTTAATGGTAACACACTTAATGATGTCTTGATGTGAGGCACATACAAGTTTGCAAGTACAAAAGAACAATGGAGTGCATGCACAAGCCAACAATGGGCTTCATATGAGATTTAGACATGGTCCCTAACACGGAGTACATAGCTAGAATTGTGGGAGTGATCAACAATATATCACACACATAATTCCTACACTGGTGGATGGGACGAAGGTTGTGCATAGTAATGATGTCATCCATTCTAACCTGCATGTGGACAATATAGTGTTGGACTTTACAAAAGACAATATCCCTAGGGTTGGCATTATTGATTAGGGTCTATAGCTCATATTAGCCATGAGAAGGTCAAGCTTGAAATGGCAACATGGTGCATCAAAGGAGCCCATGCATGTCATTGATGAGCATTAAATAAATAAATAAATATGATTGTTTAAGTCTAAAATTTTTAATCACTTCATGAAAACTCATTTTTGCACTATTTGTATGCTACCATGATTGCTAAAAAAGTGTTCAAAATACATCAAAATGGTCCTAAATCGAGCTTGGAAAATTATAAGAAAATATAGAATGCAATTCACTTCAAAACTATGTTTTTTAAAATTTAAAATACTATGAAGGATCTATTTATTTTTCTAAAAAAATTTAGAATTCATTTCCTATTTCTTAAAAATTAAAAACTAGATATTAAAAAAACTTATAAAAATCTAAAATTTGTGTAAATGATGTGAAATATAATTTTGATTTTATGTAATTTAATAGGAAAATGATAATTATAATTAAAATTTTAAGTTAAATTTAGTATGGAACTCTTTATATTAAGTAGTTCATATAAATAGAAATATTTTCGATTACTTTGATATGTGTTAAAACAAGGGAATTTGGGTAAAATTTGAAATGAATTTTATATTGTGTTAAATATTCTCTTTGGAAATGAGCAATAATGAAATATTTTTGTGCTAAAGGATTTTCATCTCAATATTTAATAATTATTCATAAGAAAAAGTTTAGTGGTATGGGTATAAGCCTCAACACCAATCGTGAATTTTCAAAGTCAACTCATTTATAACAATCACTTTTTTTTTTTGAGTAAGGAAATAGAGTGAAGGGTCTATACACTTAAATTTCTAATTTAGGGGGTGTAATTTGGAATTTTAAAATGAATTTGTGCGCGTACACATTAGAGCTTAGTGTTATGATGAGTATTAAGCAAATTAATATTTTTGAAGAATTAAAGAGTATAAATAATGTTTGGGCAATTTTTTTATAATATATAATATATAAAAATATGTATTTATATGATATTATCATTAAGTTATTTGTTAATTATAAATTTAAGCTTCTTTAATGATAATTTAAACTAAATACTCGATATTTAAAATTACTAATTAATTTATTTTAATATATCTAGTATAAATAATATTAAAGTATTAAATTTGAGATATAATTTTATTAAAATAAGATTTCTTTATGAGCTGCTTTACTATTTTCTTTATATACAGCAAGCTTTCCTAGCTTTCTTTTTACGAAAGCAACAAGATCATGTGCAAAACATGATAATAGGTTAAAAACTTAGTTTTGTTGTTTCTTCCTCATCCGAATTTGGAATTCAAAGCTTTTGAAGTCGTTTTGGGAGTTCTTCCATGTTTGAGATGCAATGGTGATGTCAAAACTTCATGATTTGGCGTACATAATTTTTTGCCTCAACTGGAACAAGCTACAAGAAACCTCTTAATTCATAACACTCTATAGTTTTGATTGATATCTGTATTTTCTTTAACTATATATGCTTGTTATGTCCATTAATGTTGTACCTTGGATGTGAAGTGGTCCATTGGGCACATCCCAATGCAAAAAAATGCCATGAGTTTTTCCATCAAATGCATGGGGGGCACCTAGACCCTATGGCACACAATGAGCCATTTTGAGAATGTCAAAATGCCTCCCTATGCACCATAGGGCCCAACTCGATAGTACCCATTAAAACATCTCGATCTTGTGCTCTTCTTGTTTGCAATCTCTCAATTATCTTGTGATTCATTTTTCCTCTTATTGCTTTGTCCCAACGATACTTAGTAAAGTTCTTTCTCTAGCCTTACCAAAGACCCCTCTATCTAACATGGCATGGTGTATCTCAACAGTTCTTATCATAATAGCTATCTTGAGGGGACATAATATGGAGAGACAATTCTTATATTAGTAGCTAGTATGTAACATATCCCTCTAACACTAATATATGCACTTCTTGAATATATAGTAGCTTGTATTCTAGATACATTGGGTGTCCATGTTTTATAATATTACACCACTAATATATACACTTCTTGTTTCTCATGTAAAGTGGTACCTTGGATATTTAGAATGTTGATAATTGAGTGGGTATGGTGCTAGTTCATGGATATTTTGTCATGGAAATATGTTTGTATAACTAGAAGTATTTCCTCATGAAAACCTCATGATGTCCTCATATTATGGCACATCTGGTGAATCATCTTGTGATGTGCATCTTTAGAATGGTGATGGGAAATAATGCATTGCAATCTATAATATGCCTAACCATGGCTAGGGGTGATACATGATTCCCACCTATATCTACAATGTATCTTACTTTCTATGAATTGGGGCATCTCAATTTACATTGCAATGTCTCTTCCTATGAATGTCCTCAAAGCAACTCGAATCCAACTTGAGAAATCCATTACAAAAACAATACAATTATTCTCAAGGTTTTACAAGTTTTTAAGGTATTTCTATTTTAGAGAAATATCTTCCTCAAGAACATAAGTTTCTATGAAAAATTTTGAGGGCTCTAACTCAGTAGATTTGTTGGTCCTTCAATATAGTTGCAAATCAATGTTTGTCAATGCATCCATTGATCTAATCTTTTGTTTTCCAACTCTAAAATTGTTGCTTTCTCTTTCTAATGTTTCATTTCATTAATCACGTGCTTCAAGATCAATAGTATTAGTCTTTCTAAGCTCAAATGCTACACTAATATTTCATGATCATGTCATTTTTTACTTAGACCCTATGTCGCACATGGACGCACTTTGAGAGAGTAGGAATGGCTCCTTATGGAACCAAGGTCTAAGTCAAAATTTTGTGCCATTTTGTAATATATTTCAAAAGTATTTTTTTTGTACTTTTCTTACAAAGTCAATTGAGGTTAATGAATAAGACCACAAGTCTTAATGTTCCAAAGTCTAAAGGTATATACATTGGAGAGGAGATATCAACTAATGAAGAATACATTTTGACAGGAGAGTCTGAAGCCATAGAAATTCCTAAAAGCCTAGAAGATCTTGATATTGATGAGAACATTTGTGTTGGAGAGGAAGTCACAACATATGAGTCCCCTACTATAGAGAGGCTATTCTCTTTCCTTCACAAAGTTAGAGTCATAGTTCAAGCTTTAATAATGCCAAGATAATGTTCAATGCTCCATTCAATTGAAAGAATGTCATTTTGTCCAACATGGATTTCATTTGAGATGAGTTCAATACCTTCAAAGACCTTATGGAGTCAGAAAAAGTTGCTGTTAACCCCAACTTGAGACACAATCAAAAGAAGTGATAAGTGGATGAAATGGAAGAAGCAAGATGGAGAACAAGCAAAGGTGCAAGGGTGGCCTCTAAAATCAAGTTAAAGGCAAAAGCGCATTTTTAAGTGAAAGGCACCCCAAAACCTTTGTAAAAGAGCACTAGGCTCCCTCTTGTGCAAATTTTAAAAGGGTAGATAAGCATAGGCTAAAGAAATAGGCCAAGTAGAAGGGAATGGAAAAGAGGACCTTGCCACAATGGCTGGTCATGTAAAAAAGGGGATAGGTGCCCATGGGATTTTAGGGCATGTATATAAAGTTCAAAAAGTAAATGAGAGCTCATTCTTTGGTGTGTGGTAACAAGAGACTCTTCCTCTCTTCTCTCTGCTTGCTTGTGTGTGCTTGAGAGAGGGAGTGTGAGGGTGTGAGAGAGCGAGTGTGTGAGGGTGAGGGATCAAGGAGGTGAAGCTCTCCACCTTCTCCTCTCTTTTTCTTCTCTTCTCTTCTCTTCTTTTGTCTCGCACGCGACTATGGAGGATGGAGCTTGGAGGTGGATACTTGAGGATGCTTGACCTTGCATCAAGAATCATGGAGCTACCAGTGTGCTTGGGGAAGGAGGCAACTCATTCGGGCATTAAGGTAAGCTCACTACACCTCAGTAGGATCGAAGGCGCATCGGCTAGATAGCCATAGGTGCTCGCTTGAATGAATAAGCAGTCCGTGGGTCTTGGTGATTGAGCGTGAGCTCTCTTCACATTTTGGTTCCATTTTCGGGACCAATGAATTCAAGCTTGAGCACTTGTGCGCCTCAAATCGAGCATCGAAGTAAGGGTTTCATCCCCAAACTGGAGCTTGAGATAGATAGGAAGTTTTTTTGGGGAGCTTGAGATAGATAGGAAGTTTTCGATTTTTTAATCTTCACAACAAGCAAGTATTTTGGTTATTTTGGTGGTTCGATGATTAAGAGAGTAGGAGAAATCATTTTAGTACTTTACTTTCGATTATTATTTCATTTAGAGTAGACTAGGATTAAGAAATCGGATTGGTAAAGTGTAGGGTTTACTGTTATAAAATAGGATCAAACAGGGCACAAATCAAGAAAAACGAGAAAAAAAGAGCGCTCAAGGGGATTAAGGCCGACAAGTGAGTGATTAGGAGTGGAAAGACCTTTGCCAAGAAGGGGTTTAATAGCCAAGAGGTCAAGGGAGAGGTCATTTGACATCTTGATTGTGATAGAGAGAGAGAGAGAGAGAGCTCCATTGCGTGGATTCGCTTCGATCTTGCTGCCGATGAGTTTGTTGCCCGCTGCAGGTATATCCAACCCTTCTTTGTAATCCATAGATATTTTCTGGAAGTACTCGATGAGTGCCTTGCATTGAATCTCTCAGTTCGTCTGATTTTTTGGCATTGGGGGCAAGAAACACACCGCGTTCGGCTCGTCCAAGCGGCTCGATTCTAGGCCGAGTCCCAGAATCGGCCCTCAGCCACTTTGTCTTTGGCCCGTTCGGCCCACCCAATTCTAGCTTGCTCGACTCGACCCAGTCCCGTTGACCACTCGGCCCTTAGACACAACGTCCACTCGACCCTCAGCCATTTGGCCTCGGCTCGGCCAATCATCCACTAGGCCATGTCCATTCGGCCCACCAACCATTCAGACCATCTGAACTCCATATTCAGCCTCAACCCACTTGTGCCATGTGTCATTTAGGCTTCCCAATTTGGCGTAGTTCCACTCGGGCCTCAGCCATTTGACCCATTCGAATTATACACTCGGCCCCTACAATTTGGACCTATTGGGCCGAATTGACTTTTTTCCAAAGATTTTAAAATTTGAACTAGACCCACCTAGACACTAACCATACGACCTCTGAAGGCCATATAGACACTTGAAACACCTTTATGGCACAAGGAATAGAAGAATCAACAAGACATAGATGTAGGGCGATGCTAGTCGACTATCTAGTGATCCAGCCCGTTAGTGGCATCAAACAGAGTTGTAAACCCCCAAGCGAATCTTGACTAAGCAGAAGGTGCAACGAAAACCCTATAAAACCGACGAGGACATACAAGCCTATCAGGCCAAACCCATAAACAAGAGTGCAAGAGCCGCTTAGACACTTTGTTTCCTCACTCACTCTGATTTCTAGCACTCGAAACACACTTAAGAAAAGCTAAAAGCCTGATTGTGCACAATGCATGGAAAAGAATACACACACACACACACACACACAAAGATGATTTTTGATGCGGAGAAGTGCTTACAAATAGCCAAAAATATTGAATTTCAGGGGAAAAATAGACTTCATCGAAGGCGGCGGTGGCAATCAGTACGATTTTAAGCGGCAATGCCGGGAAAAGGCTTAAAATACCCACTTGCCCACAGTTGATGAATTTTCATAATTATTTGGCATGTCAGATGGGACCCTGGGAGATGCCTTGCAATTCAAGACTTCAAGATGGATGCCTAGGATTTTTCGGACTGCAAATTGGGTACCAGACGCGAGAGATAGGATGTCCGGGAGGCCAAGAACCAAAGGCAAGTGGGAATGGGACTTAATAAGTCCAAAATTCATGACTCTTGGGGGTTCCCTTTAGGGAGCCCAACCAAAAAACAATTTTGTGGGGGGCGGGGGGGGGGGGGGGGGGGGCGTTTTTTTCGCGCCATGCAGATGAAGGCGCCTTCTTCCCAATCATTGAGACATGCTATTGGGGTTGTAAGCAACCCCCCCGATCGACTAGATGCATGATCTACACTTGATCTTTGCTCCCCATCACTCCAGACAACATGTCAAATGGCTGCCCATTTGTGGAGATCAGATTTCAGTCTTTCTCTCTCCTCCCTCTCTCTCCTGCAAGGGGCAGTTCCTGCGTGTGAAGAAGAATGAAGCCCGGTTGGTGAATGCTCGTCCTATGCGGTACCAGATTGCTTCCAAACCGAAGGTGGGCTAAAGATAGTAGTGTGGAGGCAGGCTGAGCATCAAACGGGGCCTAGTTTGCAGATCCACAACAAGTTTCAAAACCCGAAATGATAAAAAAATACACGATAATGACATTTTTACAAAGAAAATGGCTCTTTTTTCGTATTTGATGGGGTTAACAATGTTCTTATGGGCTGAAAATTGATGGACATGTTGTTTGTTGCTGGTTTTAGTCTTTTATAATAAAAAAATCAGAAAATATACACTTAAAGTGTGGAAAATAAATGAGAAAAATCCAAAAAGCATGGTTTTTAGAGGAAAAATGGGGTTTTTGGGCTTAAAATCGGAAAAGCATGAAACAAAACACCAATAAAATCTACATGTTTTCTGTTTAAGGAACCAAGAGCCATATCTCTTAAATAATGATAATTTTATTCTATTTTTATTGATAATAAATAATGAAACATATGGAAAAATGGTTTTAAAAGGGGAAATTATGGATGTGTCTGTGAGTGTATAATGAGGATAAAGTATGAGGGTTTGCCTCAAGTTATCCCCATTTATATGTTTTTTGTGAGTATTTACTACTTATTTCATGCGAAATACACATGAAATCACCCCTTTACCTATGCAACGAGGCAAAACCTTAAACGATAGGGGAGGAGGGAAGTTTGAGTGTTGGAATATAATATAAAATCTGATGTGTTTTTTGCATTATTCATATAGGATGACGTTAAGTTAAATAAAGGGAAGTACAGTACGAGTGTAAGGCTCGATGTCTTCTCTCATCGCAACAATTATGCGTAGTGTATGGAAACATGAAAAGAATGGATTTGTACAATGCACGAGGCTATTTTTCAATTGTTTGAGAACTTAATCATATACACGTTTGCATCAAGCATTGTTAAATGGTATCAATTACAAGCTCCTGGATGCATAGCACTTGGTTTCTTTAGGACTTGACCCACGTAGAGAGAATGAGCAATCCGGCTGTAGGTCTAAACAGTGGGTCCAAGGGGACGGATAAGTGAGAATTAGTGCATTCCTGGAATGATAAATATATTGGCACTAAGAGGGGAGTTTGTTTCGAATGTGTCTATATGTGGAAGCAGTGCATCTAGGGGCCAATCCCCAAGATGTAGGAGAGCTGCAGTAGGACCATGGCAATCAGCCAGTGGGGTGCCCTTGTGTCCGTGATATGTGGCATTTATTGCAGATATATGTATAATCTCCCTTTGAGGAGACGGGGAAAGGGAACATTCATTGGATTATATACTAGAAGCCCATAGTGATTAGTGTTTAGGATAGTGTATCCCTCGACAGATGCTCATGGCCCGCGAGGCCGTGTGGTGGGATTGTCTATTGAGGGCATGAGGTCCGGCTAGTGCCTTAGCCAGTGTCGGACCATTTTAGGTCCCATCAGTGGTGCATCTGCCGGGAGCCACCAACAAGTGGCGGTTCTCGAATCTAGGGTTTCTAGGGACCAATTAGTTGGTTTATGTCCTTTGACAAGGACCATCAAGCCAAAATATAAAAAGTAGAACATGCTGAGAGGGCTAGATGGCGGTTAGAGATCGTAAGTCGTTATTCTCCTCAAAGGAGTAGATTGTTGCACATAAGTGGAAGTGGTTCTAGTAACCTAAGTGTTACGAGTAGCACTTCAAGTGCAAGTGGAAGTCTTAGTACTTTCCTACTTCCAATTAATCAACCCACAACAAGTGGGGGTGTAGTTTTACCTACACAAACTCTTGTTGTCAATCCGATTGTAGCCATGGCACAACCTATTGCAATTCTAGCAGGGACACTGGATTTGTTGGCATTAGGAGCATCGTTGCCCATTTTCCATGGGTTAGCAGAAGAAGATGGAGAACTTCACATTAAGGAGTTTCAAACACTCATGTTCAATTATCGAATCCAAGACGAAGGACACCTAATGATGTTCTTCAACATGACGTTAAAAGGAAGAGCGGCAATGTGGTATCACGGTCTAGGAGTCAGAACCATAACTAGCAATGCCCAAATCTTTATGGCTTTCCGTAGAGAGTTTGCCCTTGAGAAGGGTGGACAATATTGGTTGCGTGTCTTGAATGTAACATGCCAAGAGCCAAATGAGAATGTCCAGGCCTATGATAAGAAATTAAAGCAAGTTCTTCGTAAACTAAATACTTATATCCCCATTCCAGCGGCTGCCCAGTTACAATATTTCCTACATGGATTGAATTTTAATATCCAGGTGTAGCTTAGTAGTGTTGCTTTGGCTGACATTGACACTACTATTACCCAAGTAGAAGGAGTAGAGTCGCGCTTGGAAGCGGCTTATGCATCAAGGATAAATTGGAATGGCAATAACTTGGCCTTGACAAATGGGAGTCAAGGGGATCCCATGTCAAACGCGAATGGGAGAGGAGGGATCTTGCCGAATTTGCCTATGTTACCAGCTCCTCCTAGCATGACTATGCCCATGGCTAGTCAGGCGGCCTCACTAAATAGTGGGGGCTAAACAATGAATCCTAATGTTGTCCTAGTAGGTCAACGGCCAATCCCTAATCCAGTGGTTAGGCCCATGGGATGACAAACTAACGATCGTGGCTACGAGTCGAGTGCCTCTAATGTCCTTGGTGAAGTTAAGGACATGATGAAGCACTACACCGATATGATCTCTGAACAGTATCGACTAATAGCTGTGGATGTCAATTTCCTTAAGAAGCAACTGAATTTGATAGGGAGTCGACGCCCTGAAGAAGGTGGCCCCTCAAGATTTAGTTGTAAGTGGTGTGGTAACCAACATTTCCCTAGGAATTGCCCGAATGTCAAATGTGATATTTGCGGAAAGTTTGGCCACTTAGCTGCTACCTGTTGGAGTAAGATCAATTCTCTCCAACAAGGAAGTAAACAACCCGATCCAGTTAATCATCGCACATAAGGGAATAATCTCCAGCAAGATGAGGGACCAAGACAAATACTGCAATGAGGAAAGGCTGTTGTAGAGGAGTTGCCTCATGGCAGTGGAGTCAGCCTTATTGAGGCTGTATGTGTCAATGATGTTGAAACTTCTAATCTACAAGCTGTAACAAGAGGGCAAAAGATTAAAGAGAGTGATAAAGGAACTGTAAAACCTGTTGAGGGAAACCCTAAGCAGGATGCTACGGAAAAGGAGTCATGAATCCGGATATGGAAGGTCTACCTCTAAGGCCTGTTGACAGTAAAGTGGATCCTGAGAAGGATAGAGAGGTGCCAATAAAGAAGACAAAAGTAAAAAAAGAGGCACTAAAGCCGGTGGTCCAACGACCAAACGAAAGAATGATTTGGCACTAGAAGAGAACTTTGGCTAACTACCATGACTTTGACCTAGCAAGTTCTCTTTGTGAAGTCAAACCAGATGTGAATCTGCTGCAATTGATTAAACTTTCTCCAGGAGTACACAAGGAATTCAAGAAAATCCTGTGTATCGGGTATATAGTAGAACCTTTGGGCATAGCTAGAGTGGGAGAAGATTGGTTTGATCATGCTGAAAAGCATTGCTCTAGGGTTCCAGTATATGTGGATGGAATATTAGTGGAGCATGATATCGTGGACATTGGATCCTCTGTCAATATCATAAGTTTAGACTTGATGGAGTGGCTAGGTCTCAAAATTCAAAAAGATGGCTCCACACTTCTTAGGATGGCGGCTAAGACAACTAGAAGGTTGCATCACGAAAGTTCACATTACTGTTGCAAGTGTGGAATGCTATTTGGACTTTAGGGTATAAGGTTTGCAGTATGTCCTAGCTATCGAGTTTTGCTAGGAAGGCCCTAGATTTTATGAACAGACTATCAAGTTGATATACCTGCTGGTGAGTGATTCTAGGTTAAGGTGCCCGTCATGTAATAGTGGATGCTTACCCCGAGTCTTCTTAGAGTGAGAGAGCTCCTTTATCCACCACTGAACTAGAAACAATAGATGATCCATCTAATAGTGAGACTTCATCGAGTGATGGATCTAAGGAAGGGTCCACTACAGAGGATATTTATCAGATAACCTTAAATGAGCCGATAGAACCTCATGATCAAATAAGAGACACAGATGTTATTGAGTTGGACCTTGGTATGCCTAATGATTTGCGGCCAATCAAATTGGGTTCTATGCTCAATTCGAAAGAGAGAAAGGACTATCTGTCCCTGATTCAGGAGTTTCGCGACATCTTTGCTTGGAGTTATGACAAACTTAGGGGTATTCCTCCCAGTCTAGTTGTGCATACTATTCCTGTAAAGGAAGGTACCCGCCCTGTACGTCAGAAAGTAAGGTGTATGCCTTTTGAATTAAGGGACGGGTTGTTCGAGGAACTATAGAAGTTGTGGAAAGTGGGGTTGATCTTCCTTGTTTAGCATACTAAATGGTGCTCACCAGTTGTGATCAAGAAGAAGAAGAATAATCAGATTCGGCTTTGCGTAGATTTTAGAGAATTGAATAAGCAAACTATTAAAGATTACTACCCGTTGCTGTTTATTGACCCAATTTTGGATCAACTATCAAGTAGGGAAATCTATTCGTTTATGGACTGCTTTTGTAGGGTATAATCAAATGGTGATTGTTGAGCAAGACAAGCTAAAAATGACATTTATTACTGTCTTCGATACCTTTGCGTACCATGTGATGGCATTTGGGTTATGTAATGCACTAGGTTCATAGTAGAGAACAATCGACAAGACCTTTGGTGACATTTCTCCTGAGGAGTTGAAAGTATTCATTGACGATCTGGGGGCAGCCACCATAAGGGATAGACAATTAATTATCTTACGAAAGTGTTTTGAGCTTTGCAGACAATTTTGCATAGCTCTCAACCCACGAAAGTGCGTCTTCGGAGTCCCTTATGGGCTCTTGTTAGGCCATGTGGTCAATTCCGTAGGGATTGCGACTGATCCTGAAAAGATCAAGGTCATAGTCGCCATGAGTCCACCACATACTCCAAAGGAAGTGCATAGCTTTCTGTCATCGGTAGGATATTATCAGAGGTTTATCAATGCCTTGGCAGAAAGAACATTGCCACTGATGAACCTATTGTCCTTTAATTGTCAGTTTTCATGGAGTGATGCTTGCAAAGTATCTTTTGACGATGTAAAGTAGGAGCTTGCCAAAGCATTTGTTTTAAAAGCACCTAAAAGGGATGAAATGTTTATATTTTTAGCAGCAACTATGTATAGTATCAGCTGCTATTTGGCCCAAATTTGGGAGGAAAAATGGTACCATCTGATAGCTTTTGCTAGTCGGAAGTTGGGCATATCGAAAATTAACTACACCTATATGGAGAAGTTGTGCCTTGCGATAGTATTTGCGACCAAGAAGTTCAAGCACTACATTCTTTATGAGAGGGTGGTTTTCTATACGAAGACAGAAGGGCTTCGATTGTTGTTGAATAAGTTATAGTCGCCTGATCATTTAGCAACGTGCTTAATCACTTTGCAGGAGTTTGATTACGAGATTAAGAGCAAGCCGCTGAAGCTTCAGGGCATTGTCGAGTGTCTTGTGGATTTCAAAGAGCCAAAAGAGGTCGTCGCTGAAGGAAGTGACATGGAAACATTGTTTAAGATTTATACGACGTCTATTCCCTCCTGCTATGCTGCTATAACGTACTATCTTTCTACGGGAGAGACTGGAGCTACTCTATCAAAACCCGAGAAGAGGAAGATTAAACAATAGGCATTGAAATTTTCCTTAATTGCAGGGACATTATATTAGCAATGTGTCGATGATATCTATCACCGATGTGTGATGCCTGATGAGGTTCCCTTTATTTTGGAAGAGTGCCATGACTCCGCTTGTGGAGGGCTATTTTCTGGGAGATTGACAGAAGAAAAGGCTTTACGAGCTGGTTATTGGTGGCCATCCATCTTCTAGGATTCATTTAACTATGTTAAGAGATTTGATACATGTCAAATACATGATAGTCAAGAGAATAGGAAGTGTCCACTTACGCCTATTATAGCTATCCTTCCATTCGAGAAGCGGGGCATCGATTTTGTGGAACCTATTACCCCGTCGTCTACTACTCAGAAAAGATACAGTATAGTAGCAACTGATTACTTTACAAAGTGGTCAGAAGCACAAGCGACGAGGCATGACAATGCAAAAGAGACTGCTAGCTTCCTACTTGAGTAGATCATCTGTCGTTTTGGTCCCCCAAAGGAAATAGTATTGGACCGTGGAACTCACGTTTGAATAAGGTAATTAGAAGCTTGATTGAAGCATGGAGCATTAAGCATAACAAGACGACCCCCTATAATCCACAAGCCAATGGAAAGAAAATAAGCAGCTTGTGGGTATCCTATCCAAGATAGTCTCTGAAAAGAAATGGGACTGGGATACAAAGTTATATGTGGCGGTTTGGGTGTATAATACAACGTTTAAATGAGCCACTGGCCACACCCCTTTCAAATTAGTTTATGGGGAGGAGTGTGACTTGCCCTTAGAAATTGAGTTGCTGACCATAAGATTCGCAATCAATCATTCTTTGGGTGATGAAGATGCCTTATTTGAGCGGTTTACGACTACAGCCCACTTGGACGAGCTCAAATTGCAGAGATTGTTGCACTAGGAGGTAGCTAAACGTCGGATGAAGTGGTTGCATGATCTAAAGGCGAAGAATTATACCTTTAAAAAAGGGAAATTAGTTCTGTATTATGATGCACGTAGAGAATTATTTCTAGGAAAGCTGGAACCTCGTTGGGATGGTCCTTACAAGATAGTTCGGATAGGTAAAAATAAGTCCACGGTTTTATTAGCTGATCTACAAGGAGTGGAATTTAAGAATAAGGTTAATCTTAATAAGATTAAACCTTATTATTTCTAAATATGCTAACACGCTAAATGCATTGCAGGTCCATGCTGGGGTTGATTTGAGACTTGCAGGAGAGCTTAAACTGGTCGATGGGGTGGTTAATCCCTTATTTGGAGCACTCATATCTAGAGAAAAGATATCATCAGGGGAAGCTTATCTGGTGGAGCAAGGGATACAAAGTGGTTGAGCCAGAATACCTTTGTGTGGAAGATTAAAGTTTTCTGCCATCACTGTTTACAAATCTTGACAAGTATCCATGTTGAGTTTAATGCAGAAGGTGGGATGGAGCCGTCAGTTCATCCTCTAAATATGTTGAATTTTGATTATCATAATTATGAATAGAGGAGTTCCTGATGGCTGGCTGTGTAAACCCATTGTGGACGTACACGTTATACTTTGATGGAGCATCTAGGGGGCCTAATCGAAAAGGGAGTGTCAGAGTAGTTACCCGAGATCCCCGACATAGAGTTACAATGAAATTAGCTGCTTATCTCGGGGTGGGATTCACTAACAACATGGCAGAGTATAAAGCCCTGGTTATGGGATTGAATATTGCCAAGAAAGCTGGCATTAGGTGGTTGTTAGTAAAAGGGGATTCCTAGCTGATCTTAAATCACCTTAATGGGACATATACAGTCCGAAATCCTATCCTTCGTATGTATCATCGAACTGTTATAACCCTACTTGATGAATTTGAAAGCATATCTCTTCATCTCATTCCACGTTATTGGAATTAGTTTGTGGATTTATTAGCCAATTTTGCTTATGAGGAGGTCCTCTTTTTCAACTATGGTCCTAGTCCGGATGTTGTTATTGATAATGAGACGGGACCTAGTCACTTATGGGGAATGTTATCAGACCATGCGTTATATGGCAAGTGATGGTTGATATGGGTAATGAGAAGAGTAGCTGAGACCCATCTACCACTATTATCTTGGACCCATAGGTTGATTCAAAGGCATGTTATGCGTACACCTCTTGTTTTATATGCAGGAGATATGGGCCATAACTTGATGCATTTAGTTTAGGGCTGAGTGCCCTATCTTTCCCCTTGGAGTGGAGAGTGTATTTGTATATCTGCCTTCTTCCAAGGAGGGATCTATATGAGTAGGTTTGCTTGATTTCTTTAGGCCAAGAGGGCCAATTGTTTTCAGGTTTTAATGATCTATTTTCTTAGGCCAGGAGGGCCAGCTAGTTTGTAGTGAAATGTGTTATTTCTTTAGGCCAAGAGGGCCATTCGTCTATTTAGTGAGGGTACAATTACTGGTTTTTTGTTGTAGTGATTGCAGCATATAGGTTGACGAAGTCATTGGAGGGAGCCTTTGCTGCAAAGGAGCTTCTTGTGGCCATTCTAGGTGGTTTCGTCCCCTTTCCGAGTCTTTTCTCTTAAGCAATTAATGATATATGTACGTGTAAGGGTTACTTTCTTTTGTTGATTGGGGACCGGCACTCAAGGCATGAAGTCCAGGATTAGGCTCTGTATGTCTGGAGGAGGCCTGAGTAGTCATTGCCTCCTACACGACATTGTCAGGCATTGTAAGATCTGTTTTAGATGGGAATTCTAGTGACCCTATTCTGCTGACCTGCTAGGCGGCCGTTCTAGGAGTTCCTGTTAGTTGTGAGGTAGTTAGAGAAGCCTACTAAAATAATGATGAAAAGAGACAAAACCCTAAATATCTGAAAGACAATATATGAATATACGGAGGTGTGTAAAAAGGGGTTCTAACCCCTATAAAAATAGAAATGGAAAGAAAGAAAAATCCTTGAGCTATTGTTGATCGCCTTGCGAAGGCCTAGTAGGCTCTTGGGGACAAGACAAGACCCGGGGCCGATGCCTTGTCTTCTGAGGGGTGGCTTGTGGTGAAAACATAAGAATAAAAGAAGGTTGGAGTGAAAATAAAAGTGAGCGTTAGAAAATGATTAAGTGTCACCTTGCACGGGCTTGGTAGGTTCTTGGGTACCGAGACAGGATCTAAGGCCGATGCCTTGCTCTCCTTGGGTCATTACACTCAGCTCCCTCCTTTTTGTGCGCTCGAGTATGGAAAATAAGAGGCTAAAAACCCAATGTGCTAAAAGATAATACTTGTTGATCAGGCTATAGGAGTCCTCACCTAGTAGGAGCTCCTTGTTGAGTTGTTCTTAGTTAGGTAGGTAGTTCAGACCACCACTGAGGATGACCTCTTTGATGGTTCTTGTTAGCTTGGTTGTGTTGGAGCAATTGGTTAGTGACTAGCTTTCGACTTTCTGTCAGATTATGCTAGGCCTACTCCTTGTGGATTTCATGCCTTGGTTTTGACAAGGGGGTAGGGTGAGCATTGTGTTGTGTTTGGTTGTGTATCTATTTTGTATCAGCTCGATGCTCTTTGTGGTTGTGTTTATGTGCAGATTTGTTCGTTGGATTCGACAGACTGAGTAACTCTATCTCATGGTCGCCAATGATAGATGATTTTTTATGCCAAGAAGTGTTTAAAAATAGCCAAAAAATTTAGATTTCAAGGGAAAAATAGACTTCGTCGAAGGCGACGGTGGCAATCAGTACGATTTTAAGCGACAATGCCTGGAAAAGGCTTAAAAGACCCACTTGACGACAGTTGATAAATTTTCATAATTATTTGGCATGTTAGACAGGACCCTGGGAGATGCCCAATAGTGGAGGACTTCAAGACGGATACCCAGGATTTTTCGACGGGTACCGGACGCGGGAGATAGGATGTCCGGGAGGCCAAGAACCAAAGGCAAGTGGGAATGGGACTTAATAAGTCCAAAAAGTCATGACTCTTGGGGGCTCCCTTTAGGGAGCCCAACCAAAAAAATGATTTTGTGGGGGGGGGGGGGCATTTTTTTCACGCCGTGCAGATGAAGGCGCCTTCTTCCCAATCACTGAGAGGCTATGGGGGCTGTAAGCACCCCCCAACCGACCAGATGCATGATCTACACTTGATCTTCGCTCCCCATTACTCCAGACTATGCGTCAAATGGCTGCCCAGCTATGGAGATTAGATTTTAGTATTTCTCTCTCCTGCAAGGGGCAATTCCTGCGTGTGAAGAAGAATGAAGCCTGGTTGGTGAATGCTCCGGCACAGTACCGGATTGCTTCCAAACCAAAGGTGGGCTGAAGATGGTAGTGTGAAGGCATGTTGAGCATCAAATGGGGCCTGGTTTGCAGACCTGCAACAAGTTTCAAAACCCGAAATGATAAAAAAAATACACGGTAATGGCATTTTTACAAAGAAAATGACTCTTTTTCTACATTTGATGGGATTAACAATGTTCTTATGGGCTGAAAATTGATGGACATGTTGTTTGTTGCTGGTTTTAGTCTTTCATAATAAAAAAACTCAAAAAATATACACTTAAAGTGTGGGAAATAAATGGAAAAACCCCGAAAAGCATGGTTTTTAGAGGAAAAATGGGGTTTTTGGGCTTAAAATCGGAAAAGCATGAAACAAAACCCCAATAAAATCTACATGTTTGCTATTTAAGGAACTAAGAGCCACAGCTCTAAAATAATGCTAATTTTCTTCTATTTTTATTGATAATAAATAATAAAAAATAGGGAAAATGGTTTTTAAAAGGGGGAAAAATAAGAAACGGATGAGGAAAATTATGGAAAATTATGGATGTGTCTATGAGTGTATAATGAGGATAAAGTATGAGGGTTTGCCTCAAGTTATCCCCATTTATATGTTTTTTGTGAGTATTTACTACTTATTTCGTGCGAAATACACATGAAATCACCCCTTTACCTATGCAACGAGACAAAACCTTAAACGATAGGGGAGGAGGGAAGTTTGAGTGTTGGAATATAATATAAAATTTGATGTGTTTTTTGCATTATTCATATAGGATGATGTTAAATTAAATAAAGGGAAGTACAGCACGAGTGTAAGGCTCGATGTCTTCTCTCATCGCAGCAATTACGCGTAGTGTATGGAAACATGAAAAGAATGGATTTGCACAATGCATGAGGCTATTTTTCAATTGTTTGAGAACTTAATCATATACACATTTGCATCAAGCATCGTTAAATGGTATCAATTACAAGCTCCTGGATGCATAGCACTTGGTTTCTTTAGGACTTGACCCACGTAGAGAGAGTAAGCAACCCGGCTATAGGTCTAGATGGTGGGTCCAAGGGGACGGATAAGTGAGAATTAGTGCATTCTTGGAATGATAAATATATTGGAACTAAGAGGGGAGTTTGTTTCGAATGTGTCTATATGTGGAAGCAGCGCATCTAGGGGCCAATCCCCAAGATGTAGGAGAGCTGCAGTAGGGTCGTGGCAATCAGCCGGTGGGGTGCCCTTGTGTATGTGATATGTGGCATGTATTGCCGATATATATATAATCTCCCTCTGAGGAGACGGGAAAAGGGAACATTCGTTGGATTATATACTATAAATGCGCAATGATTAGTATTTAGGATAGTGTATCCCTTGACAGACGCTCCTGGCCTGCGAGGCCGTGTGGTGGGATTGTCTGTTGAGGGCATGAGGTCGGGCTAGTGCCTTAGCCAGTGTCAGACCATTTTAGGTACCATCACACACAGTGAAGGTAAATTAAGGACTTTTTGTAATTAACAAGGAACTCACTCAGACATAAAAACTTGAAAGAACCCACTAGTAAGGGAAGACCCCAAGACATAGACATGTGATTGAATCGCCAAGTGTAGGACCAAGCAAAGAACACATCTAAAAAGCTAGATGTAGCAAGGACCGACACTATCGAGGAAGTGGATCTGCCCGATCTCATCAACTTGATCGATAACTTTGCAGAACAAGAAATCTTAGACATGGAAGAGGGCAACTCAAATCGTAAATGTAATGAAGAACTTGACCTAGGAGACTTTCCTAAGACAATCCAGCAATTAGTGTACAAGTATGATGCTCAAACCCAGTTAGAACATTGCCATAGACCTGTAGAGGACATCATAGCAGACCTTGAGGAGGAGAGGAAACTAGCATGCAAAGCTCTACAAGGCATAGTCACTTACAACTAGGATCAACAGACTAGGAGCTTATGCCAGAGCATGGAAATGTGAGAGATCTAGAGAGTGCTAGATCTAGCAAGCAGAAATCGAATAGAGAACGAGAGAGCGCTAGAAGGAGACCTCACGCTAAGTGAGCTTCTAACGAAGCGGCTGCTAGATAATACGACAACGGAGTAGAGTGTTGCAGTATTAGCAACATCACTACTGACAAGGTTAGGGGTCAACCAAGGCTCTAAGAGCCAATCAAAAATTTCCGTAGTAGCAAAGCAGCCAATCCAGTACAACTTTGTAGAGAAATTCGAGTAGGTCTGTGAGGCCAACGACCTCACTGATCTCACTCAACACTTGCAAGCTTTTGGTCTATGCTTAGGCGATAAGGGTAGGACCTGGTACACAAGTCTAGATGTTGTTAATGAGCGAGCCAGTTTCAATGGCCTGAAAAATCTCTTCATTAAAAGATTCTCCAAACCAGGATACTTCGACAACCTACTAGTGCGACTCATGAATGTCAAGTAGAAAGAGAAAAAGGACATCCAAGATTATGTGACCCATGTGAGGAGCCTCGTCAAGAGAATCCCTATGGGCGAGAGACCACAACCAAAAGAAAGGTGTCCATGGTATTCATTAATGGAATACGAAGTGAAGAGCTCTGCAAAGCCTTGGCAGGCAACTCAAGCTTGCAGCGAGATGCGCTGGCAAGGGTCTTTAAAGAAGTTATTAGAGTGGACAACCAACTCAAGGAGAGAAGCTCCAAGAGCTCGAATCGAGAAGAGTCTAGCACTAGGAATTCTAAGAGAGCTTCAATGCCGAGCGAGAGATTAGGACCAAGTGCTCAAGATAAAGGAAAGGGTACCGATTCAGGACAAGAGCTAGTAGAGCTAAAGATGGAAATAGCCAAATTACAAGAGATGATGAGACGACCAACGCACCCACATGTCCAATGCGTGTATTGTGGCAGAAACCACCTACTAGTCGAGTGTTAGGACCTTAGGTCATGACCTTGCACTAATTCTGGTAGGTTCAGCCATGATGTCATGCATTGTCGATTACCTCGGAGACTCCCATACTCGCAGCCTTATGGTCAACCGTACCTTGTGAATAGGCCGCCAAACTTCTTTGGAAGGGGAGCCCCATTGGCCCTCCCAACACCAAATGACACTAAGTCGGCCATCCCTAGGATGGAGATAAACCCTATGGATATCCTTAGACCACCTGGACCCTATGTAACCCATCCACCAAGTGACACTCCAATCCATTATGTGGAGGAGCCGAACTACGAAGAGCCTTATGTGCAGGGTTGTATCGTACGATGAAGAAGGCAATGCAGTCCTTATGGATTACTGACTGATACCAATGATGGCATTAGGTAGAGGGAGAGGCAGAGGCCTAGGAGGCCAAACCCAAGAGCCAATTGTGTGTGGACCTGCGGTCACCCAGAACACATTTCTTTGCACTGCTCCGAGAGGGAGCAAGCAAATAGAGACAAGGTCGACCTAAGATGCGCTGAGTGTGGAATCACTCATCTCTTTGTCGATTTCCCTAGACGGAAGCCATCCTCTAGTTCGGGCAAATAAGCCATTGGTCCCATTGGGGTTGTTTGGTGTCAAGACACTCGATGGGGAGGCCACACCTATCCCATTGCATGTCATGACCCACGCACAGACAAAGCAAGCCATTGCCAAGGCCTAGCAATCTTGACGCAACCTCAATCAGAAAGTAGATTTGGAGATAACATCAGAGTATGACCCAAATTATGTTGCGCTCCAACCTCTTATAGGGTATTGACAACCATTCGTGACCGACCCATGGAAGAACACATTCAGGGGACACCCCTATTTAGATCTCATCCTCACCGAGGAGAAACTGCACATTGCTAGTCACATACACTCCGGTGACTTCTTGCTCAATGTCCTTACTTACATCACCCAGGTAGGCATCCGGCCCTTCAACATGGACCGAAACTCATATGGAATATAATCTAAACTTCTATGCTTAGCTCATGCATAAGTAAAACACTAGACCCATGCGCTGAATGCCCTCTACTCTCTAACATTCAATCCTAGGAAGGATTCTTTTCAATTCTAAGGAGGAGGGGGTAAGGTGAATCAAAAGCAAATCAAACACACAAGGAACTAATAAAAGAAAAAACATACCATAAAAGCCTCAATCCACACCTAAGAACAGAAAAGGAAGGAAACATGAACTCAGATTGAGGAAAATGTCACAAAATTTTGAAATAAAGCTTGAAGGGAAAGTCTATTTCTATACTAAAAACATTTCAATTCAGCAAGCATGGAATCTTTTCTTTCACGAGTAATTGGTTTGGAAAGCACTAATGGTGAACCATGGTTCATGATAGGAGATGAAGATGTCACAACAAGACTGAGCTCATTGCCTTTCCTTTGTGGAAGAGGAAAGGGCAAAGTATGGCCTTTCCCTTGAAAATCAGGCCTACAACCAGCTCAAATTCAGGAGCATTTACAACATCGAAGAGGTGGTGGCCAATGAGGAGACTGCTAAGAGGGTTGTAGAACAATGCAACCTCGCCAAGTACATCAAAAAGTTCAGGCAAGAGCTAAGTGTGGGGAATTCTTAACGACATACGACCATGACAAGGAGTATGGGACAATAACTGTGGGAAGTAGAGTAGGAACCAACAAGCCCAGATCCCACTTAATGAGGCCTTGGTAGAGAAGTTACCACGATTGGAACCAAAGGTGGAAAAGAGGCAAAAGAGAGATGTTTATGCCATGTTGAAGATGAAAAAGGAGGATGTCTTAACAAACGATGGCATAAGGATCCAAGACATCCCAACTTATGATTAGATTGTAGGCTAAGCTGATCCATTTCCTCTTCTCCAGCCAAAGGTACAACTCGCTTATGTACATGATCAACGTGCCCGCTGGAGAGCATGGCGGCTCACTCGCTGGATGAGGTGGATTGGAATGGCTATGTGCAGAAAACCATTGACTAATCCACTAAAGCACTAGTCCTTGGAAGCAGACCGATGGGTGGAGAGTCCATAGCATCAAAAGGAGCCGAGAGGAAGAAGCCTTCAGCCAAAGCCTCATTCATTGGGTATGGAGGAATCTTGACTGCTCTTATCTAGGAAGAGATAAAGGAGGCACATGATAGAGAGGAGGGAGTGGATGGAACACTTGACAGGTCCCCTCCTCATCATGGCAGAGAACAATCGAGTGAAAGGATAGTTAGTGAAGAGGAGGGAGAGCAAGGACCTCAATCTAAGAAGAAGATGACACAAGAAAAGCAAGAGGAAGAAAGGAAGAAAAATGAGAAAGCAGATTTGTAGAAAGCCAAGAAAGAGTCGAAGCAAGAGACAAAGGAAAGAAAAAAGAAAGAGAAAGAAGAGTTTAGAGGTTGGAGGTAGAGTCAAAAAGAGCTAAAGAAGAGAGAGAGAGAAAGGCCGTTGAAAAGGAGGAGGAGTTGAGGAAGACATAGAGCTGGCCAAATGTAGGTCAACAGAGCAACAAGGTGAACAAGACGAGATGGACACCTTGAGCTCGAGGAGAGATGAGGGCTCGGGTTCAAGTATGCATGTGCTTGAAGGCACACCAATCACAGTGCAGGAGGGCAAGGGCAAATCCCCCTTCCACCCCTCATGGTACCTACCCCCACAACAACAACGCCTACCTAGGGCACCCTGACCATGGTCGATGACAATAATCTTATGGCTTGGGTGCAGTATTTTGTTAACAACAAGGAACTGGCTCAAGAAAAGAGCATGGAAACCCCAATCGTAGGGCAAAAGAGACTGGAAGCAGGAGACGCCACAAGGTAGGACCCTAAGTGGCAAAAGGTTGAAACTTCCACAACTCCCATCCCCACAAATGTGACACCACCTACTAACTACGATGAGTATGTCTCAGAGCTACTCTCTCAGTTGGAGAAAGCCAAGGAGGAAAAGAGAATAGTGGTGGTGACTGAGTTGGAAGCCGAGAAAGAGTCAATTTGTATGATACCATGGTCGGCTTCATCAAAAAATTCTCTTCGTGCTTGTGGGAGCTCTCGCTCAAGCGCCAAGACCCACGGACCGCTTATTGTTTCAAGCGCTCCAAGCGAGCTCTAATGGCTACCTCTCACATAGATGATACGCCTTCAAACCAACGAATGTAATGAGCTAACCTCGATGCCAAAATGAGTTTCCTCCTCCTTTGCACACATCGGTAGCTCCATGATCCTAAATGCTAGCTCAAGCATCCTCAAGCCTCCTCTATCAAGCTCCATCCACCATAGTCATACACGCGCAAGAAAAGAGAAGAGAAGAGAAGAAGAGGAGAGGAGATGGTGAAGAGCTTCACCCTCTTGATCCCTCACTCCCACACACTCACTCCCTCACACTCTCGCACTCCCTCTCTCAAGAGCACACACACAAACAAAGAGAAGAGAAGAAGAGAAGAAGAGAGGTCTCTTGTTAGCCACACACCAAAGAATGAGCTTCCATTCACTTTTTGAACTTTATATACAAGCCCTAGATTTCCATGGGCTCCCATCCCTTTTTACTTGACCTAGATTTCCATGGGCGCCCATCCCTTTTTACCTGACCGGCCTTTGTGGCAATGTCCTTTGTCCTATTTCCCTTTTCTTGCCTCATGCCTTAAGCCTACACCCGTCTATTCCTTTACAAATGGCACAGGAGGGAGCCTAGCGCTCTTTTACAAGAGTTTTTTGAGACACCTTCTATTTAAAATTGTGCTTTTGCCTCAGCTTAGCTTTTAGGAGCCGCCTTTGTGCCTTTATGCTTTTTCTGTTCTTTTTTTGCTTTTTGCTTCATTTTTTTGCCATCTTGAACTGAGGTTAACATTACCCCCCTCTGAGACAGGTGCCAGTCCCATGGCACTTTGAGGTCTCTGTTGTGGAAGGGTGGAGTTTGGGCCAGGGCTGGGGGACTCATTTGATTGGGAAGCTTTCGTAATGATTTGGATGGAGGACCCAAGGTGTGTCGAGTGGATGATGGGGGCCTCCGAAGTTGGTGGTTTGCAGCATCTTGTTGTACCTAGAAGGAGAAAGTGCTCGACCTAAGGGGCATGTCTACCTCATCGTGTGGTGCTTGGTGCTCGTGTTGGTGGAACATGGAGTTGGGTCTAACCCTAGGTAAGCCTAGGTGATGTCCCACACTACTTGAGGACCCTATTCATGCAAAGGAAGGTGCGGTGTGTGTAGCTTAGGTTGACATGTCTAACCATAGGTGAGTGTTATGTCCTTAGGTGTGTCCTGCCCTAAGCATGAAGTGGGGAGGAAAAAATCCTGCATGAAACCCTTAAGGTTCAATCAGACCTGGAGAGGAGTGGTGGAGAGGAATGGGTGGTTGCAGCGGGCAAACCCCGGCTATCACTTATGTCTTCAAGAATAGTGAGGCAAAAGGAAGGTAGAAGGTTGGCTTGCATCATTATGTGGGTCATCACGCAGGTATCAATGGCGATAGGATCAAAAAAGAGTGGGGGAGGCCACGTTCTGCCAGGGTGGGGCCTTACCTAAGTAGGATTTTTAATAGCCTAAGATAGTTGCATGTGGTAATGAAGGCAGGATCTAGACAAGAGGAGAAGTCAGCAATAAAGCGAGTCATGGTGGCATCTAGGCTGTCGGAGGTGAAGGTGAGGGCTTGGGCTAAGGTGGCAGTACAGGGGTTTTATATGACAGGGAAGTCGTAATGGCCATGGGTGTTTGCATCAAAGTCTACCCCTACCCTATGAGGATATGCCATGTAAGTGGGGTCATTTCTCTCAGTAGGGAGGGTATTACTAAAAGCCATCCATGAGAACACATTGTCATTGTAGATGCATCTCCGCCACAGTGGCTGGCACTCATATCCGGGCTCGGATCGAGGCACTTCAAAAACCTTATTTTTCCAGTACTCCGCATCGTTGGCAAGGGTGGGATTCTTCGCTCTTTCTTCCAGCCATTGTTGGCTTAGCCGGCTTTCAATGGTGATCACCTCGTCCACTATTTTAGGGAGAAGGACTATGTGTAGGGCATTGGGGATGAGGAAGCTAAAGTTGAAGGTCTGTTTCTATTTTTTGTGTCTTTCCCAGACTTTGAGCTCCACATGGAAACTAGCTGGCAGGTCATTTGGGCATGGGGGGAGAGGTACAAACGGCTATGCCATAGGGTTAGCCCTTAATCTTTGTTTGGCTTCTTCCACCGTCTTCCTTCTCTTTTCCCTTAGGGTGGTTGTTCTTTCCACGGATGCGTTTGCTGGCTACCCTTGCCCTTCAGAATGGGGTGAAGGGGGTTGTGGGATCACTTCTTCTTTGAATCCACCAAGGTCAAGTTGCATGGGCACTCTTCTTATTGTACCTCCTCTACGAACCCCAAAGCATCAATCTCTTGGGGGTTAGGCCGGCCAACAACATGTATTTACGTTGTTCATCAAGGTTCAGCCCAACCGCAACGGGTTGGGAGGGCATGTGTAGCCCTGCTCGCAGAGGTCTGCGTGCTATGCTTAGCTTCTTCTTTACCACCTCCAAGGACTCCCCTTCCTCTGCGTGAAAGGCATCCATCAAGGTATTCAAGAAGATTCATTGTTGAGTATTGAAAGCCACTTGAGCTGCCTCTGCCCTGCTTTCTGCTAAGAGTTTCTCTTTTTCCATAAGAGCCAGGCGACACGCCAAGGTCTTCACTCTTTGTTCATTTTGGCATGCCCACTCTTCGGCTCTCTTTTTCATTTCCTCCATACCTTCTCCTTGTCTTTATACCAGGGCCATGAGTCTTTGCTCCTAGTCTTCCAATTCCTTGCTCCTCTCTTTCAAGACTCAGCTTTTTGGTCATGGTTTCCATTTCTTTGTGGTGTTGTTCCTCTTCTCGCTTCTTTCCTTCTTCCCCTGCGACGGCAAACTCTTTCATGCCCCATTCTATCCGATCTATTTTTGCTGCCAGATCCTCATGTTGCATGATTAGAAGCTTATACTCTCTCTGCATTTTCATTAGCTCGTGATTTTCATCTACGAGTTGTTGCCGCCAGCTTTGCTCCCTTTCTTCTTTGGCTTTTGGTTCCCGTTTCAGATCAAGGATTTCCTTTTGTTGCATAGCCATTTGCCTCGTCTTTTCAAGCTGGAAGGCTACCACTGACTCCTTTTCCACTTCCAACTCGGCCACCGCTATCTTTCTTTCCTCCCTTGCCTTCTCTAACTGAGAGAGCAATTCATCCACATATTCATCATGGTTTGCTGGTGGCGTCATAGTGGTAGGGATTGGGTGGTCGAAGCCTCTGTCTTTTGGCATTTCTAATCTTGCCTAGACTTAGCATTTGTGGCTGGCTTTTTCTGCCCAGTGGCCATAGTCTCCTTGCTCTTTCCTTGTGCTAGTTCCTTATTGATGAAATACTACATCCAGGCCACAAAACTGTTCACATCAATGTTGGCTGGGATGCTTGGGGTAATAGTGGTTGCTTTGCTGGTGGGAACCAAGAAGGACAGGATGGGATGGATGTGAGCCTTACCCTTTCCTTCGATGACCACGAGCGGCATGACTTCAGGTACGTGAGTGCTTGACCTGGGTCTGTCCTCCCTAGGCAGACATAAAGCACCTAGGCCATCGAGTCGGCTTTGTTGTTCTATGGACTAGTGAGTTGCTTCAGCCATGTCTTCCTCCTACTGCCTCCTCAACTTCGCCTCATTTTCCACAGCTCTTCTTTCTCTCTCTTCCTCTATTTTCCTTGATTCTTCTGCCAGCTTTTCAGCTTCTTCCTTCTCTTACTTTTTCCTCTCTATTGCCTCTCTTAGGGATTCCCTTTTGGCTCTCTCTAGATCTTCTTTTTCCTTCTTCATGTCCCCATTCTGTTTCTTCTTCTGAGTTGTCTTTTTAGTGTGCTTCTTTGTTTTTTTTCCGTCCGAATTGAGCCTCCTGCTCCTCCTTCTCTATCTCAATTTCTATCCTGTCGCTTGATGGCTCTTTCCCTTGGTGGGTTGGTGACCTATCCAGGGTCTCATCCGCTCCTTCATTTCCTTGTTGGGCTTCTTTCGAGTATTGTCCCCTCTTCCCATAGTCACCGTTCCGCATTCTTGGTTGGGATTGTACTTTCTCAAAAATTTCACACACTTCGTGTGGTCAAGTTCCTGTGCAAACTTCTCTAGGTACTTGGAGAGGTTACACTGTTCCACTGCTCTCCTTGCAGCCTGCTCCTTGGCTACCACCTTCTCAAGGTTATGAATGCTGCGGAATTTTAGTTGACTATAAGCATGATTTTCTAAGCTGATGTCGTACTGTGCTCTCTCCTCCTCCGTGAAAGGGAGTCAGTGAGCGCGATCTTGCTGCGATATCTTTCGTTCCTGTCATGAACCATCATTCCCATTAGTGCTTCCAAAAGAGTTATTTGCTTAAAAGAAAGGCTTCATTGAGTCAGATGAAAACATTTAAGCTCCAACATAAACTTTCCTTTCAGACTTTTTCACCCTTTAATTCAACATTTTCCTAACATTTTTCCTCAATCGCAAATTAATGTGTTTCTTTTATTCCTATGTTTAAATGTCGACTGAGGTTTTCACAGCGATGTGTTTTTTCCTTATGTGTTTATTAGTTTGCTTGATTTTGATTGGTTCCGATTTGACTCACCCACCTTACCTTATCCCATGTGTTTCTTTTTTTCCTGTGTTTAAATGTCGACTGAGGTTTTCACAGCGGTGTGTTTTTTCCTTATGTGTTTATGCGTCTGCTTGATTTTGATTGGTTCCGATTTGACTCACCCACCTTACCTTATCCCCTCCCCTTCTAGATTTGGGGAGAATCCTTCTTAGGATTGAAAGCTAGCAGGCCCAAGGCTGTCAGCTTACGATCGAGTGTTTACTTTCGCATGAGCCAAGCATAATAGTCTAGATTGTACTCCAATTGAGCGTCGCGGTACAGATCGAAGGGTCGGCTACCTATGTGTGTGATGTAAGTAAGGACATCTGTCAAGACGTCACCGGAATCAATGCGACTAGCAATATGTAACTCTTCCTTTGTCACGAGGCGATCAAGGTAAGGGTGTCCTTTGATGTGCTCTTCTAGGGGTCGGTCAACACGAATAGTTGTTAATACCCTACACGAAGTTGGAGCAACATAAGTTGGGTCGTATTACAATGTCTTGTGGCACATCGCTACTCAACGTTGGTCATTATTTGGCATCCTTTGAGTTTCCACTGCAATCAAAAAGTGTACCAACTCCGTAAGAATGGGGATTCGGTTTCAGCAAGCTTTTTCAACTCCTCTAATTCTTGATCAATGATAGCAAAAGAGACTCGCTTATCATATGACATGATGAGCTGTTGTTTGATCGCTTGCTTTGTAGATATCTCAGTGCGGAGCAACTCTACAGTGAGTGGGGTGCTTTGACAAATGCAAATTCCAGTGTGTCCCATGAACAAGGCATTATACGAACTTTTGTCGCAAAGGGCTCTTGCAACAGGTCCAAGTCCAAGCAGTCATAGCTCAAAGCCAACAACATGAATGTGGCATCTAAGTGTCTGAGGAAAGCAATGGTGTCATCCCCTATGTCTTCGGCTAGATCCATGGCCAATGACAATAATGATTTCCGCTCATAGAAGGGTCTACGGATTGCGGGTGGTTGAGGTTTGACAGGACTAAAGAGTTTGGAAGCAAATAGTTGCAGGCTCGATTGTTCTTGAGATCGCGGTTGGATTGCTTGCCCTGTGGGCTGGGACAATTGGACTGCGAATGGGGCGTTACTACTTGCGAATGCGGCCTCCTGAGTCTTGATTGAGTTACATGGGACTAATTCAAAAATAGTAGGCTGAGGTTTGCGCCAGTAGACCTAGTTGGTCTTCATGTGCATAATCAGTTGTGAGTCAATGTGCTTGGTGTCTCGAGTCTTCTGCAGCGTTAGGCCTTGACACGTTGTATGGTGGGTTATGGTTACGTGTGAGGGTAGCACTTGATCGGTGTTTTTGGTTGCTTTAGACTTAGGGATCCATATCCAGGCATTACCCTCATAATAACCTTGCGCCTACAATAGGGTCTTAGGAACCCATCGCGGCTTGACCACCCGTTGTTGTTTATAGCTTTGTTTTGGCCTCCTAGGTTTTGAGGTTGTGCTGTTAGCCTTGCGAAGGCATGGCCGATTGCTTTTTGACAGTAGGTTCTAACGTTTAGGCACCCACCTTAACTGGGTTCATGGGCATTGACCTTGGTTTCAATAGGTTGCTGGCATAGAGGCTTGGGAGGGTGTAACAAATCACAACCCTCCTCCTTGGACTTGACTAAATGCGTGTCTATCAATGGTGTTGTGGGTCTAGTGGGAGTCGCACAGCCCTTGCTGAAAGCCACCACTATGCGGGCATTGCCAATGGCTATGTGGATATGCTACGACTCATAATCGACATTACAGTGAGCTTGTTTTTTAAAGGTTCGACCTGGTAGTGATTCGGTGCCTGCATTTTTAGTGTTCGACAACACATAAAATGTCATTGGTATACTCTCAGACTCGATAGAAACTACGGCCCTGCATTTCCCTAGGAGTGCATATGATCGACCCCCATATGGTCTCAATTTGGCAGTAGTGGGATGTAGTTGTGGTTTGCCAATATGGGTCCAATGATCATGGGTTAAGACATTGAATTCTGGTCCCTCATTGATCAAGGCGTTGACAGTGCATGTTTGCTTGGTAGTGATTATGATGCGGAGGTAGGTAGGTTCTATGGTTTCCTCATTTTCATCATCAATCTCTGTGATTGTGGCTACCCGTACTTTGACCAATGGTTCTAACATTGGTGGTTCATGCAAGGGATACGTGGGGGGATAATACTTCTTGATGTGACTGCCGTTGAAGAAGCCTACGCCCTCACCTTCCAAAGTCTCAAGTTCAACATTACTAATTCGGCTGATGACACGAACCTTGAAGGGCCCTAGACCTTTAAACTTCATTTTCTATTTATGCCCCTTAATGGAGTATAGGAGCACTAAGTCACCTTGTTCAAAGTCTCGCCTTGTTCAAAGTCGCACTGCTTGACATGCTTGTCAAACTGGCTTTTGTGTCGTGCTTTCTAGCATATGAGTGCATGGGTAGCTAGGAGGCGAGTTTTCGAGAGGTGTTCGAGTTCAATTAGACATTTTGTCCATGCTTCCTTCCCTTCCCATCTTTCATGAAGTGCGATCCTCAAGCTAGGAACAAAGAACTCTACAGGTAGAATTGCTTCAGTTCCATAGGTCAACCTAAAATGTGTTTGGCCTATAGCCATTTTGTAGGCTGTGCGGTAAGCCCACAAGGCTGCCATCAGCTTGTTATCCTAGTCACTAGAATTTTATTGGTGGATTCTACCTGGCCGTTTGCCTGAGGGTAGTATGGCGAGGATTTCTGATGGATAATTAGAAAAGTGGATAGAAGATGCACGATCAGTTCATTAATGAAGTGTGTGCCTTGGTCGCTAACCAATTCGATGGGGCAGCCGAATCGTGAGATTACCTACTCCCATAGAAACTTGGCTGTCATTCTCACATCATTCTTTCTCGTAGCCCTTGCCTCTGCCCATTTTGTTGTTAATGGCTACAATGATATACTTGGCTTGAGAGTATTGTGGCGCAGGACTAATAGGTCCTACAAAGTCAATTCCCCACTTCTCGAAGGGTTGTCATGCAATGGTGCAATTATCGAGGTAAGTTCCATTTGATCCTTGCAAATTGGGACCTTTGTTCATTGGCACTCGTCACAGTGCTTAATGAATTGTGCCACATCGTGAAAGAGCATGGGCCACCACAGTTGCAATTGCAACACCTTGCAAGCTGTTGTTTCTCTGCTAAAGTGTCCTCCAGCCAGCCCACTGTGTGCTTCGAAGAGCACCCCGTACATCTCGTACTCACATACACATCTGCGTAACAATCCATCTTGCCCTAGCCTATACAACTGATCTGCTATCAACTGATAGGGTTGGACCTTGAGGATGAGCTGTTTAAGTCGGGCTTTGTCTATTGGTCGTTCAAGTAATCCATGCTCAAGCACTTGGACTATGTTGTATGCCCAATATGGTGTCAAGTCGGCTCGAAATAAATCTCTCTCGCTATGTTTATACATGAAGAAGGCTAAATTCTTGTTGAAAGAGAGAGAGAGAGAGAGAGAGAGAGAGAGAGAGAGAGAGAGAGAGAGAGAGAGAGAGAGAGAGAGAGAGAGAGAGAGAGAGAGAGAGAATATTTTGGATAGAACAGAAGATAAGATTTTATGCTAATTAGAGGTAGATTAAAAGCCAAGATTATAGGTTGATTAGGGATTGTTTAGGGTCTATGAATGATTTGGGGGATGAAGTAAAGATACAGTTTGGATGTATCAACCCACTCAAATGTACCAAAAATTGAGAAGTTGATCTCGTTTTAGGTCCATGAAGGTCCATATCTCTTTAACTAAGTCATGAAGCTAGTGGCGTTGATTCTCTAGGTAGGGACTCTTTTGGTTGTTGGTCACCTTATCAAGGGTTTATGAAAGGAGATGAAGGAAGACCAAAGAGAATTGGTAGTAAGAATCAGATATGATTTTGGTGAGAAAATTTACGACAGTATAATCTTCTATGAGAACTAAGAAACAAAGAGAAGAGGAGAGAATGAAGGTTCAAATGACTGTAGATGAGAAACAAACATGATATCCTATTTATGTGATCATTGTCTTTATGGTAGGTAGACACTTAATGCTCATAAGAAGTTTGGCTCTACGCACATGGGTGAGCCTCTAGCTCTTGTGCATTCTAATATATGTGGTCCCCTACCCTATCAATCATTGGGTGGTGCAAAATACTTTGTGATATTTATTGATGATTATTCATGTAAGGTGTGGGCTTATCATATTAAGTAGAAATTAGACGTTTTGGGTACATTTAAGGACTTTGTTGCTCTTATTGAGAAGAAATTTGAGTATAAACTGAAATGCCTAAGGTCTGACAATGGGGGTGAATATGTCTCTAAGGCATTTGAGCAGTTTTGTAATGAATGGAGTATTAAGCTTAGTTGACTACCCTATACATTCCATCTCAGAATGGTATTGTAGAGCGCATGAGTATGACTATTCAAGAAAGAGTCTGTAGTATGCTTAGTTAGATAGGTTTACCACAGTACTTTTGATTTGAGATAGTTGCTACTATCATGCATCTCATTAATAAATCTCCATGCACTGCTCTTGGTTGTCAGGTTGTAGAGGAGATATGGTTTGGAAAACGTTAGTCATATTTAAGGGTCTTTGGATGTGAGGATATTTACCATGTTCCCAAGGACAAGCGTAACAAGTTGGATCCCAAGTCTGTCACATGCATCTTTCTTGGATATGGGGATGTAGATGAGATGGGGTTATCAACTTTGGGATCTGCAGGCTTGGAAGGTTATCCATAGTTGTGATGTGATTTTCCATTAGGAGAAGATGTGTAAGTATCTTGAGCAGGTAGTTTAGGTATGATCTTATTTATTTATTTTTAAATGGTTTAAAGAGTACTATAGGATGTTACACAAAGTTTTCTACATGAAATAACGTAAACTTTTAGCAAGTCAACGGAATTAGATAAATAAATCATTAGTAGTCCTATATCAATAATTTGAACTTTTAATAAGACAAAGGAGTTGAATAAATAAGCCATTGGTAGTCAAATACTTACAAGAAACCCATGATAATAGACATAGTTAGTCAACATCTCTTCAATCTTTTTCTCTAGCTCAAAAGGATAGAATATATTATTTAGCAAAGATACAATATATTCAATAACTCTTCAAAAAGATAGTCTCTGTTAACACTAGTCTTCTAGCAAAAAAGCCACTTTTGTGGCAATTTGAACCCTCTACAAAAATTTCAATTTCTCATCAATGAGAAAGATTAAGAACAATTTTAGGAAAATGTGACCAACACAAGGTACTAGTTGAAAAAAAATAGAAATGGTCAAAACAAGCTGGGAACTATAGATTTTAATGTTCATCTTTAATGTCATTTTTACACAAAATTGAAAACTTATAGTGTTTCTACTCAAAACCATCTCAAAAAAAAAATTATCATGCTAAAAATTTCATGAAAAATACTTTGATGCATACAGTATGTATTTTCATCAAGAGATTTGGAACTAGATAAAAATTGATAGCTTTTTTAAGAGCTCTAAATAGTGTTGTTGAGTGTAGTTTTGACCAATTTTCATGAACTTTTGAGAATCTATTTTTTGTAGAAAATAAATTTCCAATTGAACCTTGTTTCAAATCCTTAACTCTACTATTTTATAAAATTAGGAAAGTCCCATCCAATTTCCTTATCATATGTTATTTTAAATATAGTGAAATAGGACCTGAGCTACTAAAGTGGCCTATAGTCACTTTTATGGCAAATTACAAGTCTAGTGCTAAATAAAAATGATTTAGTGAACTGATAGAATAATTAGCAATGAAATGGTAAAAAGAATATATTGTCCACAAAATATGTAACTATTCAACATCTTTTGTATATTTTTTAAGCTCTAAAAAAGAAAATAGAATTCACGTAGCAAAGATATACTAATGCAATATCTCTTCAAAAAGATAGTCCCTCTTGGATTCAAATTATATAATGATGGATAGAAAAAATCGCAAGGACAAGCCAAAAAATTTCCGAGCTTACTACACTTAAGATGCTCTAAACTACCTATAATGATCTTTCCATTAAGTGACACTCCAAACTAGCTAACAATCTTGTATCAAGCCAGAGCATCTTTAAAAATTAGGAAGAATAAGAAATGTTTGATATGGCACAATAAGGGGGGTTGTCGGATACTACCAACCTCCCTGATCACATCGTATGGGCAAGTCTTTTTTTTTTCCAAGTCTTCTTCAACTATATCTAAGTTGTTCGATTTTTCTAAGACTTTTCAATTTTAGAATAATTGTCACTATTCTATTTAAATATGTGATAATGTTATTATCTTTATTTTTAATCAAACCTTATACTTTTCAAAAATATGTTTTAAAAAATCATAAACATCTTGTACTTTGAATTCATTTAAAAAAATGTAGAGTTTTTGGAGCTCATTTACTATTTTAAAAATATTTTAAAACTAAAAATAAGCTTTAAAATAAGAAAAAAGCACCAAAAATGAGACTTGCAATATACAACACAATTAGGGGCGTTAGTGAATGCCATATCTTACAAGTTTTATTTTTTGTGAATTTTTCATTTTTAAAGCTTATTTATAGCCTTAAGATAGTTTTTAAGTAGAAAATAAGCTCTCAAAATTTTTTAACTTGTATTCAGACTACAATATATTTCCAAAAAACTTGCATTTTTAATGTGTGTAAAATCTCATAAAAAGTAAAGATCATAGCATTATCATATAGTTGAATCCAATATTGACCATTATCCTAAAGCTAAAAAATCCTAGAAAAATCAAACATATTAGGTATAGACTTAAGAAAATCATGAAAAATAAAAAATCTACTTTCATGTAGTTTTTATCTTGTAAATATTTATTTATTACTTTTGCTATATCCGAGGAATACACTCTAAGGATAGATTATTATTTTGAATGTGTATACTCACATCTTGTAAACTGATGATATAATAAAGTAATTTGAATATATAAATCAAATATGTTATTATTTTTAGAATGATATTGAAGTATATAAATTTTTTTTTAAATGTTTCTTTACAAGAAGTGCTAATGAGCAAGACCAAATTCTTGATGGTCAATACAATAGAGAGAGAGATATAACTTATACAAAGTGAATAATATTCAGATCCGTTTTTAATGGTGCACACCATTAAGCTTTAATATATATCTAAAGCCTGTATTTTCTTGTCAAAAACTTATAATGTGTTTACATTGTTAAACTCAATAATATATTTTTGTTTTGATTTGTTTTGTGAGTCAGGTATGCACAACTAGTTTTTGTAAGTGTTACTACAAACCAATTTATGCAAGAGCTATCATAAGAATGTATATCTTGAACTTATGATGTCTTGTCAAGAACTTTTGTCTCTAATATCTTCTAATGTCCTTGAAAGTACCACTCAATTTGTACACAAGTTGTCACACAAAACTTGTTGGTGATGAAAGGATGTTTGCAAAAAATAATTCATTTTTATTACTTTAATAGAATAAAAATTGTGTTTATTTCTTGTATCAAGACTTACTATGTATTTGTAGAGAAATACATTTAGCTAAAAGCAAGTATATATCCCTAGCCATATAAGCATGCAAAAACTAAGCAAACATTCTTGACGTGTATCATCTTGTTTTACTTTTTTCCCCTTATGGGAGCCTTTGTAGGATAGTATTATGGTAACCTAATCATTTAAAATAAACATTTTAGGCTTCCAAGTCTCAATTGTACTTCTATTATAGACGATACAATAGTTAATGAAACGAGAAGGGCACATTGTGGATGCTATGGAAAAAATAATAAAAGCACACAAATTGTGTAGACAAAGAAAGTCAAAGAGAACCTCAAGAAAGAGAATCTAGAGAGCTTAAATGTATGGGTGCCAAAAAAAAGTCATATACTCAAATCTCTTGATTTTCAAAATATTAGGTATTAACTTTAGGCTCCATCTTTGTCACATCTTTTGATAGCTTTTGTCAGTAAACAGGATTGTTTGGACTACCAAAACATATTAGACTTTAGATATTTCTAAAGGGAGGTGAGTCCTAAAGTGGAAGCACGAGTGGGAGCAAGAGCTATGGTGGAACAAGCAAGAGCAAGACTCCAAATGTGGAAACTCCAACAGTCACAATGTGTGACTGGCCTTCCCTTTATTCAAATGTCACTAAAAGAATAAAGAATGAAGTGACAATGATGGGCACCCACTGCATGTAGTGTGGAGTCGTGGGTACTATCAGTGTAGTAATATACGGGTAGCTAGGCAGAGACACTTTTACCCCCCAACAATCTCCAACTTAAAGGAGAATCTGCCTCAGTGAGGAGGGGAAAAAAAAGTACATGTATATAGGAACAACAAGATGAGGAAAGACATCATCTCATCCTATGCACATCATCTTCCTAAGGAAGGAAAAATCCTCCACTGAGAGACTTTTTTGAGCAAGTCTGTAGGATTTTGGTCAGTCAAGAACTTGATAAGATCAACAGTCCTGTCCTCAATGACCTCACAAATGAAGTGATGCCTCACCTCATTGTGTTTCGTCTTTGCATGGAAGACCAGATTATTGGCTAACTGGATAGCACTCAAAGAATCTAAATGCAGTGTAGAGATATCATCTGTCATACCAAGGTCGGCAACCAAACGGCCTAATCAGATGGCCTCCTTGCAAGCCTCAGTGGCTGCAACATACTCGGCCTCTGTATAGTGGAGAGGGCCACACATTTCTACACCTTGGACATCCATGAAACATCATCTCCAACAAAAGTGAATACACATCCAAAAGTGGACTTCCTACTGTTTGCATGTCTTGTATAGTCAGAGTTAGTGTACCCCACAACTCCTGTATCTTGGCTGCCATAACAAATACACATATTAGTAGTGCCCTTCAGGTACCTCATGATACCTTTCATGGCATCCCAATGCCTCTTGCCAAGTGTAGCCAAATAACATGCCACAACACCAATTGCAAAAGCAATATCTGGACGGGTGGCTATCATGGCATACATAAGACTGCCCACTCTGGATGCGTAGGGAATCTTGCCCATCTCGACCTTCTACTCACTTGTTTGTGAACAATTGGCTTGTGATACCTTCACGTGAGAAGGCAATGGATAGGCAATAGGCTTCACATCTTGCATACAGAAGCGCTCAAGGACTTTATGGATATACTCCTTTTGTGAGACAGATAGAGTAGTCTCCCTGAGACTTGTCACACATAATGTGCATACCAAGTATATGAGAGGCATGTCCTGGATCTTTCATCTCAAAGCTCTTTTTGAGCTAAGCCTTAAGAGCATCTAGCTCATCATGAGCTTTCCCTGCCAAAAGCATGTCATCCACATAGAATACCAAAATCAATAATGAACCATCACGGGGCTTTCTTCGTGTACAAGCATGGATCCATAGCACTATGACTATAGCCGTGTGACTGCATAAAAGCATCGAACTTGTAGTACCATTTCTTGGGGGCCTGCTTTAGACCATAAAGACTCTTCCTTAGTGTGCATACTCGAGTTCCTTACTAGGCTCTGCAAAACCCTTAGGTTGCTCCATACATATCTCATCATGAAAGTCCCCATGTAAGAAAGCCGTCTTAACATCCAATTAATAAAGATCCAAGTCGAGCTGGGCAACCAAAGCTAGGACTAAGCAAAGGGTAGTCATCTTGACCATAGGAGAAAAGACTTCATCAAAGTCAACACCATGTTCCTGCTTAAAACCCTTAGCAACCAATCTGGCCTTATATACCAACTTGGGGTGGCCAGGGGTACTTTTCAACTTGTACTCCCACTTGCAAGACAAAACCTTCTTGCCACTAGGCAAGGAAACTAGGTCCCACGTATGATTCTTATGCAATGAGTCAATCTCAAACTGCATAGCCCTCTCCCAGGAGTGACGGTCACCTCTGCACATAGCCTCATCATAGGTGAGAGGCTCTTCTACATTTATAACCAAGGCATAATCCATGGAGGGCGTGTCAGGAGGTCATCTATCTCTAGTAGAACACCTCAAGGTAGGCTGTGTTGCCTGTCCAACATCCTGTCTAACATCCTAACCATGAGCATCAGCTACTAGTCCAGGCTGTCTAGCTGGTTGTGTGGGAGCAGGGGGCTCCTCCTAAAGATAACCTTGCATATCTCAACCATTTTCTCAGGCTGCCTATGCATCTTGTCTTCATAGTACACTACATCATGGCTGCGGATGACTTTTCATGCGCCTGCGGATCCCAAACACGATAACCCATCTCACCTACATCTCCATAGCCAAGAAAAATACATTTCACACTTTTTGGATCCAACTTATTATGTTCATCCTTGGGCACATGGCAGAAGGCCTCACATCCAAAGACACGCAAATGAGAATATGAGGGAGGCTTTCTTGTCCATACCTCCTTTGCAACATGGAAGTCAATACCACTACCCTGTTTTAATGAGATGCACAGCAGTAGAGACTACCTCAGCCCAGAAATGTTGTGGTAATCCTACCTGGCTAAGCATGCTATGGACCCTCTCCTAGATAATCCTATTCATATGCTCAACCATACCATTCTGGGGAGGGGTCTAAGCGGCAGTCAACTGATGCTTAATACCTTGCTCATCACAAAACTACTCAAAGGCACATGAGACATACTCACCCCCATTATTTTTCCTGAGGCATGTCAGCCTATGCCCAAATTGATTCTCTACGAGAGCAAGCCAATGCTGAAAGATGGCTAAGACATCAGATTTTTGCTTTATGGGATAAGCCCAAACCTCATGTGAATAATCGTCAATAAATGTGGCAAAGTACTTCACACCCCCTAATGACTAACAAGACATAGGTCCACATACATCTAAATGCACAAGAGCCAAAGGTTCACCCATGCATGGAATACTAGACTTTTTATGTGAATTCCTAGTCTGCCTGCCATATAAATAGTGATCACATGACTCAAAATATGAGTAGTCAAAAGGCGAAAGATGCTGCAAAAAGCAGTAAGCATTTTCATTCCCTTAAGCGACGTATGCCCAAGACGAGCATGCCAAAGAGATACATGTAAGATAGAACCCACTGACAAAACATGGCAAATAGTATTAGATACAACCAAGGGATAGAAGGTGTTGGACTTGGCACCTCTAACAAGAACAAGCCCGCCACAAGTAATCTTCTATGTAGAATCACCAAAGCATATATGATAACATGCATCATCAAGCTACCTAGTAGACATAAGGCTTTTAGTTAGCACGGATACATGGTGATGTACATTATGCATAACAAAAGTGCTACCACAGAGGGAAACTGTAGAGTGACATCACCAATGCCAACAATAGCAAGAGACCGATCATCACGTAAGCACACAAAACTAGATACACTACAATAGGTATAAAACCACTCACAGTAGGGGGTCACATGAAAAGATGCACTCGAATCCAAGACATTAGGAGAAATATGGACTCTCTTTTTTGCCCCTTAAGGGGTTTCTCTCACCTCTCTCTAAAAAAAGATTCCAAAATGATATTATAATAAGAGATCTTCTACAATTAAACAAATCTCACATTTATATTTTCAATATATTTCACCTATTATTTTATTCCCAAACTATAGGATAAGGTCACTTTTTCTCAAAATCTTCATAACTAAAAAATTAGCATATATGGCATCTCAAGAGATGGCTCGAGCGGGGGATACTACATCATGGTATGCACAGACTAGAGCTTGGTTTGACAGACATGGGTTGGACATTGATAGACTCCCACCTCTTCTATATGATACTCAGGCTCCCACTTACACCCTCTCTCTCTCTGAGAGGAACAAAAGAGGAAACTCAGACAACATGCTTTGAAGTTTTCCTTGATCGCAGGGACACTATATCGGCAGGGTGTTGATGATATCGATCGTCGATGTGTGACGCCTGACGAGGTTCCTTTCATCTTGGAAGAGTGCCATGACTCTGCATGCGGAGGGCACTTCGCTGGACGGTTGACAGCACAGAAAGCTTTAAGAGCTGGATATATTAGAATCATTCTCATTCTCGCTTCTTAAAAGGGCAGATTTTAAAAAACGATATAAAATGAGCTACACATCATATTTTAAGATTATTTTTTACCCAAAGACACCTTTTTGACTCAAGAGTTTAGTTGTAAATTTTTAACTTTTCTGGACAAGTATATGCCTAACATGTACATTTTGGTGCCATCAATTGATAAATATATTTGGAATGACCCAAAAGTTCCATAGGGTGTATCAAAAAACACTCAAAAAATGAGCACATGAAGGAGTTGGGTGGTGACCAACATAATACAATAAGGCCTTTCCAAACACTATGTGGGCTCCCCTCTTACACTAGGGGCCCCCTCTCCTTGCATTGTGTCGTGCCTAGGGTTAGCACAACGTGAGGAGGCCTTGGGCCCACACAACACAAGCCTCTCTCAAGGGACCCCTCATCACATTGTGCAAGCCCAAGGCCCCCTCACGTTGTGCCAATCCTCTTGAGTACCTTTCTTATTTTTTTGTATATTTTCATTTTATTACTCTACGTCATGGGTATCTTCTTATTTCTTTTGTCAGCTATCAAAAAACCACTCAAAATGGAAATTAGGAGATCAAATTATATTGAGTTGGGAAAATATCCATGGTGACTAGCACAATGAGATAATACCTTTCTAATCATTATTGTGGGTCCCCCTCTCATGTTTTGCTAACCTTGGATCATCACTACACAAGGGGAACCAAAGACTATTAGGGATCCCCATCCCTCCTCCCCACATTGTGTTAGCCCTAGGCTAGACAATGTAAGGGGCCTAAGGCCAGCACAACATGAGGTCCCAAAGACTATTAGGGACCCCCATCCCTCCTCCCCTGCATTGTGTTAGCCCTAGGCTAGACAATGTAGGGGGACTAAGGCTAGCACAACATGAGGGGGGCCCTTGAGACTATGTCCCCTTGCATTGTGTTTGCCCAAGGCCCCCCTTGCATTGTGCTAACCTTGGGCCTACATAATGCACAAGGGAGAGGGATAGGAGACATTGATGGTCTTAGGCCCGCACCATCTTGCATTATGCTAGCCTAGGGGCATTACAATGTGAGAGGTTGTATTGTCTTGATGATTAGCCCATGTCTATTTATAGATGGAACTTAGTGAGATAGAGAAAATTGTCTCAACAATATAGGGAAAGTGAGGTAAGAACACATGACAACTCGTTCCATTTCTTCTATCAAGTGGGATAGTGCCATCACCCTCCACATGTGTCTTAGCATAGAGTGGTATCTTTTGATAGATTCAAACATCAAGGATATCAATTTTCATTCTAATACAAGGGCCTTAACATAGAAATATCATGGTGTATCTTGATATGTGATCAATCTTTACCCTTTTTGGGTATGGAATTACCAGATAGAAGGAATATTTAAGTATAGATATTGCATTCACAATATATTAAGAATGTTTAATTATTACTACATTAGATTTGTGTCGTGATTCCTTGCTTGTTTGTCTCTTTAAATGCTTCATTGCCTTACTTTGGTTGGCTCTATGAACAAGCTTTCCATATGTTCATTAATGTAATTCTTGTAGAGCTTTCTCCACTCCATTGTGTCTCTTATGGCAATTGAATAATATGAATCAACTTGATTCCATGGTTTCTATGTCCCTTGAGTTGATCAAATTGATATACCATCATATTTCTTTGGAAATTAGGGGATGTGATTGTATATATTGTGGTGTCAAAGAATTCAATTAAAACCCAAGGTTAAACTAATTAAGTATGTGATATTGTTTGTTTGATACGACAAAACCTTTCGTACAAGCAAAACTCCAATAAATAGAATTTTTACCTCAAAGGATTTGTTACTTTGACACATTCAATAACATGTTGATATGTGCACCTTAATGTTTTATGCTTGAATGGATGGATTTGTTTTAAAAATATATGGTTAGTTTCAATAAAGCAAAGGAAATTTATTTGAGATATAGAAATAATGAGCACTAAGAGATGTTTAGAAAATATCTTACTTAGTCGTTATACCGCCCTATTGCAACTTCATATATTACACAAACCTTTTTGTTAAATTGCAACCCTAATATTTCTTTAGAAGCAAAAGACAAAAGAGGTCTATTTTTCTTGTTTAAGGATTCATACTCATGATCAAGATCATGGGGTGAAGATTATGTATGCCTCTTTGATATTTGATCTAATCATCTCCTAAAAATTTTGTGTATATCAAGCTTGATGTGGAGCTGATACATATCTCTCTTGTCCCCCTTGGATGATGATTAGGTTGTGCCCATCTTCCTCTACAAGGCTGATTCAACTTGAACCATTGTCCCAAGCTTCTCTATGTTTTCTGAAGTTGTTTCTAAGAAATGAGAATGTATCAAAGAGTAACTTGTCAAAACATAGCTCCAACCTTGGCATGGTATTTTGGCTCAAGTCTTGATAAAAAGGAAGCATGCCATTAATTCAAATTGTCTAGATATGAACTATCAAGTTCCAAGTATTAACTAGTCTATTTTGGGTAATGAGCTTAAAACTCTTAATTAAGGGTAATTGACAACTTAAAAGCTTCTCCATAAATATATACATGTTAGAAAAAGAGAAAATTTTAATTAAATTATGAGGTGGAATTTCTTACAAGGCCCAAACTTGACTCCTAGTTTTCCCTAATGGTAGCCTCTCATATAATGTTCCAAATGTGCACAACAATTGCAATACACTGTGAAAAAGGACACATAATGTGTAGATAAGGAATTGTGCACTATTTAAGAAAGGAACAACATCGAGGCACATCTCTCAACCCTGCCTTTGTGATATTGCATATCTAAGGGTTCAACACCACAATGACATGGAGGTCACACTTAGATTAACTCACTTGAGCTCAATACTACCTCTGTATTAGTCCATCAAGAACAAATGGAGTACAAAGCCCTAACTACAGAGGGGGTCCTCACACTTACCTCTACATAATGCATCGATACAAGGTTTCCTATCTTTAAAATCATCAAAGGGTCTCAATAGATGAATGCGGTCAATCTCTTGCTACTATGAATTGACACCACATATCCTCTCAATCTAGCGCAATGCTCATCTATACTCTTTATTTCATCACAATCCACCCTTAACTTTGTACATTTTAGAAATAGAGGCTTCACACTCTAGCATATTTAGCATGGGTTGAAGATGTTGATTCATTCTAAGCTTTGTTAGTATGATCTTGAAATTGACATGCCACTAGGAGCAAGGTGTAGTGGGATATTTGCAATCCTATGATCCACCTTAGAGGGATGTAGTCCATTATTTCTCTCCTTGCATGGTTTCCTATAGCCTTCATGTTCTTGACTTGTAATTGTTTGGATGACTATTCCATGGCATAGTTTCCATGTCTCTTCATTATCGTTGCTTGGTCAAGTATTAGCATTGTTTTCCTTTCCCTTCTAATAGATCATATTTGTCACCATTGCCTTAAATAAATTATTTGGAGAAACTTCCCTCTTTGCATGCAAGGTGTGTTCCCATTGTAGGGCATCTTTTGTTGGGTTCTTTGTAACTTCCTTGGAGGATGGACTCCTTGGAGAGGAGTAAACATAGTCATCACACTTAGACTACATTATTGACATAAAAAATAGAGGCACTATTTTGATAGTTGGGGTGATATTCATTCCTATCGTGTCTTCAGTGTCAAAGATCTGTTAGATGGAGGTGACATTACTTTGGCATGGTTGACTACATGAATACACAGATGTCAATCATTTACAATATTTAGAATGGTCCCAATGGGTTCCAAATCCCATACGAGTTGAAGAGTGCTCCATGGCTCAACAAGTTTAGTTTTATTCCATGAGATGAATTCACTTTGGTGAGATTGACTTATGGGCATGCTTTCATCCTTCATTTGATTTGTGGAGGCATCTTATCTCTCTTGCTTCATCTTGGTTTGCCCTTGCCATTTCTTCATCTTTCTTTTCATTATGTTTGGCCTTCCTTTCCTAATTTTACATTGTGTTCTTGTTTTATTCTTTAATTCTATGTTTTCATCATCCTTATGTTTAATAATCTCACTATCTTCATCTTCTTTTCATCTCTTATTATTTCCTCTATACTAGCAACGGCACCATATACCAAGGCTTTTTCTTTTTCTTCTTATCATTTTTCTTTATGTATTTTCATATTCAAAGGATCCTACTCTTAAAATTTTTCATTCTACCTTTTGCAGTCAATTTTCTTGGGTAGCATGGTTGGTTGTTGAGGGAGCATTTATTATCAATTGTCTTCTTTCTTCACTTCTAAGTCTACTTTGGGTTCATTATGTTTTAGTTGTGCCTCTACTTTGGTTTCTTCTTCTAGCAAATATTCTACCTTGATTTCATCCACTAATTGTATTTCCTTATTAGGTTCCAAACCTATTCTCATATTTAGCTCCCACTCAAGGATTCCCAATGCCTTAAAGAAGGACTTCCTTACCATCTATCACTTCCTTCATGGCCACACCATTTAAGGCATCCCCTAACTTAAAGTAGGGTACCATCGTTGCCTCAATGCTTAACTCTTCATCTCTGGTCCTGGGCGCAAACCATGCCTATTATTGCATTCACAAGCAACCATCCCTACCCAAGGTTGCCTCTAGTTCCTCTATCTTCACTTGATGCATTCTTGGGTCTTCTTCTAGTTTGGGAAAGGGCTCACTCTTCATACTTGTCCATTGGCATATCTTGTCTTCGATTCCTTCATCTTCAAGTACCCTACATCTTCATGATTGATTCTTCTTGTGGGAATATCTCCTCCTATCGGTAGTGGTTGATCTTGTTTTAAGATCATTTTTTCATATTGCTAGTAATAACCTTTAGGTTGGTAGGTTGGTGTTTTATTCTCCTTCACGGGTGTTGAGATTCTAGTCAATGGCATCCATGCTTCCCTTACTTGCCATACTTTGCTTTCTCTTGCACTATGTTCAATTTATTGTCAATGTCATCCAAATTTCTTCTAATTCTTTGATCCTTATCTTCAATTCCTTGAAGATTTTTAGTACTTCAATACCTTTGTCTTGCATTTTCTGATCCTTCAATATCTTCTTTGCTTTTTTTCTTTGGTTGAGTAGTTACTTTCTTCTTGTTGACATTTTCCATTGAGTGATATAAATCACCCTCCACTTCAAGTGGTGTATCCTTCCACAAGCCTAGGTCCCTCCAAGTGGTTGGCATTTTTTGGTTTAGCTTGGCTCCCCTATCAAGCATTAAATTATTGACGTCTTTGGTACTCTAGGGTCAACATGCATTCTTCAAGAGCTCCTTTGCTACTATGAGCTTCTATACTCTTATTGAGGTTACATTTTTGAGATTGTGTTGCTCTTGGACCAAGTGCTATGCTACCAGGCCAAGTTCATAATATTATCTCTCCCTTTGCACATTATGTTTTGTGATACATGTTATGAACTTGCACAATGATCACAAAACATAATGTGCAAAGGAGAGAGAATATTTCAATAGAGAACCTTGCATTATTCAAAGAATGGTATAGCATTGAGTCGATCTTTGGACTACATTATCATGACATTACATATATGAGGGTCCACCATGGAGCATCAAGATGACACTAAGAATGATGTGCTTAAGCTCACCATATTGCCTCCATGTTAGTCCTTTTGCACCCTACAAGGACCCACCATTGTTAGATACTAATGTAGCTTACAAAACAAGGATGGACTGAATGATGGATAGCTTGTCTATTTATATATATAGGAGTATCTACCCAAATTAGGGTTTTACTTATGTGAACAAAAACTCTCTACGAACACATTCTTTTAAAATGAAAGTTTGGTACCATTTGAGGTTTTGGGCTGTTTAATAGAGCTAATCAGTTTGTGCTACATTTTTAGCTTAACACCCTTAATGATATTTATTTAACTTGCATTGCGATTGGATGAAGTACAGTAAGATTGGTTCAATCTCCTTTGCTTTCCAATGCCTCCTACTATCAAAAATAAGCATCAAGTATTAAAATCAATTCGCCCCTTGGTTTGCTTGGCAATTGGATTTTAATTTGCTCTTTGGAAGACAAGATTTGCCCAATTTTAATGTGCAAATGCACTCGTACTTTCATACTTGTGAGGTAGGTACCCCCTTAAGGAGAACACTATTTTGATTATAGATACCAATGACATTGCCACACCACCAACTCTCGCATGTATCCTGCTCTCCAATGAACGAGCTCCTTGAAGACCCATTCAACTCTTCAATGGGTGCCAACAAACTAGCACAATCTAGAAAGGGAGTAATGTTACCCCTTTAATCCTTCCACCAGTGGTGTTGGGGGATCGGTACAATCTAGCAAGGGGGGTAATGTTACCATGATTATTGGAAATGGCACACACTAAGCAAGAAAATAGGAAAGGAGTATAAATACCAAAGATAAAGAAGATAAAAGCTAGCAAAGTGGTGGAAGCACTAATGGTAATATGTTCAAAAAAAGATATAAGGCCATGCTTGAGAAAAGAGCTAAAAAATATGGTGAGCATTGTTTGAAAACTTAGAATTTCAAAAGCATGTATATGCAACCAAAATCCATAGTAAAATCTAAGCACTCTATTCAATATCCACCATTGAGTACATTATGAAGTCCTACGGGCACAGGAGAATGGATAGGATTGGTAAGAAGGGTTCAATGTGGATGGTCAAAAAACACTCTGTATTGAATAGTATAAGTCATTCATATAGGTGCAATCTAAGCTTCTCTCTATTCTCTTCTCCTTTATTCTCTACCATTGCTTGAGCTTGGAAGTGAGAGTATGTGAGTGAGAGCAAGGGATGAGCATTAGAGATGAGAGAGTATCATCTTCCATCTTCTTAGCTTGAGCTTGTTTCCAACAAATGGTATCTTTTTTATGTCTTAAACTTTCTTGATTTGCATCTTATGCTCAAACTAGATGGAGTGGGATGGTTGGGAGAGATTGAGTGAAATGTATGCATCTATTTGCATTAACTCGGTGTATATCAGCAATGTAGATGGGATTGGTCTTTAAGATTTAACATGGATATTCTACAAGGACTAGGGTACACTTCAGCCATAGTAACTAACAAATAACTCACTAATGACTATAGCCTTGCATAGATGAGTATTTGCATTGTATGTGCTAATGATGCATGTCTAGGTCTCGTTATTGTACATTAGAGATACTTTGAATCCAAGTATCCTTGTTCCTCCCATTGACAAGCTCTAAAATGGTTGAAACACATGATATTTCTAATTAGAGAAAGAACAAGAGTGATATATTATACTTCTCACCCTTTTCTTAGGAGTTCTTAGCTTGATGTATATAAATAAGCCTTGGGAAAACACCACTCAATCAAGGTTGAGAGAGATTAGCTTGTGTTTTGAGAGGGTTGTCACTCATTCTGGGTTGTTTTCACCACTTTGTCAACATTTTAATATAGTAATTTCATTAGCAACATTGCATATATCCAAATAAAACCTTGTCAATCTTATTAGTGGAGATGTGTGTGTACCTACGTTCAAACCTTTGATATTGTTTGCTCATAAAAATTCCATCCTCGAATATTTATGTATATATGCAAAATCAATAGATTTTTTTCTAGAATAGTGGAAGATATATTTTGGAAAATGAAAATCTTTAATAAAATATTTTAAAGGGTGAGATGGTGCACAATGATCAAGGGTCTATCATTAAGACTAATCAAAGGTACCAAAGACATTTGGTATACCATTAAAAAAATATATAGCCTTGGATGTTTTGGATATTTTATTCAACTCCTAAACTCAATACATATTGAATAGAGGGTTCATAACAAGTAACAAAGTAGACTAACAATGTACCAAAAGCTTAGCCACTCAATATGTAGTGAAAACCTACTAAAAGCTTAGTTACATAAGTACAAAGAACACTACAACACGAGCTTGTCATGATTGTGAATGTTAAGTGATTGGTGCCCATAGATTAAGAATTAGAAAAAGGATAAGATATCCTTTCACATCACACATACAATGGGAAAACCCGATGGAAAAAGATGATCTACAAGTAGCACTACATAGCACCCACAAGATGCAAAGACCAATGATGAAACTTACAATAGTGCTACCTTAGGTTACACATGTATAATCCATAAGAAACACCGCTCCCTAGGAGGATTTGCTTTGCAAATATGATAATAATGTTATAACTACATCTCACTTAAAACATTATTTATGTATATGATATCCACTCATTATATCCTTTGAGGTGTCACAAGATCTCTCTATCTATATGTTTTTAAAATGACAAACATCAAACACAAATTATGCAAGTCACTCAATGGCAATCTTCCAAGAAAGAGGAATATTGATTGGCGCATTGTGAAATTTCAAATGCTAGTGGAGTTAAAAAGAGAGCTAAAATGTAACATTCATTGAATGGCATTCTTCACCATTATCATTCTCTACAAAGATTATCAACAAGTCGATATTTTGTACACGATAATATTGTCTTGTCTATACCTTGATGTGAGAAGGAAGAATGAAAGAGACTTATCATTTGAGAAAAAATAATCTTTAGTAGTATATATCTATTAGAGCCACAACATGTCAAATTAAATAGATAAAATTGCCCTCTCCATGATTTGTTGCACGATTGTGCACATCCTATCCTTTAATTCACTCGTATATTGACACCTTTTATGTAGCAATGCATTGACACGCACAAAAAGCTTGAGAGGTCTACTTTTCAACACAAGCCTATGGGAATGAGACTTTTTCTCACCTCAAAATTATGAGAAGTATAAGTGAGCACACATTTGCATCGATTGTAGAAGTGGATCCTCCTACCTTGAATGTTGGTCTTAGTCTCAATCAAGGATAAGCATTCAATAAAATCTCACATCGATTTCTAATCTACGAGGCAAGAAACAAATCCAACTCCTAGCAAGAGCAATCATCAGTGTTCCTTCAATTGAGATGGACCTCTATAAATTGAGTGAAATAAAGAACTTACAACTATGGAAGAGAGATGGCACTACTTAGATGCCAAAATAATGATTATATCCGATGGTGTGGCCATGAGACTCGACAATAAACACAATGTTGAATCCTCCTTGTCCATCAAAGAGAGGTAACAATGAGTTGATAAAAATGGCCTTTTAGCCGTAATCTCCTTGGACTCTATCAATAATCTACACAAAATTGTCATAAAGACGAGTGCTTTCCCTAGTGGGCAAGTGAGTATACAAAGAAAAGGTTCCACAACCACCATCAAAACATAAATGACATTTTGGAATCCACATTGATACCACAATAAGACTCATTGAGATGTTACATTCGTTAAGTAAATCAAAGTGCTTATCACCACTGCATAACTTGCTATAAGTCCAAGTAATCTCATGAAGCCAATGGTGATGCTTGTACATGTACCATGCAACATTGATGTACACCCCCATTCATCCTCTATAAAGTGTGGATGCTCCATAGACCTAGTATAACATTGCCCTTTCAACGAGTGGGTAATAAAAGGCTGCGTCTGAATCAAGCTTGATGATCCTAAGAAAGGCATGTTATATAGAGATGTGTAAACCTCGGCCTAATAGCCAACAATATCGTTACCATCTGCAAGTAGCAATCTCAGTAGTCTCCAACCACAATAATTGCACAAGGGTCCCCCTCTACACTACTGGTGGTGGTAGGTGCCCACACCTCCATTACTGACATTGAATGCATCCCTAACATCTCTCATTGTGTACAATACCCACCTTTTTAATATAGTACACTACTTTCAACATTTGGTAGTCTTGACATCTCTCATCGTGTAATATAACTGCCTTTTTAATATAGTGCACTACTTTCAACCTTCAGTTGTACTATTAAAATTTCAAAGGTTTCAGACACAAAATAATCGAGTCCTATTAATGTATCCATAAAAAACGTTAAGCGTGTGGAACCTCCTTATGACATCTGTACACATCACCACGTGTCATGCTAAAATGATGAGCAATAATTGAAGCATGGATGCGCATGCAAAATCCCCTTTTAACCACCTTTGAATCATATCTCTACAAGGGTGCATGGAAACCCCTCCTTAAAAAGGATTTTAACCAGACTTTTGTTGGTAAGGGAGAGGATACAAAATATTAAATCTCTCTCTTTCTATCTTCATGATTGCACAGGTAATTAAAGTACTTCCCAATCAGTACTATTGATTCCTATGAAAGATGTTACACACCATGGTCAAAAAGGAAAGCAAATTCCTGCTGTTTCTAAACACTTACTAGATACTCTAATCTGCAATACTTGTTACAGCACATATCCCAGCAGATAATGCTATGGCAAAAATTGACATAGATAAAATAGGAACCTGAAGCACCATACAGATCAAGTCCTAGAATGAACAGAAACAAAAATATTATCCAAACAAAAGCAGACCTGACATGCAGATTCTTGAAATAACATGTAAACAAATTTTTAGTTGATATAAAAAACCAACACATGCATTTAATATACAAGAGGTCTTACATTTGTGAATTGACTTTTAGCCATAACAGTAGCATCAAATCCCATGCCACCTTCACCAATTGGTCAACGCAAGTACAGAGATGACAGCCACAGAGAGACTAGCACAAACTCACTAACCACAATTGCTGGTGAGCTGATTCCAAGAACAGGGATTAGGTCTACTCGCAACCATGACTCCACACCTCCACCAAAGACTGCTCCAACTACCAGGCTAGCGACCGTCAAGGCAGCAGCTTTTCCTGCAAACATCGTAAGCAATGCATATAACATCAGATGAAAGCCTTCACTGGAAAAAGGTCTTAAAATGCTTTTTGCTAATTTAGAAAACCTAGCGTACATGAAGCAAGCTTCATAGATAAAGTAATACTTGCCTAATTGCACATTTTGTTTTCTTAGAAAATATAATGAAGCACCAAAACCAATGGCCATGATCAACCCTGGCACATCTGCATTTGCATTCGGAGATGTCTGAGACGATACTCCACTTGCAAAGGTCCAAACCATTAAACCTGCATAGACAGCGGTTTGAGTTCCAAGGCTCGTGGTTGATGGAGTCTCAAGAGCAACAGGAGATTTGCTTAGGGCATCTCTGAACCACTGTGGTCCTCCTGTATTAGAGATATTCTTGGCCTTTTGCACATCAGCATATAGAACACTGTTGTCCACAACCTTTCCCGCTCTGCGCTGCATCAAACTTTGCATAAGTAGCACATCATAAGCAGCCTCCACCTGCACTCAAGCAAAAAGATCACCATGAGGTATTAATCCTCAAGGAAGAAAAACTTTGTAGACTTGAAGCTAGAAAGCTGTAAACTACCAAAAAACAAGCAATCTGTAGAACATGTGACCCAATAAACTTATCAATATGGCAAGGTGACGCTTGACACACTCTTTAATTTAATAAAAATCAAAGAAATCCAGAGCTAACAAACTCAAGCGATTGTAATGGTGAGACTGAAGAGTGAAATAAAATGGCAGCCTTGAAACAGAGACTGAACTGTGTTATTTTAGAAATTCGCCAATGGGCAATAGTGACAATCTATACTCTCAGATTGAAGAAATGGGAAATCTCCAAACACTGAACTTGAATCTAATGAACAACGAAACTGAAATGAACAACAAAGAACTAAGAAAGAGAATGAATACTGGCACTGGAGTAAAAAACTGTGAACAAACTCTAGAATTCCTACCTAATGTAATGTCCCCATCCTCCATCCTTTGCAATATCATTCTCATTCAAAATTTTTATCCGATCCCGGAAAATTGCCAGCTTCAAAAAGATTGCATTCACCTTAGTTTAATGTTCCCACTCTAGTTTCAGAAAGTGCTATGAACTGTTGAACACAAGACAAAAGAGAGAAAGAGAGAACACAGAAGAACACTGCAAAAGAAGATAATTCAAAAGAATGCTAGGGAAATGGAATCCATATACTAAACACGAGATAGTTATGTATAACAATGAGTCAATGGCTGTGTGGGAATTGGCACCAGCTCCTCACAGAAGAACACTGCAAAAGAAGAGAATTCAAAAGAATGCTCGGGAAATGGAATTCATATACTAAACACGAGATAGTTGTGTATATAACAATGAGTCAATGGCTGTGTGGGAATTGGCACCAGCTCCTCCCTCCACCAAGTCATGCACTGGATCTGCAAGTGATGAATAACTAAATGTGGAGGAGAAGCCCAAATAAATAGGCTAAAAGAATGCAAATAATGCATCAGGTCGACCAGCAATAAACGCCCAAATATGCATCATACAAGCCACAATAAAATGCCTAAAATAGCTAGTAATACTAGGCAACAGCAACAAACATAGATCGAGAGAGTCTAGATCAGTGCCAAACAAAGCTGGACAGCTCAAAAGAGTGGGCAAAAGATTGGAAACAATCAGAATGATGAAGCTGACAGCTGTTGCAGTCAAAACAGAGTTATCTTGATGATGTGGCAAGCTGTGTGGACTGTCTGGTCAGTAAGCGCAGCAGTAAATACTGACATCAGCAGCACGTGACAGCAGCTGATGATCAAACACAGGCAAGTGCCAAATGGTGGACAGCAGCTCGAACTGAGATATCCTCTAGAAGACAGGTGTGCACAGCCAAGACAAGGCACTAACAATCTACAAAACAAGATGGGCTAGCTGGTGGGCAGCCTATCTATTCATAGATGCATACATCTTTCACAAATAAAGGGTTTGGCTTGTGCGACACGAACACTTTCTAGGAAGGTGCACCATTTACTACAACTTCAGTAATGACTGTTAATCAATGTATAATGCATTTTTTAGCTCAACACCCCCTCTCAAGCCCAAAATTGGAACCAAGAAGGGACTATCAAGATAGCTCAAGCCCATCATTTCCCTAAGGTGTCCCATCCCAAAGCAGCCAGGGTATCGAGCAAAGGGTACACATTGGCCATCCAATGACCTACCAAGACTAGAGAGACAATGGTTATCCTACCAAGGGAGCCAAAAGGGTCAACCCAAAGAAGCAACATATCAGACAACGAGTTGTGTCCTATCAAGTATCAAAGTTGCCAAAAACATTGCCTAGGGGGGGGTTGCCATGTGAGCTGCCACAATACGGTGGATCCAAAGGGGCGACTACTCTCTAATAGAAAAATGATAAATGCGCACATATGCATAGCAACCAAAAAAGTTTAGAAACGAAATGTCAAAAACGTGTTTCGTAAGTTTCTTTCAAGAGGGATGAGTCTTATCTATAAATGCATCCTTAGCTGATACATATGGATAGATGGCTTGATGAGAAGAGGGATAGGTGGGTGGCATAGGATAGAAAGGGGGTTAACTAGGTACTACATGACATATCAAAGTGTCTAGCATGATGACTCTAAAGGTGTGCCCCAAAGGAGGTAACTAACTTATGGATGGTCCACATGCCGAAAAGGTGTAGGAAATTCCAATAGATATTGTTATGTTGGCAAACTCTATGGCCACCTGGGACATGGGAGAATAGAGTGGGGTTTGAGACACATGGATGGGATACCCGTTCATATAAGCCCCTATGGATGGTTGGGTTGGGGGATGAACTCCCACCAACAATACACCTCCACCACTCGGATGTGCAAAAGCAGAGGAGTTAAAAGGATAGGATGCATCTATGTTTGACGATTTCCCAATGTGGTGTGTGTTTAGATGGATGGAATGGTAAAGAGTACTCTAGAAAATAGTGAAAATGGGATGTAAGTGGAGCAAAAGATAATGTTGAGATAGGTGGGATTTGAAATTGTAAGATAAAGATGAAAAGAAAGTGAATGGAAATTCATTTTTAGAAAACTGAAAATTAGATTATGTATGAAATGATGATGCATCAACTTCATCCTGACTATGAGATCCAAAATTTAAAAAAGGAAAGCTAGAATAAGAAATACTTGACTGTTTCTTAAAGCCACCTCTATGTGTGTTTACATACAGATATCGGTTCTCTTCAAGGCTTATTCCAAGGTCAACAAAGTCTATATTTCTCATAGTCTCTTCCAGAAACTTGAATGGGTATAGAAGCAAAAGAAGAAGGGTTAGAAGTAGAAACTTGTGTACCTTGCACCAGAGTAGATGTATTAGGTTGAAAGAATGCAACATACTTAAGATCTCTTTCTCCAATAAGATGGCCCATCCCTAATGGAGGCTCCGGCAATCATGCAACATCTTCAAATTTATGGGTAACATCTGAAGGAGAAGAATCATCTTTATCTTCAATGGCTTGTTGGGCTCGATACATGAGAATTAAGTTGTGCTCAACCCATGAAATCTCAAAGGATATGTGAACTCCATGATAATTAGAAGTCTCTCCACCACTGTCAATACCTTCGTTGGTTAAGCTGTGAAGCCCACTCCTACTCTGGTCTTGGCATAGGGCATTCTGGAGACGAAAGTGGTGTTGAAGTGTTCAAAGTCATTTTCCCTCGTATAGTTTCTATTTCTAATCATGAGCTTCCTAATCGAAGACCTACGTTTCTTCAAAGAGTGCCTGGCTCTGATACCATGTAAAGAAATATTCGGCTACAAATAACAAATACAATCATACAACAAAGCACAAACTGTTAAAACTAACTCAAAGATAACAAACACTAAAGATAAATGAATGAATAATAAATAAATAATGCTCAATGCAACAAACACACTATGCAAAGTGAATACTAAACCACAAACTCTCGTGTCTCTAGGACCACACAAAGAGTATGAGCTAGAGAGGTATGTCATACACTAGCAAATCTCAAAACGCAACAAACACCCTCTAGATGTGCACACCAGCAGCAAATATAAAACTGGAGAGTCCAGATCAATGCTGCAAACAAAACTACACAGCTCGGAAGAGTCGAACAAAAGACTCGAAACAATCGGAATGATGAAGGCAACAACTGCTGAAGCAAAACACAGCTGTCCTGATGATGTGGCAAGCTGTACTGGCTGTCTGATCAATAAACACAACAGTAGATGCTGACATCAGCAGCAGACGCAACAGCCAATGATCAAACACATGCAACAAGTGATGGAAAGCAGCAAAACGCAGCCTATAGATAATGCCTAACATTGTAAACTGGTTGGAAGCAATCGCCAACAATAGGAGGGCTAGAAGCAGGCGCGAGCTAGTGGACAGCAACTCAAACTGAGATATCCTCTAGAAGATGGGGTGTGGACAACAGAGACATGGCACCAACAATCTACAAAACAAGATGGGCCGAGTGGTGGATAGAAAGTCTATTTATAGATAAGTGGATCCTCCCAAATTAGGGTTTGGCTTATGGGACACAAACACTCTCTAGGAACACGCACTATTTAATGGAACTTTGGTAATAATTGAGTTTTGGAGCTGTAATAAAGAGCTGATTAGTGTATAATGCATTTTTTAGCTCAACTCACCCCTCCCCCCAAATTAACTATAAGCATCCCTCTAAATTGAATTATAATCCCCCCTCCCTTTTTTTTCCGTGCAACTATAAAAGGGTGCTCTCAATTAAAACCCCTCTCAAAAAAGAAAGTATATCTAGTACGCGGGGGGGGGGGGGGGAGAGAGAGAGGACCTTCTAGCCTTTGGACCGAGGAACCCCCAATATCTATCTAGCCCAAAAGGCCCACCCTATGATGACGGTCTCGGGATCTCTCACACAAGACAATAGACTCCAACCAATGAAGGTGCATATTCCACTTTGCCATGGGTGCCGATCGAGTACTCCCACTATGTAAAGAAGCCTTCTAGGAGAACCTTCCCAACTTTGTTGGCTTGAGAGAAGAGCTTAAGCTCAATACCGATGCATTCAACAAGGGCTGGTTGTAGCTCCTACCAAGCAATCAATTCACATTTCAATATGCTAGATGTATACTTGTAAGGAACTCTTGTTAGCACTGTATATCTCCTAGGTGACAAGGCTCATAGCCAAGGCACATTGTAGTTCTGAGAGGGTGCATTTAATATTGCCCGCAACCAGAATTTATGGCCACATTTAATGTAGATTGACCTGCTACTTTTGGTGTATTTACACAACCTATTTATCGGCTACCACTCCTTCATTGAGCATTCATTCATTCATACATACAAGCACATTGCATCCTACTGGAGAGAGGGAGACCGAGTGTGCCCTATTGGTTACCCACAGCCCGTGCCTTTGTACACACTCTTGAGCCTTTGCATATGGATTGCATTTCCTAAGTTCCAAGTGTTCTTGTTCTTATTTTCAATTCTTTGTGTTTACAGCAGTAATATCAGTTGTATCTCTTTTGCTTTCATTGTGCCACATTATTTTGGCAACTCTAGGGTAGGATCAAGTGCCATGAAGTGACACTTGGTGGTTGGTCTAGAAGCCAAGCTCCACTCCCACATACTAGCCCGTGGGCATAGTAGGGGTGTGACATCTACCACCTAAGCTATAGAGCGAGTCTCCATTAGCCAAGTTATCAGCCAAGCCTCCATCAACATGTAATAGCGAGCTGTCTAAGCAAGAAGCCATTGGATCTTATCTTTGATCTTCCTAAGAGACTTATAGGAATGCTAGGATTCAAACTACCAAATGCAAGTTTAACAAGCAAGTCCATTTTATTCTGGTGAGAAGGAAGATAAAAGCAGACCATATAGCAAAGTTGTTTTTGTACAACATCTTCAAGTATCATGGATCTCACAATCTATCATCAGTGATAGAGATCCAAGAATAACCAATTTGTTTTGGAGGGGTATATTTGTGAATATGGATACTTCTTTTGAAATTTTCAACTTCATCTCATCTTGACAGATGGATAGTCAAAAGACAAAAACTCTATTGCTCTAGATCTGCTAAAGTCTTGTGTCTCAGAGCATAAACCCATGTGGAAACAATAGCTTCCATTGGTGAAGTTTACATATAACAATACCATTCATAGTTCCACTAGCAAGGCTCTATATGAGATAGTTGAAGGTGGTAAGAAGGTTCCACCTATTCGTATACAAAGAGAACAACTTAGAGGCAAATGAGTATGTTGAAAGTATAAATAAAGTATACAAAAAGTTATAGTTGACTCTTCAAGATTCATAAGAAAAGAAAATGAAGGGAAATGAGTGCTTGTTCCCTAAGTCATGTATGAGATACTACAAGCCTTTTCAAGTGAAAGAAACATATAATGTGGTTTACAAGTTAAAGCCATCAAATCATTGAAACATTCAGAATGGATTTCATGTGAGCCTTCTTTGAGCTTTTCATGGGAGATATGCCAAAGGATATGCTTAATGAGATTCAGCCAAAGGTTGCGGAACTTAATTAGGTCTTGTTTCTTAACAAATTAGGCACATAAGGAAAGAAAAGAGAGAAAAGTTTCATATTGCTATCTGGTGAAGTTTTAGAATTATTCACTGGGCCAAACCAATGGATGCAATGTGGATGAAGGTGACTTAGCATATTTACCTCATTTGTTGCAATTTTACCTAGAGCATTCCACCTAGAGCCAACCTTGGTCGGGGCTAAGACAAGTCTAGTGTTAGAGGGGTTTTTGTCGAAAGGTCGAATCCACCGGGGATCTGAGGTAGAAGGAAGTAGAGATAGGAGATAGAAGAGAAGAAAAAGAATAGACAAGAGATAAACACAACAAAGACAAAGCACAATGAATTGAATCAATATGTATTGATAGAACCTGAAATCCTTTGTCTGGCACTACTCAGAAGCAATCTCCAGGCATTAGATCTCCTAAAGCTCATTCATAGACCAAAAACGTGCATCAAAATTACCGCTTCTTTTCTGCTGCTTGAAACCCAAATCTGATGGCTCCGTTGGCTTCGGAAGGGGAGTAAAACGCCAGGACACCTGCTCAGGGATCTCCCAAATCACTTCTTCTTCTTCTTCCAATTCAAAGTGCAGTTTTCAGCCTATCAACAGCAATCGCGACGCGCGTGATTTCGCCAATCTGTCTCTTTTATGAAAAATCCCATAACTAGCTGAAAAAACAACTTGCTTTTTGCATGCCATCCTAATCTAGAAGCTTTTTCTAACTTTTTCGGATTTTTACAATAAATAATATCAAAATTCAACTAAAATTATCCAAAAATCTAGTATTTTTGGACCATTCATGCCACTCACACTAGTACTAATGACTGAGATCACATTGACTCTCTTGATCAATAAGAAAGTTGGATAATGATGCATTTCATGCTTTTTCACACTGTGTCCGCATAGCATCACGACATCCACCCCCTCTGAACTTGCACATCCTCCGGTATGTGCCAAAAAACCTAATTGTCACTAGATTCTGAGTCCTCCTCATCCTCTACAACCATATCCTTTGCTTCTTCATCTTTCATATCTTCCTGGCTAGCCCCTATATCATGGCCACTATTTTCTTCCAATTCTCACAACTCTTAGGCATTAGATTCCCACCTCTTGAATAATTTGATTCTTTTCCCTGCTACCGAAAGTTTTATGGCTATTTCATCCAGCTCATTTAATGCATAAGTAGCATTATCAAACACCTATCTTATCACATAGGGTCCAAACCATCTTTTGAAAACTTTACACATGGCACTATGCTGGTTGTCTAAACTGCTATCATAAACCAATACCCAATCCCCATCTTGTATGGTTCTTGGCCTCAATCTATGTCTTTTATCAAACCATTTCTTGTTTTGTATCCTTGCTGCCCTTAACTTTGCAATTGCTGCCTCTATGTCTTCTGACTTTCTTTCCAACTGTCTAATGTGTAAGACCAACAACTCCTCTCGATTCAACTCTTCTTCCCAAGGTAGCACACTCCATGTGACTGTCATCTCTTCTATCGACATGATAGGTTTTTGACCATACATCAATTCTACAGGCATATATCCTGTAATAGCACTAGGAGTTGTTCTGTCAGCCCACAAGGCATAAGGGAGCAATCGTTGCCACTCTTTTACCTTCTCTCAATATGCTGTTGTCAATGTCTTCACAATAGGTGAATGACCTCTTTCACTTTTTCCATTTCCTTCAGGGCTATAGGCTAAAGTTAAAGCAAGCTTTATCCCCAACCGTGAAAAGAAATCATGAGCCTCGTCTGCATCTAGCTCATCCCTATCTGCTGTAATTTTTCCCATGCAACCATACTGACAAAATATCTCTTCTAAGATAAAAGTACACACTGAATTTGTTGTCTTAGTATAAAGAGCTCTCCCTTCTAATTGATTAGTCAAGTCTTCACGACCAAGTATAAGATATCTCATTTGCCAAAGACCTGTAGACATTGTGACCAAATCCACCACCAACTTAAAATGAAGAGACAATGGATATGTGGACTGCAATCCATCCCGATGTCTCACAAATGAATACATTTGACATATCGTACATGTTTCCACAAAGTGAGCAACATCCTTATACATACCCTACCACCACCAATATCTTTCTTTAATCTTTACAAAAGTACCCCAAACACCTTTATGACCAGTCCATAACCTTTCATGAAATTCTTGTATGACATTTACTTGTGAAGCTTCTATCACCCAAAACTCGCAATGGCATGCCCTGTTTCTTTTTGGCATGTTTCCATAAGTATCCATCTTTTAAGAAAGATCAATTTTCCTCTTGATCTTTTTAAACTCCTCATCTGACCATTCATCTCTCTTTGTTAATGTATTGAGGTATTGACTGATTCTCAGCCACTCTCCTACATATTTGTCTTCCAAAAACACTTCTACACAAGATGCGAAACATCTAAAGTGTCTTCTCTTTGTCGTCCAAGCTTCTGTTAATGCTGTAGCAACACCTTGCATTGCTAAATTCACTCTTACAACATCATTTTCAGCCGCAAGTCATCTTCTTCCTCCTCGTCCATCATCCCTTCTTCATTCTCATAGCGTACTCGAGATAACATGTTTGCCACTAGGTTATCTCTTCTTGCAATATGCTAAAATTCAGGGTTCAAAGATTTGATGTATGCAATCCACCGGAGCATAGCATGTCCGGGGTAGAACAACTAGTAATCATACCCAATACCGGTAAACAATTGGTCTCAATGACTACGCAAGCACCCATAAAATACTCCTTATCACATTTAAGGGCTGTCACAATTCCCCATAATTCTATTTTTACCTGTGGATACCTTCTCTACCGTTCAGTCAATACTTTAGCACCAAAGTGTCTTGCATATCTTTGTCCTTCCTCATCATCTTGCCCAATTGCCCATCCAATCCCTATTGGACTTGTATCAACAGTAATAATGATAGGCTTTCCATGTGTATAATCAGCCTTTCTCAATGTAGGAGCTAATTTCAAGAGTTGCTTCAATTTCTTCATTGCTTTTTTATGCTTCCTTTCCCAATGTGAAATCTCTGACCTTTCCTCAGAAGTTGATATAAAGCATCAGCTACATGTGCAAAGTGAGGAATCCATACCAAATAGAACACACATGCACCCAAGAATCTACGCACCTCTGATACATTCGTGCATACATCTTGCATTCTATCAATCCCATCTATTTTTACTGGTGATGGTCTTTGCCCATAGGGCCCACACATATGCCCAACAATCAAAACCTCTTCAACTCCAAAGACAGACTTTTGTCCAAAAAGAGTTAAATGCACCTCTTCTAGACGCGTCAAAATCCTCTCACAATCCAAAATATGGTCTACAACAAACTATCTGCACCCATGAGCATCCATCTCTTTATTCTTTTTATCCATTGCACACCCTTTGATTGGAACATCATCCAAGAATGGCATAGTTAATTGTGGTATAAAATCCCGAAGTACCCTATTCATAGCATTTGTCATATGTGCCACTGAGTTTGTTGCACCCTGCGAGAGAGTACACATCCGTACTAACCCCAAGGGAGTCTTCATGGTTGTGATATCCCTGCTTTCAACTGCAAGCTAAAACTGATCATACCCCGAGTAAAGATCACCCAAAGAATAGATCGCTCTACCTACAAAAGCCTCTACAAATTCATCAACCACAAGACTTGCACCCACATTTCTTATGGTCACTTTATTGACCGGTTACATGTCTTGAATAAATCTCAAAGCCCCATTCTTTTTGGGCACAATAAACCAACAATTTGAGTACGGGACTGAAGAGGGCTTCAAGATCTTCATGTGAATCTTTTCATTTAGCAAATCCATTAGCTTTGGCAAGTAAGATTTAGGCACTGGAATAGGCCTCAAGTTCCATGGTACATGTGGCACAGTAAATATTACCATAGGAGAGAGAACATTTGGATCCACACAACCTATTTCAGTTGGCTAAAATGCAAATGCCTTTCCATGCCTAGCCAACATCCGCATAAAACAGTCTCTTTTAGCAAGCAAAAGAAACCATTCTGCTTCAACTTTCAATTCCTGTAATGTTTCAGATGTAAACTGATGACCTATATCTTTAGGATCCCATAAGCTTGGCTGCCTTGACACTTTTTTATACAAACCCTCACTTTCTGGTGAAAGTGGCAAAGCAATTAGTTTCACCTTTTTGTTAATTGTCTTATACTTTGTCTCCACAAGTGCTTGGACCCATTGTAATCCTTCCTGCTGAGTAAACAATACTATGACATCATACATGTCCAAAGAATATATTGACAACACTTTGTTTTCAGCCTCATTTTCTACATGTATATTTGCTGAAATTTCAACCATAGTGTCGTTAATATTCAGCCCATAAAAGATGCATGAAATGCCTTCATTTTCAGCTAACAGTCCCAATACTTTCAGTTCCTTAGTAACCCGTTTCGTAGATATGCATTCAACCTTGCACATAGCTTCCATACACTTAAAACAACATGAACTGTTTGCTGTAAACTGAGAATAACCAATAGTAAATGCATGCTTCATTCCATCAAGAGGCAAGTACATCCTTTGAACAACACTACTATAACCCCGGATTTTGAATTCCCTTGCATTTGGGGCCAAAGGAGACTCTCGAAACGTATCACGATTTCTAGGATGATTAACAAAAACAGTAAGAAATTGGATTGTTTTCCTCTCATCCTTGCTTCTGACTCTTGCATAAGCAGAACCATCATCAAGCACCTTTGTTTTCATATGTACTCCTGTAATATAGGGCTGTCCCAAAATCACTGCATATGAGGAATTATCTTGTACAAAGAAGTGTTGCTCTTCTTGTGCATCACCAATTGACACTTTTACATTAGGACATGCAGCATAAAGCTCTCCCAAAGAATTATTTGCAGCCCTCATACACCAACCACAATCAATGTCCACAGGCCATGCACCATTTTCATACAATCCACGCTCAATGACATTTATCTCAGACCCATGGTCAAGTAAAGCAACACAAGGAGTTTCATGTTCTCCTATTTTCACTACCGTTTCAGTGGTAGCTCTGGCCCAATGATTTCTTGTATAATGACTTCGAGGAATAAATCCTAGAGTCTCTTCCCCATATTGTTGCATCTGCCTTACTCCACCATGCATATTGCTACAAGACAATGCATTTTCAGTCACTTTCTTCTCTTTTTCACATGTTGTCCACTGATTAGTAGCATCCTGCATAGATAATCCAGTACTTCTTCATGCTCATATTCAGTCCGAATACCCAACAAACCAGTTTCCTCTTCAAATTGTAGCAATGCACTAGTGGTATCACCAAGAAACTGACGCTTCCTCTTAATTATGTCAATGATCTCATCATGAAATTCTCGCTTGGCAATGCCAAGCACCTCTCCCAAGGTGAATTCCACCCGACTGTTTAACATCCATTCTTCAAGAACCTTCTTAAGATCTATGGCTGTCTCAATGTCAGACTGCAACTTATATCCTGGTTGCTTGCCCTTCTTTTTACCCTCTTGTTTGTTATCCTATTTTTGCTCCTGGCTGACCTCTTCTATAACATGCTCGGGAGGTGGCTTATTTGTAACTTTAGGCTGATCCACATCTCTTCCTGTCACTCTTTTAGATGTCCTTGATATCTTCATCTCTCTTTCGTTTCTTTTCCAGAAGTACATCCATGTTTTGTACTTTTGCTAAATATGCATACACTGAATATGCATCTACTGGTGATTCCCAACCAGTAATGTCACGAATGTCTTGCCCTGCATGAGACATTTCACTATCAATGACCTTTCTCTTTTCAACTGCATATAAAGCATGTATCCATATTTCAGCCTTTGGACCAACCATCACTTGGCCATGCAAACTATCGAACTGTAGACTAAAAGTAGAAGCATGTACCGCCGCATAAGCATTTTGAACAACCAAGTCTTTCAACAACTTCAACATACCTCCCTTTCCAAAATTCAAAGCAAGAGGCAATCCCGTTTCTCATGCATGGATCTTGCCATCTTTCCAAAAGATGAGATGTCGTGCCAAGGCCTCCTGATAGACAGCACAATTCTTTCTCTCATGCTGCAAACTATCACACCACATACATCTTCTTCCTAGCTTAGGGGCTATTGCCCGTCCCCTTTCCTCATGTCCTTTTTCATCCAATTTTGCAACCTTCAATTGAAGATCCCGCATGCCTTTGACCAATTCATCTAAGACATCTTTTCTAACAGAGGGAACAATAGCAGGTACAGTCATAGAGTTAGCCACAGAAGTGGGTGGCTTACTAGATACTTCAACTATTTTGCATGTAACAATGAGTAAGCTAGAGACATGCAATCTTTCTCTTCTTCTATGCTTTTTCACAAGTGCAATTACAACTTTCTTGATATATCTCCACTCTGTTTTCAAACCTATCTCTGTAGTCTGATCCTCCAGCAAATCATCAAGCTTCTCTTGAAGCTCAAGATCAGCTACCTGTAGAAACAATTCAATTTTCTGACTTGCAAGAGCTTGCTATTCTGCAAGATCCAATTGCTCAAATTGACTTTCAAATTCTCTTAGCAATTCTGTAGCCACAAGATCCTTATTGGGTTATAAAATCCACTCCTGAAAAGTCTTGTACGTAATCAAACTCGTATCTTCAATGTAAAATTATTCCCTGAGTGTCTTCTTGAAAGCTACCCAATCAGCATCCTACATGTATAATTGAGTAATTCGTGTTTTCAGTTCATGTACAATAACACGCACAAAATACCGGCTCCATGCAAGTTGAGCCACCCCAAAGAATTCCATCTTTTGAGCATAGGTATATACATATACAGATACATTCTTGCCATTGAATAACTTCATCTCACGCTCAACTTGCAGAGCATTCATCACAACACTTTCTATTTGAGCAGAAGTCTGTATCACCTGTTGTTGTTGTTGTACCTACATAAGCATATTCATATTTTGCACCAACTGTTGCAAAACATCACTGAAAATTGTGTTCGAAGGTTCTGCCATCTTGTCTTTCCTTCTTCTAATGACCTTTCACATCGGGTTTACCAATGTCGAAGGGGTTTTTGTCGAAAGGTCAAATCCACCGGGGATCAGAGGTAGAAGGAAATAGAGATAGGACTTGAAAGAGAGAATAGACAAGAGGTAAACATGACAAAGACAAAGCATAATGAATTGAATCAATATATATTGACAGAACCTGAAATCCTTTGTTTGGCACTACTCAGAAGTAATCTCTAGACATTAGATCTCCTAAAGCTCCTTCGTAGACCAAAAACGTGCATCAAAATTACCGCTCCTCTGCTGTTCGAAACCCAAATCTGATGGCTCTGTTAGCTTTGGAAGGGGGTAAAACCTCAGGGTACCTCCTCAAGGGTCTCCCAGATCACTTTTTCTTCTTCCACTTCAAAGTGTAGTTTTTAGCCTGTCAACAACGATCCCAATGCGTGCGATTTCACCAATCTATCTTTTTTATAAAAAATCTCATAACTGGCTGAAAAAGCAACTTGCTTTTGGCATGCCATCCTAATCTAGAAGCTTTTTCTAACTTTTTTGAATTTTTACAATTAATAATATCAAAAATAAGCTGAAATTATCCAAAAATCTAATATTTTTAAACCATTCATGCCACTCACACTAGTACTAATGACTCAAATCACATTGACTCTCTTGATCAATAAGAAAGTCGGATGATGATGCATTCCATGCTTTTTCACACTGTGTCCGCATAGCATCACAACACCGGTAAAGTATAGATCTAGACCATTGCTTAGTCCTCCAAAGGAGGACACCACTTCTACTCCCTCATAAGTAGATAGGCAAGTAATACCATTGTCGTGTGTCTGATTGAAAATATTCCTCATTTGCAATAACGTCCAATAAAAAGAATCAAGCTAACAAAACTCCACTACAATTATCTAGACCATTGCTTGGTGCTCAAGAGGGGGAAACCACTTCCACTCCTTGTTAGCCAATATGTCAATTCATGTCTGAGTATGTGCATATTACAGCAGGCTCAGCACACTAGAGTATTTTAGGCATTTTTCTAGTTGCTTCATTTACGACATTTTGGCCATTTTATGTTGGCCAACCTAAACATTAGTATTATTTTATTGAGCTGGCCAACATTATGTATATTTGGTATTATTTTATGCCTACATAGTACGCTCCCTCCTCCTTAATTTGTGTCACTCTGCATACTTCCATAACAACTACTAGTGGAGAGAGGGAGAGAGTGCTAGTGCCCACACAATTGGTTATTGTGCATACTTCCATAGCAGCTATTGGTGGAGAGGAAGCCAGTGCTAGTGCCCACACAACCAGTGACTCACATTGTTTCTACATTGTCTTTTGTCTTGGTATATGGATTCCATTTCCTGAGCATCTCTTTCTTTCTGAGTTCTTGTGTAGTGTTCCTTTTCTTTGCAGTGTTTCTCTTTTCTCTTTTCTCTTTTCTTATGTTCCATAGTCCATTACGGCAGTTTTCTACACTTCCATTACTAGATCCACTTTTGACATGGTATCAGATTTTAGGTTTGGGGCTTCCTCTTGCTTGGTTATTGGCCATCTAAAGTGTGCTGATGCTGATTTATTCTGTTGCAAATTGGTGTTCTGAGTTTTTTGCTACTAATTGGACCTTCTTCACTGCTGCAACAACCTGTCTACTGGTGGGCAACCATTGTTGAGCCAAATTAGCCTGTTTTCAAGTGTTTCAATCAATGTTTTGCAGCCTTCTTTCAATATTCACTATTTTTGGGACAATTTCAGGACCAGGGACATGTTACTAACTCTTTAAGATCTGCATGTTCCTATGCTGCATTTGCATTTTGTGCTCCAAGCTGAGGCACTTAATGATGTCCCCGTTTGCATTTTATTGATCAGCATCTCCATTTTGCTGTTTCGCTTCTGAGTAGGGTTGGGCAACACTGTTTTCAAGCTGCACAAGGGTGGTATTTTCTGCGTTTTGATATTTCTTGGATGTGTTTGGTCTGTTTTTGCAGCAAGTGTCTTGTTTTCTGATCAGCCTGTGTGATACACTGCTCAACTTTAGAGAGAGTTCTTGTGTGTCCCCTTGTCATCTTCTTTTCACTACACTTTGGTTATCATTGATCCTTTCTCTATGTGCTTTCTTTACTACTTGAACTCTCGAAACTGTTGTGAGTATCTTTCTATTGGCACAACTCTATCCTTCGAAATCCCTTGCCTCTACTCATTTTCTCCATTTCTCCCTCATCACAACTCCTCTAGCTTCTCTAACTGATGTTGTACAGACATTGTTTACTCATCTACAATTGTTATGTGGGAGCCTTCTTGTGTTCAAATCCAGGTTTTGGAGCGGATGCTCTCCCTTGGTGCTCTAAATGTGATGCTCTCACTTGTTGCTCTAGATATTCCAATTTCAAAGAGGGGTGATATACAAAAGAAAAAGAAGAAGTCTCAATGTTATTATGGTGGCAAGAAGAGACATCTCCGAAAGGACTACAGGACATTAGAAACTTTGCAAAAGGAGGAGGGGACATGATGAAGGGTGATAGCTCTCTCAGCAAGTCTTCATTAGCTACAAGTCCAGATTTAGGCTCTAGCCATGCAACCTTGACAATGGTTGCAAGGGCCTCTCTCTTGAGGACATGTATTTTTGAAACCTCACTTAACATGTGGATTAATTTTTAATCACACGGTTAAGTAAATATTGCACATGTGAGGTGTAACTGGGGTTAGAGTAAATTTACGAGCCCGGGATCCAAGAAAATCATGGGATGTCAATGGCAAAAGTTGCCATAAGTTATGCCGCACAGGTATTTTGTGGTATCTAGTGCCAATTGTTGGCCTAGGTTATTCATTTGGCCATAAGTGTCAATTGGTCATACTAGAGAAGTGGCGTTTAATGGTACCGAACCCCAATCTGATGGCCAAAGATGGCACAGAGACACTCGGGAGTGAAAGTTGCCTAGCCAGTTTAATTATTGGCCAATTTGAGTATTTTTTAGGGCACCAAAATAATTATAAGATTAATTTTCAGTATTTAAAGACTAAAAATTCATATTTAATTATGGATAATGTTGGAAAAACCATTTGGGAAGGCTGACACTTGTCAAAAATGCCCATGCAAGACTGAAAATCGTCTTTAGAGACTGGAGAGAGGCATTTTAGTATATTCAACTGCAAGAGAGAGGAAGGAGATGTTACTAGTCTGATTTGCAACCATTGGAGGACCTTTTGAGGCAGCCAAGAGTAGGAGAAGACCAATCAACAGTAGGTGACATCATCTACAGCCTGTTGAGACAAGGAGGCAACAGTAAATGACTGATTTTCTTCAATTATTCGCATCTACAAGCTGTTGAGACAAGGCAACAGTACTAAATGACACATTTTCTATAGTTCTTTGCAAAGAAAGTCTGAACTTTCTCTCTCCTCAACATTCTCTCTCATCTCCCAAGAGCACCAGCAGCTGAGAATTTCAGATTTCTCTACTGTAAACCCTAAATTGTAGTAGAAATTAGGGTTTAGCAACAATCTTGGGAAGCGTGCCAAAAATTTAAAGCTCCAAGACTTGGATTCAATAGGGTTGAAGCTGTTTTTAGTCAAATTCAAGTGGAGGAACCAGCAAATCGATGAATTTGGGGTATTTTCCATCTCCATCAAAGTGGATGAATGCCAATTGATTGCCCAAATCAAAAGCAAATCAAATGGAAGATTTGCTGGTAATTTTGGACAGCAAGGGGAGTTGGAATACCAAAAGGGATTGGAGGAATCCCATTGTACATCAACTTCTTCAATTAAGTTAAATAAATGCCAAAAGGGGCGTCAGTTTTGAGACCAACAGGGTGTCCATTGTCCAAGATTGTAAGTTAATTTCCATTTCTCAGTTTTGTAATAAATATTAATGTTGTAACTAATTTATAATTAGGGAATCACCACCCATCCACGGAAGGAAGACTGGTTTCATGGTTCCACCGCCAGGATTACCACTCAATCTCTTGATTTGGTGGGCTCAAGGCACCTAATTGCAAGCCAAAGCTTTGTGCTAGTGCTGATTTTTACTCTCAGCTGAGAAATTTCAGTAATATATCTTCATACAATGAGATGAACTCAAGCAGTGATGATGCCTCTATGTATGAACATTCACATGGGAATGAAGGAAATGCAATGCCTAACCTTGGACAAGGCTCAGACCACGAACAACAAGCTGAAAATGTTGTTGTTGGACGAGATGCACGGCCTTCAGGGCATAAGGAGAATGATGACCAGCAAAGTGAAGAGAAATTTGATAACTAGTTCAAGAATCGGATAAGGACAGCAGCAAATCTCTTTGCTGAATTGGCAAAGGTGTAAAGAAATACTATGACACAGAAACACAAATAACAATCATACGACAAAGCATAGACTGATAAAAGAACACAGTTAGGGTTAGGGTAACTCAAAGACAATGAACACAGAAAAATAACTGAAGTAATATAACTGCTAAATATACAATGCTCATGTAGCGAACACACTATACAATGAATGAATACTGAACCTCGAACTCCTGTATCTCAAGGATCAGGGCAGGAGTAATGAGCTGGAGAGTGTGTCGTACTCTGAACGAATCCCGAATCGCAGCAAGGCAACCTCTGGATGTCAAACACCAGCAAATGCAACAGTAAGAAGCTAGATCTGATACAGACGGCAATGAGGAGAGAGAAAGACTAAAAACGCAAGCAAGACAGCTAGGCGACAGCTTGTAGGAAGCAAACACAATGCTGTGATGACGTGGCAGGCTGTACGGCAGCACGTCTCTATAGGAACAACAATCGCCTAGCTAGGATTAACTCCAAACTGCATGAAGAGGGCTGAAAATCAAGCGCCAAAGGATGTAGACAGAGATGGACAGCTTCACCTGAGATGTCCTCCGCAAACGGGATATGGGCAGCAAGCTGAAACACCTGAAATTTGCAAAAACGGGATTGTTGACTGAAGGGAGGACAGCATGCGTATTTATAGAAAGTTTGGGCCCTCCCAAGTGGATTTGTACTTATGGGACACAGAAACTCTCTAGGATCACGTTTCTTTTAAATAAACTAGGTTTCTTCATTAATTAATCAAGTTTTGGGGCTGTTTAAGTAAAGCTAATGCATTTGTAGCTCAACACCCCCTCTCAAACCCAACATCGGTGCCACGAGAAAGATCTTTTACCCCAAGGCATCCCACCCCAAAGCAACCAAAGCATCAGACAAAGGATGCGCATCGGTTGCCTAGTGGCCTACTAAGACTACAGAGGCGATGGTTATTTTACCAAGGGAGCCTAAGTGATCAACCTAGAGAGGACAGGGCATCGAACAAAGGGTGCACGTCGACTGCCCAGTGGCCTACCAAGCCCTACAAAGGCGGATGGAATCAGCTATAGACTGTTTTTTTTTTTTTTTTTGAATTTGGGAATTTGATAGGTTTAGCATTAAGTGTGGGTTCAAATTAGTTTTCAACCTATTGAGTATCAGTGCCCCAAACAGGAGAATAATAAAGGATGGTCAAGCCCAAGACCTTCACAAAACAAGCACACTATCCCTACCATTACTGGGTGTCGGTGAAGAAGGAAAATGGATGTGGGTATATCAAATATGTTAAGCAGGACAAGCAAAACAAGCAAGCAAGCTAAGAAAAAAAAAACTGTCTTGGAGACTGCCATGGGCAATGCCACGAATATGGTGAATCTAGAGTCAACCACTCCAAAAGACCGAAAAGGGATAAATGCACACAGATGCATGCTTACGTGAACAAAATGCCAATGCATAGGGTAATGCAAATGGTAATACAAGATGTCATGCCACACAAGATGCAATGCAACGGTGCCACTTGAACAATGCCCTCGCAAGGAAATTGTTCACTTGTCCAAGTGCATTTTTACAATCATATCATCCTGACAGAGCGGATGAAGTTACAAATGTTCATAATACAATAAATGAATGAATGTCTAAAAAAACTGTAAGCATCATCACGGTCACTATCAAGAGTAGAAGCCATCATCACGGTCACTATCAAGAGTAGAAGCCACCCTCTCTCAAACTAGAAGGAAAAGCAAAAGGGAAGCACCCTCTCCCCATCGAGCTGAAGAAGTAGGGGAGAATATACCCAAACCGATCCTTGGTAACAGGTATTGAAGAACCGGCCGGTTGACTGCTTTGGTCAAAATATCTGCAAAACTATCGGATGTAGGCACAAACTCTAGGCGGATGGTGTCTAGCTCAACCTGCTCTCTGGAAAAATGGAAATGGACCCCCACATGCCGCGTCCGTGGTGTAATGATCGGATTGCCCGCAAGGGCAATGGCACTCTAGTTGTCGCAGTAGACAACGGTAGGAGAGTCGCATGGAAAATGAAATGCTACCAATAAACTCCTCAAGTAGATGGCCTCAGTGGTGCTATCGAAGAGAGCCCAATACTTGGCATCGGCCGTGGAAGCCGCCACTATCTCTTACTTACAATTTGACCAAGAAATGGGAGTCGTACCCAAGGTATAAAGGTAGCCACCATGAGAACGTTGGGTGTCGGTATCTCCTACCCAATCAGAATTAATGTACCCCTGTAAACATAAACCAGAACCATATGTCAAGCCATAAGAATAAGTACACCGTAAATAATGCGACACATGAAGACATGCAATCCAATGTGACATCCTAGGTGCTGTGAAATACTGACTGAGTATGCTAACTGAGTAAGCTAAATCTAGCCTAGTATGAATTAACCAAAGAAGTTTTCCTACAACAAAGCGATAGGTATGGGTATCAAAGGGCTGTCCTAAGGTATCCTTCATGGCCACTGGCCGTGTCTGATCCGAAGTGTGTTGCTCCACTAACGAAAGTGCGTACTTTTGCTGTGACAAAAAAATGCATCCCCCAGAACGAACTACCTCCATCCCCAAAAAATAAGACAACAAACCAAGGACTGTCATCTCAAAAGTAGCACTAAGCTTTGCCTTGATGTTTGCTAGGGCAGTAGAATCTGAGCCTGTGATGAGCAAGTCGTCAACGTATAGTAAGATATAGCTGACCCCCTCTGCAGTAGATCGAACATATAAGTTCGGGTCATAAGGGTTAGAATGGTATCCATGAGCCCGTAAGAACTCATCCATCCTATGGAACCAAGATCGTGGTACTTGCTTTAACCAATAAAGAGCTTTTTGCAAGCAAAATACCTTATCCCTTGGGTTCCCTGAAGGAAAGCCCGGTGGCTGCTCCACATAGACTTCCTCCTCCAAATAACCATTCAAAAATGTACTCTTGGCATCCATCAGATATGTCAACCAACCGTGATGAGCGGCTAGCCCGAGAAGCAATCGAAAAGATATCAACCGCGCCGTAGAAGCAAAAGTCTGTACATAATCAATGCCATGCTTCCATTGAAACCCTTGCACAACAAGGCGAGCCTTGTACTTATCTAAAGTCCCATCAACTTTTAGCTTGGTCTTAAAAATCCACTTTGTCCCAATAACTTTCCTGTGGCTTGGACAATCCACCGATGTCCAAGTCTCATTTTAGTCAATACTCTCTAACTCCTTCTCCATGGCCTCTCGCCATTGAGGGTGCTGAAAAGCATCCTGCCATGTATTCAGCTCAGAATGCACTATATAATCAGCCGTAAACAGCGACGCAAATGAAGCCTGAGGAGCAAACCAGCAGATCTTCTAGGTTCCTCTAGAGTAGAATCCGGTGGTAGGATCCCTGAATCCTGCATGGTCTACTAGTACGAACGACGTAATGGGTCTCGCGGAGGGGACCTGGGAGATGAAGTATCTACAAGAATGTCAGGAGCGAGAAGTAGATCAAGCTCACTAGGCACGATCTTCGATGATGTGGAAAGTGGAATAGGATCAACATCCTGTGCAAAGGATTACATGATATCCCTCTCATCAAAAACGACGTCCCTCCTAACGATCACCTGGTTTGTCAGAGGATCGAACAAACGATAGGCTTTCGCTTCACAGGAATATCCGACAAAAATAAGGAGATCAGCTCGGGGAGTGAGCTTTCCTATCTTATCATTAGGTATGTGTGTGTGTGTGTGTAGACACGACATCCAAAGACTCTGAAGTGAAAAATGACAGGCCGAGAGCCAAAAAATGCCTCATACGGGGTCTTCTGAAGAAGAGCCATAGTCGAGCACCGGTTGAGGATATACACTGGAGTGTTAACAGCATTGACTCAAAGGCGCTCATGAAGCTCTGTTGCAAACAGCATAGAGCGTGCCATTTCCATGACTGTCCGGTTCCTACGCTCTACAACTCTATTCTGAGAGGGAGAGTTAGTAGAGGTGAGCTAGCGAGAGATGCCATGCTTCAATAGAAACTCAGAAAACTCATGGAAGATAAACTCACCACCGCTATCACTCCTCATGCAACCAACACAACAACCAGTTTGGTTATAAACCAGCAGCACCCAAGCAAAAAAATAGGTAAAAGCATCGGGCTTATGCTTGAGGAAGCACACCCACATGTATCTAGAATAATCATCCACTATCAAAAAGAAGTACAGTGCGTCATTTAAGGCAGCAATGGATGTCAGTCCACAAAGATCAACATGAATCAATCTAAGAGACTCCTCACCACAATGTGTGGACTGCTGAGGAAATGGGGTACAGTGCTGCTTTCCGAGCTGACAATCTTTATAGACATCGCATGCTAGTTTAAGTTGGGGAAGGCCTTCAATCAGCTAACCACGGGACAACTCATAAAGAGAGTCATAACCAATAGGCCCTAAGCGAAAGTGCCAAAGACGCTCATTGTTCGTAGACTTCCGAGATGTGGTTAATGCCTAGAAGCTGTGAAACACGGAGCCCTCGGCTGTCGGCTCAGTCAGAAAGTGTTTCATGTAGTAAAGGCCATTAGGCTGTGCCTCACCGTGAGCAATCACTAAACCAACCTGAGAGTCAAGGATCTCGATTGTGGTCATGGTAAAGAAAACCACTCGCCCCAACCGGCAAAGTTGCTTAACAAATAACAAGTTCACCCCAAGCTGGGAGACATGGTATACATTGTCCAGCGAAGCCAGATCCGGACCCTTGTCAGTGGCAAAACTGAAGCTACCTTAAACCTGAAAATTGACCGAGGAGTTGTTTCCTATACCCACCCGACTGCAGGGGTTCGGGTACGGAAAATGTCATTTATAGAAGTCGCATGATGTGTAGCTCCACTATCCACAATCCAAACAGGAGCTAAAGTGCTCGGCTGTGACGAGTGGGCCTCTGTAGTAACCTCGTTGGGAGGCAACTCACAGAAGTGGACGAGACTCGCATCTAATCTCTCTATGGAGATGATGTGGGTTTTTGCATACCAGTCAGAAAATCCCTCTGGAGTTGAGAATGTTGTTAACTGAGATGGCTGAGCAGTGGCAGTATGAGTCTGACCTTTAAACTACCCCTTGTCATCACCCTGCCTCCCCTGTTAGGGGTTTCCCGACTGAGGGGCGGGGGTCTCAGACTTAGATTTGGGTGCTATGCCTCTAGTCTTTGAGCGACACTAGTCGTCAAAATGACCAACCTTTTAACAATGTTGACAATACATATTCTTTTTAGATACATTCTGCCACCCTTGTTTGAGTTGTGACTGGGAGTTATTTTGTGATTCCCCGAGTTGATTTTATTTTTTATTTTGAGTGGAGATTTGATTTTATTTGCCCTTCCCTTGTTGCCCCTTCTGAGAATGAGCAACAAGAGCCACCTATGAGGAAGAGTTCATATGAAATTGATCGAACAACCGTGCAGAACACAACAGCTGACACTCAAATTAATAGAAAGTAGGCATGGTAGGCTTTGAAACCATACCTTCCAAAAAATTGAAGTATTTCTTGGGAAGTTTGTTCAGAAACAATGTGACTTGATCATCACAGGACTTGGGAGTCCCCGTAGTCGAGAATTCGTCAAGAAGTCGCTGATACTCAACCAACCTGACTTTCAAGTCATCCCGGTCAGTGATTTTAAAGAGTTGCAGCTCATGGTCAAGATTTATACGATGATTCCTATCCCGAGACGCATAGCGGTCAGTCAAGTGTGCCCATCACTCTGATGCTAAGTCAAAATGTTGAAGCTGAGAATGAAACTCAAGCAATAAGTCCTGCATCAGCTCGACAATAGCGGAGGCATTCCTAGCCTTCCATGAGCGAACAACCTCGCATGGAACAAGTGCGAGATCGGATTGGGGTTCCAACCCCTGCACAAAATCCCATAGGTTTTGGGAGTCAAGGACATGTCTCATCAAGTTCGACCAAGTGGTAAAGTTTAACACGTTAAAATAAGTCTTATCATTGAAAGCATGCTTGGCAAAAGATGAGGTGGAACCATGAGGTGTTAGGAAAGTGGGATAGGATGGAGGTGAAGAGTAAGATGGTGGTGGTGGTGGGTGTGTCAGATAGGAAGAATGAGGGGGAAAAGGCAAGTAGGCAGAAATAGGCTCGGAGTGTCCATTGAGTGCCAATTGATGCAGAGGCACTGGAACATGAATGTTTCCATAAGGTGCCGATGGAGGTGGAGGGACTAGGACACAAAAGCCCTGTCCAAAGCTTGGCTGGGGCACAGTAGAATGACTTGGAGATCCACTAGGTAATGCTATAGAGGCAAGCTTGTTAGAGATCATAGCCTGTTTGGTGGGCATGCAGGCCTGCACAGTCGGACCAGCAGGCTGCTGCACAGTCGGACTGTGCAGTCGGACTGCCACGTGGCAGTCCGACTGCCTGCAGCCGACTTACTCCAGGCTGCGCCCTATTTCTGGCGCCCCATTTCAGGCAGTTTTTCGGCTATATATTGCCGACGTTTCCAGCAGTCTGCCCATTCTTCTCTGTCGCAGATTACAGACCGGTGCCGTGCAGATTTCTGTCTCTGTTCACAGATTTCAGACAGCTGACAGTGCAGACTGCAACAGACTTCGAGGTGGACAGCAGGTCGCATCGTCGAGGTGGAGACACGCAGTCCAGCGCACTGCGCCCGTGTATATCTTTGTATTCAGCATTCTTTATACAGCAGATCTTCATTGTACACTGTCTCTTTCTCTCCCTTTTCTCTCTGTGTTCTCTCTCTCTCAGTCCTACGCTTCCGCACCGCTGCACTCTGACATGGTATCAGAGCAGTGTTTGAGGGCTGACTGAGCGCAGAATCAACCTGAAGAGGAGTTTCCATCGCGACACAAATTTGCGTTTTTTGCGTTTAAGGGCAGACAGGAGGGCTGCGCCTTGGAACAAGGCTGAAACGAGTGTGGGCGCACAGGAAAGGAGTACAGGTGGTGGATTTGCTGCTGTTTACTGCTGTTTGACGCGGAGAAAGTTTGAATTTTCAACCTAAAAGTGCAGGTTTTGCTTTTTCATCGCCTCCGGCGGGTGAAGAAGCTTCGGGACGTGGAAGAGCCTTAGCAGGCTGAGTTTACTCAGTCAGAGGGGGCTGCTTTTGCGTTTGAGAAGGCATTGCAGGTGAAGATGTCTACAGAGATGGACTTGGAGTTCCAGGCGATTATGGACCGGAAGGTGCCTGTCTTACCAGCTCTTCCTACAGATCAGAAGCTCGACGGCGACAACTACCGCATTTGGCGCGTTATGATGTTGGCCATTCTTGAGTCCTATGATTTGGCGGAGTTGGTACAGGAAGATATTGACCGGCCTTCGGTAAGAGATGAGTCCAAACTCTCTTCCGATGCTCGTGCGGAGTTGGCCAGGGCCCAGTCTCATTGGGACAAACTGAATGCCAGGATTCGATCCTTTCTCTTTCTATCATGCACTACAGCCGTGATCGCTCACATCGAGCACTTGACGGTGGCTCGTGAGATATGGCTGGAGCTTGATCAAATGTACAATCGGATGACCCTGATGAAGAGGGTTTCTTTGGAGGTCCAGATGCGGACTTTGTCCGTCAATAAGTCTTCTTCGCTAAGGGAACACATTAACAAGCTAAGGCAGCTACAGATGCAGGTTCAGAATGCAGGGAAGCCGATTTCCTCCGAAGACATGGCGATCACACTATTGTCCCAGTTGCCGCCACGATTCGGTACATTTTACTCTGCCCTTATTGCTTCGGGGCGAGAGTCTACTCTTCGGTGGGAAGAGTTGGTTCCTATGGTCTTGGACCAAGAGGAACAGTTAAAGGGACAGAATGCTTCCAAGACGGAGGCGTTGACAGGTCAAGCCTCTCAGAAGAAGGGGAAGGACCAAAAGAAGAAGAAGGGGGATAACAAGTCCAAGAAGGACAAGGACAAAGACTCCACATGTCATATTTGTGGAAAGACTGGCCATTGGAAGAAGGATTGCCCTGAAAAAGACTCGAAGGACACCAAGAAGAAGGAAACCAAGGATTCTGGAGCAGTGGCTGCACCCTCATCAGCTGCATTTCTACATCTAGTTGTCATTGAGGACGCTTCACCGAATGCTTCTGATGCTGCGATGACAGCTCCCCAAGCTCGAGAGTGGATTGTTGACAGTGGTGCCTCACGGCACATGACTCCTTTATCAGATGGTGTTGCCCAGCTGCGACCTTCGCGTGGGCAGGTTCTCATTGGAGACAGCTCTTCAGTTTCTATTGCAGGTCGGGGTAAGATGCAGCTTATTCCGGATGGACGAGGTGGCACCCATACCTCAGAGGTTTTACATGTACCAGGATTAGGGTACCATCTCCTTTCAGTTCATAAGATTTGCTCCCTTGGTCTTTTGGTGGAGTTTGACAGTTCTACTGTGCGAGTCCTTGATCGTGAATCGAGGAAGGTTCTATCATCTGGATATGAGAAGAACGGCATTTACAAACTGAAGTCTTCCACTGCCCTCTCTACTCTTCTTCTTACCTCACAGTCACAGTCTGAATTATGGCATGCTCGGTTTGGTCACCTGAACTATGACTATCTTCGGAGGGCGTCACGTGGACAGCTTGTTCGAGGGTTGCCGGATATAGTGGTGAGCCAGCAGCCATGTGTCTCCTGCATACAGGGGAAGCAGCATCGGAATGCCATTCCCCACACAGCTTCGCGGCGGTCTACTTCACCGATGGAGCTAGTATCTACGAATCTATGTGGCCCTATGAGGAATGAGTCCCTGCGTGGGAGCTCGTACTTCATGCTGATCGTGGATGACTACAGCAGGATGACATGGGCCTATTTTTTGGCACTAAAGTCAGAAGCTTTCTCGCACTTCAAGGACTGGCTTCCCTTTGAGGAGAACCGATCAGGCCGGAAGTTGAAGACCTTGCGATCCGACAAGGGAGGTGAATTTGTGTCTAATGAATTTGCTCGGTTTTGTGCAGATAGAGGAATTCACCAGGAGTTTGCCAATACCAATACTCCTCAAGAAAATGGTATTCTAGAACGGAAGAACCGCAGTGTGATCGAGATGGCGCGCACCATGATGGAGCACCGACAGACCCCTCAGGTTCTGTGGGCCGAGGCTGTGGCCACTGCAGTCCACATCCTTAATCAATCCCCTACTTCGGCCGTGGAAGGGATGACTCCATTTGAGGCTTATTTTGGGACGAAGCCCGATGTTTCTTACTTTCGGGTCTTTGGGTGTGATGCCTATGTTCACATTCCCAAGGCTCACCGTGACAAATTTGAAGCGGCTTCCCGAAAACACGTATTTGTTGGCTACAGCTCCCAGTCCCAAGGCTACCGACTGTATGATCCCGTCAAGCGGGATGTATATACTAGCCGTGATGTGCGGTTTGTGGAGGTTCCGGCTTCTTCAACGGGTGAGGAGCACCCCGTTCTTGGAGATCCAGGGGAGAGTTTGGCTCCTTCTACAATTCCACTGGAGCCTGTGCCGTTTGATTATGATTCTGTTTCTGACACAGAGTCTATTATTCCACCGGATCCTTCTGCGGAGTTACCACCGGTGGACATTCCAGAGTCTTCTACTGATGGAGAACGACGAGGGGAGGTTCGGCCTCCTCCTCGCTGGGCCTGTGACACACTCCGTGATTCAGGGATCGAGGGGGTTCCTGAGGAGTGGGGACCGCAGGATGGTCCGCGGCGGTCACGGAGGCACCAGGCGCATTCTTCGGAGCTTGTTTGCTCCAATTATTGTTTGATGTCCCGTGTTATGCAGGATCGAGAGCCCACCTCCGTGAAGGAGGCTTTACAGTCCGCCCCATGGAAGAAAGCTATGGAAGCTGAGTTGGAGGCTATTGAGAGGAATGGCACTTGGTCACTTGTGCCACGCCCCCCGAAGAAGAAGGTGATTGGAGTCAAGTGGGTCTTCAAGACCAAATATCTCAGTGATGGTACTTTGGATAAGCACAAGGCTCGCCTTGTTGCTAAGGGTTTTGCCCAGCGCCCAGGGATTGACTGTCATGACACCTTTGCCCCTACAGCTCGTATGGCAACCATTAGAGCTGTTCTTGCTTTGGCTGGCCATAGGAGATGGCCTGTTTATCAGTTGGATGTGAAGTCGGCCTTCCTGAATGGTGATCTGAAGGAGGAGATCTACGTTGAGCAGCCTCCTGGCTTTGGTTCTTCAGATGGGAAAGTCTATAGGTTGAAGAAGGCCCTGTATGGTCTCAAGCAGGCCCCGCGAGCTTGGAACGAGAAGATTGATTCGTTCCTCCAGACTCAGTTGGGATATCGGCGCTCCAAGGCCGATCCGCAGCTGTATGTTCACACTTCCGAGGATGGTTGTGTGCTGTTTGTATTATACGTTGATGATTTGATTGTCACAGGTGATGATGCACAGCAGGTCCAGGAGACAAAGTCAGCTTTACATCGGACGTTCGAGATGACGGATTTGGGGCTACTCCATTTTTTTTTAGGACATGAGATTTATCAGTCTCAGAGGGGGATTTTTCTCTCCCAACAGAGATATGTACAGGAGCTCTTGGTGTCTTTTGAGATGGAAGATTGTCGGGCCCTCTCTACTCCTATGGATCCGAACTGGAAGGCCACTTCCCACTCAGCTTCTCCTTTGGCGGATGCTTCCCGCTATCGACAGTTGATAGGGTCTTTGATTTGGCTTCTCAACACCAGGGTTGATCTATGTTTTGCTGTTGGGCTCTTGGCAGGGTTCATGAGTGAACCTAAGACGGTGCATTGGCAGGCTGCTCAGAGGATACTTCGGTATCTGAGGGGGACGTCTGATTTGGGGATTCATTACCCCGCAGGGATAGATGGGTCAGATCTTGTACTTGCAGGTTGGAGCAACTCGGATTGGGCCGGTGACATGGACCACAGGCGGTCTACAACAGGTTACTGCTTTACTTTGGGTGCAGGTGTTATTTCATGGAGTAGCAAGAAGCAGCCCGCGGTAGCCCTTTCGTCTACTGAGGCGGAGTATCGGGCCGCGTCTTCCACCACATGCGAGGTTGTGTGGCTTCGGAGATTGTTGGAGGAGCTTGGGTGCCCCCAGACTCGTCCTACATTGCTGCGATGTGACAATGAGAGTTGCATTGCCTTGGCGAGGAACCCTGTTTTTCATGCCCGGACGAAGCACATTGAGATTCAGTACCATTTCATCCGAGAAAAGCTTTTGGATGAGACCATCACTGTGGAGTATTGCAAGACGGAGGATAATCTTGCGGATTTGTTTACGAAGGCGCTTCCTCAGGCTCTCCTTCGGCAACATTCCAGATCCCTCAGGCTTCTGCCCTGCCCAGGCTCTGAGAGGGGGTGTTAGAGATCATAGCCTGTTTGGTGGGCAGGCAGGCCTGCACAGTTGGACCAGCAGGCTGCTGCACAGTCGGACTGTGCAGTCGGACTGCCACGTGGCAGTCCGACTGCCTGCAGCCGACTTACTCCAGGCTGCGCCCTATTTCTGGCGCCCCATTTCAGGCAGTTTTTCGGCTATATATTGCCGACGTTTCCAGCAGTCTGCCCATTCTTCTCTGTCGCAGATTACAGACTGGTGCCGTGCAGATTTCTGTCTCTGTTCACAGATTTCAGACAGCAGACAGTGCAGACTGCAGGAGACTTCGAGGTGGACAGCAGGTCGCATCGTCGAGGTGGAGACACGCAGTCCAGCGCACTACGCCCGTGTATATCTTTGTATTCAGCATTCTTTATACAGCAGATCTTCATTGTACACTGTCTCTTTCTCTCCCTTTTCTCTCTGCGTTCTCTCTCTCTCAGTCCTACGCTTCCGCACCGCTGCACTCTGACAAAGCTGTGGTACCGACTGATCCACACTCGGGAGAGACTGAGGGGGATACCCAGGCTGCAATGATCCCGAAAGTGTGTGAGAAGTAAGTGGAACACCACCCGATGGAGGAAATGATGAGGTCTTTAAGGCAGTGCCTATGTTTCCATAACCCCCCATTGCGGAGTGATGTGCAACATGAGGTGTTTGATAGGGGAATGTAAATGGTGTAAAAGGAAGTGGAGAAGTAGCGGAGAAATATGCAAAACCCTATGTATGCCAATATTGGCTTGATGCCTGGGGCACAAAGTAGCATGTTTGGTACTGCATCTGCATCTCCCAATGCTTATCGGGCTCAAGGAATGAATGCTGGTCATGTAAATGCTCCAATTGGAGTTGGTTTTGATGTAAATTCGGCAAAGCTACCCTTTTTGCAACAGCCAGTGTATGACAACTTGACACCCAAAGGGGCAGCAAAAGACTATGATGAGGGTGGAAAAGCAGTGAAGTTTGAGTCCTTCAATGGTGTACAAGATAGACTGAAAGCTTTGACTTTCATTCAACAATTGCAGCCTATTCGGGGGGAGCTTTATGAAGTTCTCGAAGATTCGAAAGGCAGTCACTTTCTTGAAAGGGAATGCATTACAATGGCGGTCCACACTTTTGATGCAAGGTAGAGCACCATCAACATGGATACAATTCAAGCAAATGTTTACATCGAATTGGTTGATGCAATGGACTTTATTTTTTAGCTTCCTAAGACACCTACAAGGAATGATGGAATATCGACTATCATTTGCAGGTTTAGCAAACAAGCCCATTTCATTTTGGCAAGGAAGAAAATAAAGGCTGATCATATGGCACGATTGTTTTTGCAGCACATCTTTAAGTATCACGGTATGCCAAAGTCGATCATTAGTGATCGAGTTCCCCGGATGACCAATTTATTTTGGAAGGGGTTGTTTGAGAATATAGTACCACACTGAAATTCTCATCCTCCTTCCATCCACAGACAGATGGTCAGTCTGAGGAAGCAAATTCCACAATGTTAGATCTTTTGAGGTGCTATGTTTTAGACCACAAGACACAGTGGGAGTAGTATTTGCCCTTGGTTGAGTTTGCTAACAACGCAGGTCATAGTTCTACGGACAAAGCTCCATTTGAGGCGGTTGAGGGTGGCAAGAAGGTATCACCTATTCTGCAAACTAAGGATAAGATCTTTGAAGCTAATTGTTATGTGAAAAACTTGGATGTAGCCTATGCAAAGATAAAATATGCACTTCAGAGATCGCAAGAAAAGCAAAAGAGGGCAATTGATCACCACAGACATGCTTTGCAATTTGCAAAGGGTGATTATGTATTACTGCGTTTTGAAAGACAAGGCTGAAAAATATGAAAGGAAGAGAAAGATTGTATCCGAAGTTGAGTACGAGATACTATGGGCCCTTCCAAGTATTGGAGAAGATCAGCAATGTGGTATATCAGCTGAAATTACCTCCACATTGGCGGATACACAATGCCTTTCATGTCAATTTGTTGAGGCCTTTTCATGGTGATGTGCCTAAGGATATATCTACTGAAGTTCAGTCTAAGGTTAAGGAGCTGGATAAGATTTTGGTACCCGAGCAGATTTTGGCACATAAGGAAAGAAAGGTCAAAAGTAAAGTTTTGAGGAGATACTTGGTGAAATTTCAGAATTATTCACTAATGGATGCCAAATGGATAGAAGAGGATGACTTGGCAGACCATCCTCAGTTGTTGCAGCTTCACCTAGATGCCTTTCAGTTAGAGGCGACTTTAGTTCATGCTCCGTTAGGTTCAACAAAGCAAGGATCCGGAGTATTGCTTGATGCTCAAGGAGGAGATAGCACTTCCATTTCCAATTATGAACAACTCTCATATATAGTGGATCTAGGATGTATTCAGCATGCATCCAAGCTAGTATGCTGACAATATATTTGCTAGGTCACTACTTAGTGTACTAGTCACTATGAGATGTATGCAAATGAATATGAGTTTCATCCGAGCATTGGAACTATACTTTTGCATCAACTTATGATCAATTTGGCATGAATTTTGCCTCAATTTTGAGACAAAAAATTTGATCAATTTCAGCTTTGTTTTTTATCAACTTGAGAACCATTTATGGTCACATTTGGAATTAGTTTTTGCATTGATTGTTGGTCAGTTTTTACAATGAGTTTATGATCAATTTGGGGTCACATTTGCAACAGTTTGTGATTGGTTCTCAGCTCTACAATTGATCAAATTATGCTCAATTTTCAATGGTTTACATCTGGTTCCATTGACAACAGCATATGTTATGATGCCATTGACGTTTTGGCCATGGTTTATGCTTGGTTATGCTATGCTATATTTTGGTTTTGCCAAATGAGTTGAGCTCATGAGAAATAGACATGTCACATGATAATCTAGTAATGTTTTTAAGATTCTTTGTGAGTCTTATATTATGTTCTAATAAGCTGGTAATTTTCAGCATATGTTGGACATATGAAATGGTTGAGCAACAATGTGCAATGTTGTATTAACTATGATGCCTTGTGAAAATTCCACTCCACCATTTTGCTTTTGATGCATCTAGCAATGCAATTAAGGACGATTGCAAGGATTTAAAGCAAGAGGGCTCATGAGGACATGTATTTTTAAAACCTCACTTAACATGTGGATTAATTTTTAATCACATGGTTTAAATAAATGTTACACACGTGAGGTGTAATTGGGGTTAGAGTAAATTTACGAGCCTGGGACCCGAGGAAATCACGGGATGTCAAAGGCAAAAGTTGCCATAAGTTATGCCGCACAGGTACTTGGCAGTATCGAGTGCCAATTGTTGGCCTAGGTCATTCATTTGGCCATAAGTGTCAGTTGGTGATACTAGACAAGAGCTGTTTAATGATACCTAACGCCAATCTAATGGCCAAAGATAGCGCAAAGAAACTCAGGAATGGAAGTTGCCTAGCTAATTTAATTATTGGCCAATCTCATTCTTTTTAAGGCACCAAAATAATTATTAGATTGGTTTTCAGTACTTAAAGATTGAATATTAATATTTAATTACGAATAATGCTGAAAAAACCATTTAAGAAGGCTGTCACTTGTCAAAAATGCCCATGCAAGACTGAAAAACGTCTTTAGAGGTTGGAGAGGCATTTTAATGTATTCAGTCTACAAGAGAGAGGGAGAAGATGTTGCTAATCTGATTTGCAGCCATTGGAGGACCTTCTGAGGCAGCCAGGGGTAGAAGAAGATCAATCAACAACACATGACAGCATCTATAGGCTATTGAGACAAGGCAACAACAATAGATGACTGATTTTCTTCAATTTTTCGCATCTACAAGCTGTTGAGACAAGGCAATAGTAGTAAATGACAAATTTTCTTCAGTTCTTTGCGAAGAAAGTCTAAACTTTCTCTCTCATCTCCTAGACTTTCTATAGCCTTGCTCCGAAGATTGCAGCATTGAGATCACCAAAGGCTGAGAAATTTCAGATTTCTTTGTTGTAAACCCTAATCTATAGCAAAAATTTGAGGTTAGCAACAGTCTCAAGAAATGTGTCAAAAATTGGAAGCTCCAAGACTTGGATTCAACAGGGCTAAAGTTGTTTTTAGTCTAATTCAAGTGGAGGGACCAGCAAATCAATGAATTTAGGGCATTTTCCATCTCCATCAAAGCAGGCGAATGCAAATTGACTGCCCGAATCAAGGAGCAAATCAAATTGAAGACTTGTTGGTCATTTTAGACAGCAAGGGGAGTTGGAATACCGAAAGGAATTGGGAGAATTCCATTGTACATCAACTTCTTTTTCAATTAAGTTAAATAAATACCAAAAGGTTTTGGAGCCAACAAGGTGTCCATTGACCAAGATTGTAAGTTTGTTTGCATTTCTCAGTTTTGTAATAAATGTTATTGATGTAACTAAGTTGTACTTAGGGAATTACCACCCATCCATGAAAGAAAGGCTGGTTTCAGCCTCCCTTCTAGCTCACTAGTACAGGTGATGCACGATATCCCTCACAACTCTCCAATGCCAAAGGAGTGCAAGAGGGTGGTGAGGTGGAGTGGTTTGACCTCATCTATAAGTTTATACAAGTGCACAAGATCCAAAGAGGGGTTTCCTTAATGCATCGATTGCAATCCGGCAATTTGAAATCTTGGAGCTCCAATTGATATCCAAGTCCATAATGAGTTGTTCAACAAAAAGTGTGATTGGTTCCTAGTCCGAGTTCATATGAGGAGACACTTTGGCAATCTAATCAAAGGCGAAGCATCCATGGTCATTTATGCGTTGCGGCACTGGTGACAAGATGGTTGGTCACATATGCTACTTTAGAGGCATTGTTCACAAAAATCGAGAGGTACTATGACTCTTCTCTATTTTCTAGAGTCAGTATAGTCAACCAAGGCATCAAGTTCTCTCTGTGATGGGCTCGCCACCCACTACTTGGATATCCATGGTCCTATATGATAGTCATTCTTATATGTATTATGATGAGTATTATACCAAATCACCCATGATCTAACAAAGACTACGAGCAAATATGACAGTTTACGTGCGAGCCTGTGCATGTTCTAGTGGGCTAGGCACACTAGAGTATTTTAGGCATTTTTCTAGTGCTTTGTTTATGAGGTTTTGGCCATTTTATGCTGGCCAACCTCATTATTATTATTTTATTCAATGGACCAACATGATGCATATTTGGCATTATTTTATGCTTGTATATTCAAGTTCCCTCATCCTTAATTTGTGTCACTCAACATACTTCCACAGCATGTACCAATGAAGAGAGGGAGCGAGTGGCAATGCCCACATAACCAATGACCCACCTTGTTTCTATACTATCTAGTCTTAGTATATGGATTCCATTTCCCAAGCATCTCTTTCTTTCTAAGTTATTTTGCAATGTTTCTCTTTTCTCTTTTATCTTGTGTTCCACAATCTATTACGGCAATTTTCTATGCTTCCATTGTTGCATCCACTTCTAACACTCCCTAATAAATAGATAGACAAGTAATACCAATACCAATGGGCTTACAATTACCATCATGTGGCTGATTGAAAACATTCCTGATTTGCAATAATGTCCAATAAAAAGAATCCATCCATAGTAACATGGAACAAGGTTTGGGAACGGGGATGGGGTTAGGAATTGGCATCCCCTATCACCATGAGAGGGGACTCTAACATGGGGACGAGGCTAGGATGGTACTAGGGCGGGAAGCTAGAAATGGCCATCCCCTAGTTTAATGGATCCAACTAACAAAACTCCATTACAATTACTTATTAAACAATTGAGTTCATAGCTACACATTGAGGCCCTAAGAAGTATTAAATGCTCCCACCCTTCTCAATGATCAGCTAGGTAATGTAGTGTTCATTTACTTGTTTGGTTTTTTTTGCACTCATTATTATGACTCTCACGTGGCTATTGACTCATCACTTATTGTATTTGATCGGTTACATTACCTATAGGTAGCATAGTTATAGCACCAATCAATTAGTATAGTCAATTATACGCAGCATTCAAAATAATGTCTACAAGAATAAAGAATAAAACAGATGGGACAACTTAGCATGTCTCATTTTTACATTATTTGAAGAGGTGCACCAAATTGATTTCAGAAAACATTCTTGTGAACCAAAAAACATGCAAGTATCATTATTTTCCTTTTATTGTCATGAGTAGATTATATCTTTTCAGAAGTGATAAACCAAAAGTGTCAATTTTCCATGAGTGGAATCATTCCAAGTACAAGTTTTCTGATTATGAAGTTGTCCAGTAAGGCCTTGAAATTACACTCTTTAGCCACATTGCCTCAATTTTTAATTTGAATGAATCATTCCTCTCTCCCTCCCCACCTCCTCCCCACCCCTTTTTCTGTTGTCTGCACGTGTATTTGGTAAAATAAATCCAACCTTCTGCTCATTTTTTTCATCACAAATAGCAATACTAGGTTTGGCATAATCAATGCCAATTAATATGCTCTTAAAGAAGCCTGAAAAAGGAGGATAAACTTAAGTAAGCTTGTTTTCTGGAAAGTAAGTGGCTAACATAGAATCCACTGGTGTTCTTAGCTGCTCACAATCGAGCAATAAACTGCCACATGTTGCTCTGTTCCTCTGCGGTGTTATCAACCACATCTATAGGCTCTCAAACATACAAGATCAAATACAGATTTACTATGGTTAAGTATAACACCAGATGAGTAACTGGTTTGACTCATCAGGCAAAACTCTTAAGATCAAATCCAGATTTAGAATGATGTGGATTTACTATGATTAAGTATAACACCAGATGAGTAACTGGTTTAACTCATCAGGCAAAACTCTTACGTTCAACACCCTGGCAAAGTTGACTGGGGTGATTAGTTGCTACATAAGCTAATACGCAGTTTCGGTTGGTTTTTTTCAGCCAGAGCTCTAAAAGCGTACCTGTATGGCAATTTCTTGGTCTCCACGGTGTTTTCCCAGTATGGCATTCTTAGCCCTCAAAATCTCCTCAAAAGATGCCCCCTCTGCCACACCTAAGATTTGCAGAGCATTCTCTAAAGACATTTCTGAAGGAAGAGAGTCATCCGCTTTGGAGCTTGCAGAAACCTGCAGAAATCCTGAAGAACTGATCTCGCCAATCTTTGCCTGTTTCCACGTATTCCATTTCTGCCTTCTCCGATAACTCGCGCAGGGCTTAGAACTGCTGTATGATTTTGCGACCCTGGCGTTCTGCCGTATATGATCCTTGGACGTGGCGAAAACTGGCAGGTGCGAAGAAGAGACTTCTGGAATGGTGTTGAGGTTCATTTTCAGGCCTGGAAGCGCAACAATGGAGGAGGAAGAGTACAAGCGTATGCATCTGCTGCATGGAGCGAGATCAAAAGAAGAAGCCGGAGAAGAAAAATCTATGCAAGGAGGCGCCGAAGTGAGACCCGCCATTAACTAGCTAGGCAGAGATTCTGCGCGCCTGAGCTTCTACTGTCTCCGTGTTGAATTGCCGAATAGATGAAGTATCTCTGTGCTGATAGCGGGAGATGTCTGCAAATCAGGGAGCTTCAGAAACACACCTGATCCTCTTGTGCTGCTGCTTCTTCTTCGGCTCCTCCTTCCCTGATTAGAGGGAGAGGCACAGCCTTTTCTTGGCCGTAGCTTGAGGGACCATTGCAGCAGAAGATTGTAGAAAACGACACTACAGTAGGCTATTCAAGTCTGTCCACCAATTTCATAACTCATTTAATTAGAATCTCTTCCTTAAGATGAATCGTGAGCATGATTGTGGTCTCACTAGGCTCAGTTCACACGCACACGGTCGCATCTCATTTTACAAGCTCACATAATTGAGGCTGTAAGGATTTCCCAACTGTGCAACGCCAAGGTGGTTTTTCATCGGAAAACGAAAATCATCCCTAGTTACCTTGAGTTAAGTGGCCTGCTTTTATCATTAAAAAAAGGCAATGTTCCTACGCACATCATGTGCCCATGTATAATATTCCCATTACAATTTGCTCCCTATTACAAAATGCTCTTTGAACCTCTCAGAATCTCTCATGCAAAGCATCCAAAGTCTCATATTATTATCGATTTATGGTGTTAACTTAGAAGTCTCAACAATTCTTACATTGTGATCCCCTTGTAAATCAAAATACAAACTATTGTTGAGATCGAGGAGGATATAGACCAATCGAGACAAAAGCCATGTAAACAAAGGCTTGCCTTGGTATGAGTATAAGATATAAGAGGATTAATTTTTCCATCTTTCATTCAATAATACAAATCCTCTTCATCTCTTATTATCTTGCTTAGCATCTATGGCTTCCTCTCCTTTCTCTCTCTTCTCCCTATCTTTCACTCTATTTCCAATATTTCTCTCCTCAACTAGACTTTCTCTCTCCATTGCAAACTTTCTTTCTCCTTCTTTACAAGTGCTATCAAAGCTTAGGCTCTTGGTCCATTTGATTTATTCATTTTTCATATATATTTTCCCAATTTTATTCCACAAAATCCAAGGCAACAAGTATAAGAGACACATGGCAGGCACTTGCACGCTATCTACATAAAGTAGAGACCATATTGAAAGCTCTGATAGGAATCTTAGACAAATTTGATAACATTGTGGCTAAAATAGCATGTTGTGATCAAGTTGCTAGCTATTTTGAAGGTAACTTTGTCAAAATGATGGTAACTAGACCTAGTTGAAGCCTAAACCACATCTACTTTTTAGAGAAGAGCTTCTCCTTCTTCATTCTTGAAGCCTCCATGGAACCTTTGACTTGTGATCTTCATTCTATTTTATGAACTCCACTCTTCTCCAGAGAATGGATGGCATAGGAAGCTTTTAGGCATCGTGAACAACAAGTAGCATACCATTGAGTGGAGCATTCATGAGGTAAATGGTAGCAAACACACAAGCAGATTCAATGCAAAATGCATTGTCTAAACAACTCAAATCTTAGCTCTAAATGATCATTTGCCATGCTTAGAACTTGTATTCTATGATTTGGAGCTTTAATCCACCTATCTTGCTACTCATTGATATGACTTTTGTTTCTTTTCATCCACGGAGCTCATCTATAGCAATAATTCTTCAAGATTCTTCAAAGATTTGAAGTATTGAAGCATTTGACTCTATCGAGCTTTTATGGGGGAATAATTTGGGGATTCTTCATCAACCATTATGATTCTTCTATCTATCATTGAAGGGAGCTTAAGGCATTCAATCATTTAAGTTTCTTCAATCTTCAAGTAAGCATTACTTAACATTGACTAACATTGAAGCCTATGGAGCTATGAAGACATTATGGAGCATTATTTTGGGGCTTTTACATCTAATGAAGCAACACCCATTCTTTGATTGTGGGAGACCTATTTGAACTTTTTATTGAGGAGTTTACATCAGCCTATGCATCCAATTGCATTGGTTCTTAAAGGCATACAACATCAAGCTTACTACAATGTATTATCTTGGTTCTTAATCTCTCTTCTTCAATCATATTGTTGCCAAGCTTTCATCCAGTTGTTGGAGAGACTCAAGAATTAAGTTCCATTATGAATTTGAAGCCATCATCTTGCTTAAATAATCTCTTGTTTCAAATCAGCAAGCTCATTTGTCTTCAATCTCTAAATTAGCTTGAACATAGAGGCTCATTAGAGTAGAAATGTTCATTCTAACCTTCACTCTTGATTAGTGGGTGCTTTGATCATTGAAAAATGTATAATCTATTGTAAAGGGTAAATGGTAGCAATGACTCATTGCCTACCTATGGTAAATTCCTATTTCCCATTCCATTCTAAGCTCCATTGTATCTCATTGAAAGGTGAAAGCTTTGTTTTAAATGTATGCATATCATGTTGATTGATTAGCCTAGAATGCTCTTGACATCTTCAAATTCCCACAAGGAAAAAGTGGATATTGAGTGGGATACAAGATAAAAGAGAGGCAACCCTCCATTGTATCTAGGATCTTAAAGGGGTGTACAACCTGGCTTGTGGAGGAAAATTGCACACCCCTTAAGACTCAGAGCTCATGTAGAGAGCCATGAATGTCATTTTATCTCTCACATAGGTACAATGTTGAGGAATTAGGCCTATTTTCAACTCTTACAGAGGTTTACAGGGTGTCCCTCAATTCATTCCAGATTAAATAGGGTCTTCTAAACATGAGCAACTTTGGATACCATGAATCAGACCAAGCCTTCCATTGATAGATTTGTTTATCAAATTTGACAAATGAATGGAATTCCAAGCTAGGGAAAGATATTGAAGTACATGGATCTTGAACATGGATGTAGCTATGGAGGTTGGAATGTAGTAACTAGAACCTTGACAACATAGGCAAATGACACTAACTATTACTTGGTTGAATTAGGTTCCAAGATAGAATGCTTGGACTCATAAACACAATTCCGACTAGGACATGACAGGGACTCACAATGAAGTGCAATAGTATTGCATTGAAAAGTGAACCAAGGACATGTCTTTATAGCTTTCTAGTTTCTCCACTCTCCTCACAGTGCTTATGGAATACAAGTCTCCTCATCATGCAACATACATCATTTGACCTGTTTTCAAACACCCCCCTCAAATGATGAATTCCTACACTTGCTGGCGTTTGCCCCCCCTACATGATGACATGGCTGGAGAGACTAGCTCATGGGCAACTGTAACGTGTCCACCTATCGGTTGTCCATGCACGTTTTTAGCAGTCTATTGAGAGATGAATCTAAGTGACACCACCCGGCACTCCCATGGAATGTTATGGGGTTTCTCACTTAGGTTTTCTTGAGTCCACCTCGCAACAGAATGTTCACGACTGGAACACACTAGGATTGACTTGAAACTTGAGTCCCTAGTGGTCAAGGTCTCTTGACAACTTCTAGCATCAAGTCCTGGACATCCTACTTTAGATAGAGATACCCAAGCCAAAGCAAATTCATGCCGCACTTGGTTCAAATAGAATGGAAAACAAGAGGGATGTGCTAGTCAATCTCTCTACCCGTAGGGCATAGTCCCATTCCGGTCCCCTAAAACGGCATGAATCGGGATTCTAACCTAACAATTTCTGGGGGTCGACATCGCCAAAACCTTGTGAGAAGCCTCCCAATTCTCTAGGGCCACCCTTTCGTAGGACGGACTCGTCAAGGGTTCCACCTACCTGCTTCCCTTGATAGTTTTAGTTTTCTAATTAGGTTCTATCACATTGATGTGTGACATTTAAAACCAGCTTCCTTACTTAAGCCTTTTAGGGAACATGGTTCGTTCGGGTAATTTAAGGCACAAACATGAATACAGAGCAAGCAATCCTTTGACAAACAAGTTCAAATAAATTCCTTAACTTATCTTTACGTTAATCTTTGTCTCCTATCCATGCAGGAGAAATTATGTATCCCTTCTGTCCAACAGAAGTATTCGGTCCAAATCACATGGCACCATAATTTCCATCCATTATCTAGAATAGGATCTTCCAACGCCATAGACGTTGGGCTCATGACAGTCTTCAGCTCCGTTTTGGACTAGGCAAGGGGTGTCTAGAGCTCCATCTGAGCCCAAGCGACCTAGAAGTGAGACACAACTTCTGTGATTGGCCTTTTCACCACTTGACTTTCGGCCTGTGAATTGAGCAATGCCCTCTCGGGTTGAAGCGTTGTGTGACCTTGGAGATGATCCACTCGCACAAAATATAATTCCTTAATTAATCCAATTAAGAATCAAGCACAATCAAGGCAATCAACCTAATATCATCTTCCAAGAAAACATTCTTTTATTCCCTGTGGCAACTTGTCGTCACTAACCCTTGCCATGTATTTGCCATCAAACACAAGCACTTGAAATAATCATCCAAATCACATCCCAACAATCAATTTAATGCAAAAGCATTTAGGATGTTATTTGATCAATCAACAAAAACAATGGTATCCTTTTCCAAACATTGCAGGAATAGCTGCGATAACCTTTCCATCGCATATTTGCTCTTCCCCTTGGGATCAGGAGTGGTTCTATGTAAAATTTACTTAACACACCCTTCTTTTGGCTAAGGCATATGTTAGGGGGTTTTAACACTGTACATGACGCGAGTTCTATAGGTCACTTACATTGTTCGATAACCTAGCCTTATTCTCAACAAGTACAAAAGCATTGCTCTTTTCTTTGCCTCAGGTTTTCCTAACCCCTTGAGCTCTCTACTTGCCTTTGAGGCCCGAAGTTGTTTGTATCTATCCCAATCCCCGAATTTGGATTGATAAATGTAGTGGTTATCGGACAGATCCCAAGGCATCTTAGTCTTTAATCATTATGATCATTGTTTGTACTAGTTAAGTACAACATCAAGATTCCCAATCTATCAAACATGAGCTATTAGCGAGAGCTTGGGCAAAGGTCTAGAGCTTCGAAAATGACTCTCTTCTAGACTAAGTTGCTTGCCATGCAATCCTTCAGGCATGCAAGTTGCAACATATACCTTCAAAGTGACAAAAACGCACTTACTATTGCGAGGACGGGAAGTTGACAATGCTTGAAGCCTTAAATGTTGTTTATGAATTCATCGCATAGCCTCTAAATACAATTAACTTCTCTTGATACATGCATTTGGGGAATTCAATCCTTCGAATACTTGCGATGGACTTTATCTTTTTCAATGTCCTATTCTCGTGCAGCATAATACGGGTCTAATGCTCCTCATGAGGGAATCAAAGCAAGCATCTATTAATTTGGAAGTACATTACTTACGACTGGTATTACAGTTGGATTGGTAGTGATGCCCTCGCCCGATGCTTCATTGCTTGTTGTGGAGTTGCCATCTGTGTGTGGCATTTTCTGCTTAGGGGGCATTCTCGATCTTCATCTCCCTTATATGAAAATTGCACAAGACGCCCACGCCTTGTACTCGATTAGCACGGGGCCAATTGGGGAGAGAAATTACAATGCGGATAATCCAAGCGGAACAAGGGGGAGAAGAATAGCATGTGAGATCACCTTCTGAGGAGGGGAAGAGAAGGAGAACCTTCTGGGGGATTCTCTCTCTCTCTCTCTCTCTCTCTCTCTCTCTCTCTTTGTCACACACACACACACTCTCTCTCTCTCCCTCTTCTCTCTCTTCTCACCTCTCTTTCTTATTGTTCTTCTTCTCTCTCTCTCTCTCTCTCTCTCTCTCTCTCTCTCTCTCTCTCTCTCTCTCTCTCTCTCTCTCTCTCTCTCTCTCTCTCTCTCTCTCTCTCTCTCTCTCTCTCTCTCTCTCTCTCTCTCTCCGACAATAGGGGAAAGAAGAAGTGGCTATCCCCTTTGCTTAAAGGGGGGATGGGGGGTTTTTATAAAGGGGGGGGGGGGGGGAACACTGTGATAAGGAGTCCTTAACTTCACAAGAACCCCAGATTGCCCGCCACCATGTGACTTGTTAAGGGAAGGGAAAGAGTAGTGGGGGGGTTGGAGGTGGCACACGTGTGCCCCTCCCCCCATCAAAATCATCGTCCTTGTCATCTTCATGGATGCCATCGTGATCCTCGGCAGCTCTATCGCCCGCCACATCATCTCCCCCTTGACTCCCCGATATGCTATCACAATCTTTTCCTTCACTTATGTCGATTACGCGTACAATTCCCCCTCCCTCTTCCAGTTGGTGGCGCTGATAGGGGGGAGGGAACGTAAAAAATTTTAAACTAATTTATTAAAATTGTAGGGGGGGAGTTCGTATGCGGGGATATTACAGTAGCCTAGTCAAGTCAAGCTTGAAGTTTTACATTTTTGGCAAGGGTTTTTCAATACAAATCCACTAAGGAAAAGAAAACATCCACTATGGGAAAGATACAATTAAAATTTCTTTAGAATAATCTGTCTGAGTTTTTGATGGTAGTAGAAGCATCTTCTTCTTCTTCTTTTTTCATAAACTAACCTTGATGGTGATCATCTTGCACCTGTTGTGCTCTCTTCTTGTGGAAACCTTCACTGGCTACATGGCCAGTCTTGCCACAGTAATGACAAATAATTCAGTCCTTGTTGTTGGTGGTGGTGAATCCTCGACCAGGTCCTTTTGTTGCATAAGTACCCTTGGTGTACAAGAGGTTATCCCTTGAGCTGGTTTCTTTTACATCCTTGCTTTTAAATCTGCTTTCTCCATCAAGCAATGAGTGCTCAATGTCTTTGAGTGAGAGACTGGGAATATTACTTAGTGTTGAAACAAGGTTCTCATATGGTTCATGATTAACACTGGGAAGTAGCACTGCTATTGCCTCATCCTCGTCAATGTTGTTTTTAAGAGTTGCTAGTTGAGTTTCAAGGCTCTTGAACTTATTGATGTGTATAGTCGTAGACGAATTGTCTTTAACATCCAACTTATAAAACTGCATGAGTAATTTTACCTTCGAGTTCTTTGCTTCTGTACCAAAGATCCTATCAAGCTCTTCCCATGCCTTCTTTACATCCCTAATGCCAAAGATGTGGTGTAATACATCATTTCATAGACCCCATGCAATAATACCTAGAGCTTTGTTGTTCATCTTCTTCCATGCCTTTGTTTTAGGCTGGTCTTCTGCAGCATCTTCCTCTTTAGCATCTTCTTTCTTGTCATTTGCATCATCTTCCTCAAAGAGATCCCAGAGGTCTTTCCTCATGAGATGGTACATGGTTTTCTCCTTCCAAGCGTGAAAGACTTCACCATTAAACTTTGCTATCTGCTCCAGTTTAGTCATCTTAGAAGGAGGTCTTACCACGAGAACACTTGGGTAGTGTCCATCCTTTTACAAAGAAATTGAGACTTACAAATGGATTTGATCAATAGGGCTTTAAATCATTACAAGTACTGAGAATGTGCTTTTGAGAAACAGAGGTAAAATAAGTGAATAGCTTGTTCATGAGTGAGCTAAATTCACAAGTGCCAAAAGACACTGATCGAGTATCAATAGATACTATGTCTTGAAGATCTTGATATATGGGCTTGATGTTGCTAGGTAATTTTTGAGCTTCCTTGGGCACTTCTAGATCTGCAATAGACTTCAAAGATAATATTAGAGTGATCAAAATCACTATTGATGATGGCAATACGAAGAAGAACAAGGATGCCAAGCTTTTAAGTTTCTGGCTATGGCCTCCAGCACAGTACATAGTTAGGGTTTGTGTAATATCTCTTTGTAGAGACAAAATTTTGTCAAGCTACATTAGCTAGAGATAGCTCATATGTAGAGCTATCAAAGTCCTATGGCAGTCATTGAGATTGCATCATGTGTTGTGTGCGTAAAGTGTACAAATTGTTGCCATCAAAATTTGTGCCAAATTTGGGTGTTTTCGCAATGCCAAGTCCTATAGGCCACAATGTCGACCTCTAATGCTATGGGGAGAAGCACCTCAAGCTGGAGAACAACTCTCTTGAAGGAAGAGAGAGCTAAGATGGTCTAGCTTATTCACATTGACTCCTCCAAGGTCAGTAGGTATGGCAAACAGCCATGGTAGTTCAAAGGTAGAGTGTGGATTGAGTAAAGTAGAGTAAAAGATTGAAGACTTTCTATGACTATGAACTGAGCTGAGATTCAAGAGAGTTGAAGGAGCATAAAATAGGACTAAGCCATGTTCACCATGGCTTGGATACCATGTTGAAGGACATGGATCTTGAACATGGTTGTAGCTATGGAGGTTGGAATGTAGTAACTAGAACCATGACAACACAGACAAATGACACTAACTGTTACTCGATTGAATTAGGTTTTAAGATAGAATGCTTGGACTCATAAACACAATCATGAGTAGGACATGACAGGGACTCACAGTGAAGTACAATAGTATTGCATTGAAAAGTGAACCAAGTACATGTCTTTATAGCTTTCCATCTTCTCCACTCTCCTCACAGTGCTTATGGGATACAAGTCTCCTCATCATGTAGCATACATAATTTGACCTATTTTCCAACAAAAGAGAAATTCAATTGAAAGAAAGAGAACTTCTAATGAAGGAGAAAGAAAAGAAAAAATTGCAGTCCCATGCAGAACAAGTGCCATTTCAACTAGCAAATGTCAATGCACATGGCATTCTTAGGAAAACATGGGTTCATACTACTACTTTTGAGGTAGGAGAGCCTTCTTGTATGGATTAGGACCCTACTAGAAACATTGATGGGGGGAAATCTTTATTCTCAAAGACCACCTATATTTGTAGCAAGACCTTAGCTCTCTTATGCAAGCAACAATGGCTTTACAAGAGCAATTAAAATGATCAGGTCCATAATGGATAGTCTACATACAATGAGCAAATATAATGGCCAATCTTCATCCCTATTAAAACTTGAAGAGTGGGTAACCAAATTGGAATCTTACTTTGATATTGTCTCCAGGATGGATGATCAAAAGATTCACTTTGCAACTTTGCATCTAGAGGGCTTCTCACATACATGATGGCACTATATGAGGAAATAAAATTAGCTTGTAGACACTTGGGAGGATTTTAAGGCACTCTTGGCACAAGTCTTTGTCTCCTTGATTGAAAAGGAAAGGCTTGCTCAAAGGTGGCACAACTTAGAGACACAAAGACTTACTATATAGGAGTATACAAATCAATTTCTTAACCTTACCACGTGGAAAGCATTAGTGGATGATGCCAAGCTACACAAGTATAGGTATAGGTTAGATATCCTAATTTGTTTGTTGATGTAATGGCCTAATCTCCTTCCAATCTATTCAAAGCTATTGAGTTAGTTGAAAGGTACTCAATGAATTATCCGAGAGTGCCACCATTTTATCCGTCTTATGGATAACAAAGGATTGCCATGAGCCAAGGACTATTTGGGAGAAATTATGGTGGAAATAATGTGCCCAATAGTATCCCTAGAGTGCCTACTTACCCAGCACCATTTAATGCATCAAGGTCGTAGGGCAATTTTAGACTAAGAAACAACCCTACAGAGGACAATAAATAAGTTGAAAATAGATCCAATAATTTTATAGCTCAAGTGCACAAAAAGTCATCCCCATAGACCTCTTTAAAGCACACAAAAAAATATTTATGTTTTAGGTGTGGGAAAAAATATTTATGTTTCAGTTGATCATGCTTCAAAGTGTAAATATAAGAATTAAAAGGCCAAGAATTATAATATGATTGTTTTAGAGGATGACGAATAAGATTTTGAGGATCTCACTACTGTCGTGCATTCTGAAAATGAAGATTTTGAAGAAGGTTTTGATCAAGAGCAATTTTATGACCCTCTGTATGGTTTTCACTTTGACCCTAGCAGTAGGCATGTCTCTTTAGATCTGGGTGGTATTGAGCCACATACTACTACCATCACACTTTGTTCTATCTTTATGGATACATGGACATGTTCTATGAGCCCATGCACACTTTGAATACAAGGAAGTATCCATGGGAAGAATGTCTTTATTTTAGTAGACAGTGGTAGAACCCATAGTTTCATCAATAGACTTGGACAGATTGAAATGTTTATCCATTGAATTATACCATCCAATCAAGGTATGAATAGCCAATGAGGATGAGGAAATTAGAACTCAAATGTGCTCATAGGTTCACCTATGTCTTGCTAAAATTATGAAGCATAGGTGGACTTGATTGCACTGGAAATGGGTCATATCAACATTGTTCTAGGATGTGATTGGCTTAAGCAATTGGGAAAGATCACAATGGACTTCTCTCAATTGTACATGGAATTTATGAGCAATAGACTATTAGTACACTTGGAGGGGGTTCAACATATAACAAATGTTTAAATGAACACTTCTAATCAACTCAAAAAAGAGTTCAAGAAGTGTTCCTAGATCTATGTATTGCATCTCAACAAGGAAACCACATATTAGCCTGAGAATTCAACAAGTGATACAACCCTAAAAGCTCTATTTGAGGAGTACAATGATTTTTTTCAGGTGCCCACTACTCTCCCTCTAAAAAGAATAGCTGATCATCCTAATGATTTAGAGCCAAGCTCAAAGGTTGTCAACAAATTGTTTATAGGCTTTCAAAGTGTGAATGAGAAGAAACAAGCAAGCAGATGAAGGACTTATTAGAGATGGGATTCATAGAACCTAGTTCATCTCCATATGTTTCTTTAGTGTTATTATTTAAGAAAAAAGATGGCACTTCTTGTGTGTGTATAAACTATAGGGATTTAAATAAGATTACTATCAAGAATAGGTACCCTACCCCACACGTTGATGATCTCTTGGATGAGCTTAAGGGGGCTAAGTTCTTCACAAATATAGGCTTGAGGTCACCAGATTAGGATGACAGAGGATGATGAGCTGAAGATAGCTTTTAAAACTAATAGAGGGCTTTATCACGTGTGATGCCATTTGGATTAACGAACAAGCCAACCACCTTTCAAAGTCTTATGAATAGGATTCTTCAGCACTTTCTTATCATATTTATATTAGTCTTCTTCAATGATATTCTCATTTATAGTAAATCATTGGAGAGCCATTTATCCCACATGAGAAAGGTGTTTGATGTGGCAATGTGTTGGAGATTTGGCCAACACCTACTAATACCACTTTCCTTCATGGATTCTTAGGACTATCCTTTTTCTATCAAAAATTTATCAAGCACTATGTGACTATAGCAATACCACAAATAGGAAAGGGAGATCCTACAAGTACAACTTTTTATACATAAACTTTACCTTCAACAACTTAGCTTATAAGGTTAAGTAATTCTATTTATCATCTTTGTGAGTGTACTAACATCAACAAGAATATGCTCCTCTATACAAAAATCCTCTTGACAATTAGTTTTGAATGGTTCATGACATTCTTGGGTAAGGGATCCCATGAGGGATTCTTATCTAAGATGGTGAAGGATTTTAATTAATTTATAAGTTCAAATTATACTTGTCTAACCATTGAAAATAAGGGTGGCACTTGGACATGGGTTGGGTTTGGAGGAACCTTGCTTACTCGTGTAACCTCATGTCCCACTTTAGCCATGTTCCGCTTTGTTGCCATATTGATTCTTTTTCTTTGATACTCCGCCTATCTTATGTTCATCATGCGTGGTCTTTCATCCAAGCTTACTCTGTGAGTTGATAACATCATGGTTGCTTGAGGGTAGAATGATGTAAACAAGGAGATTGAGAGGAGAGAGAAAGTATAGTTAAGGAGAGAGAAATATTGGAAATAGAGAGAGAAAGATAGGGAGAAGAGAGTGAAACGAGAGGAAGCCATATATGTTGAGTAAGAAGGTTAGAGATGAACGAGGATTTGTATTACTGAATGTCAAACGATGGAAAATTTAATCCTCTTACATCTTATACTCGTGCCAAGGTGGTTAAGTATTATTATCTCTCTAAAATAAATGTCTATTTTCCCTTCATTACAATTTATCCTCACCTAAGAGGTTCTGCCCTAAAAGACAAAAGAAGAGCTTATTACAAACTATTGTTTAATGAGGATGATAGAGTATTCCTTTGGTTACAATGAATACAAGAATGGGAACAAACTAAAGGGATCCCCATAAAATTGGTTGGAATCAAAGCAGAAGACTAAGTAGACCATATAGAAACCCATGATAGGCCATAAAAATGCATTCTTCATCACAATATCTTCATGAACAATCCATCTACAAATAATGAACATTATGATGTCTACAATAGTCCACATTGTAGTAAAAGTAAAATGAGTTTTGATGGACTTATCTGTTTTGAAGGTGCCATATGTCAAAAGAATGCTCAAGACATCTATTGTCAACTCATATATGAAAATTGGTCTGGATAAAAACTATTCTAAAATTGTGAGTTGTCTGAGAATTGTCTATAGCGAAGCAAGGGCCACATATGTCTATTCTTTAGCTAAAAGTGCCTCTTTGAGATAGAGAAACTCCTCCACTATAGATGCTGGTCTCCAAGAAGCCTCTTCTAAAGGTAATCCTTTCCATTTGATTAGATATTCCACTATGGATCTAGTATGGAGCATTTTATCTCTTTCTCTGCCATGAGGCAATCCTTTCCTACCACTAAGTATGTGCACACATATATGCACATGCATGATAGGGGGCCCATCCAACTAGTATACCTTTTGAACTTGACATATGCATGCCATGAGGACTAATGAGACAATACTCTCTTAGCACTCACCTATGTGTATGCATGCACAATTCACAAAGTGTGGCAAGGGCAAGCTTGCCGATTGACATGTAGTATGCATGTCATGAGGTGGTTTTACCTTGTCACTAATTTTTTGTATGTTAGAGAGAGAGAGAGAGAGAGAGAGAGAGAGAGAGAGAGAGAGAGAGAGAGAGAGAGAGAGAGAGAGAGAGAGAGAGAGAGAGAGAGAGAGAGTGTGTGTGTGTGGAACATGTGGATTGGCATTTTTCATGTGTTTGATATATATTGTCATGATACTTATATTTTGTGATGGGTGTGTATGTGTTGTGTTGCCAAATGCTTGTCAAATAATAGGCACTCAATCTTGAATTTGACAAGTGAGTATCTTTTGATAAGTATGTCCATAATCTACTTGACACTATGTCATGATGTGCACTATGCATGTTGTAGCACATGTCATGACACTATGTCATGACATGCACTATGTATGTCATGAGTGGTTTTACTTATCACTCATTTTCTATATGTTGGCGTGTTAGCTAATGTCTTGACAAGCTATGCTAGAATAAATGTGAGGGCATTTGGTTGTGTATTTGGCCAAACAAGACTTGATGCACTAATTGTCTTATTGTTCAATGGGATGGGTATTCACATCATATATTTGGCCATAAAAGGCCTTAAGGCTTGCATTACCACCTTAGGATCTTAGTCTTTATGCTCATGTATGCTATGATGTAAAACAACCCATAAAATTTAGCCAAAAGGTAGTTGTCTTGATGTACCAGTCACGATGTATGTTTTTTGGGTCCCTTGATAATGCTAATATTTAAGGAAGCAACTATTCTTAGTTGTTTATGATGTGACATTAACTTTTGTGTCTTTTCCTGAAAACCAAGTGTTGTTTTTTGACAATTCCTTATTCAATAAATATGTAGATTGTAATGTGTATTTGTCGCGTATTCAGGTTGTGTCTTTGTATTGGATGATATTATGGTTAATAATGTCTGAGAGAATAGACCAATGCACTTTGGCCATCCTATGTAGATCATGGTACTATATACCCAGTGGGAGTGAGGGATCAACATGGTGAAGCTCTTCACCATCTCCTCTTCTCTTCTTCTCTTCTCTTCTCTTTTCTCGTGCGCGTACGACTATGGTGAATGGAGCTTGATGGAGGAGGCTTGAGGATGCTTGAGTTAGCATCTAGGATCGTGGAGCTACCGGTGTGTACAAAGGAGGCAACTCATTTTGGCATCGAGGTAAGCTCACTATATTCATAGGTTCAAAGGCGCGTCGGCTATGTGAGAGGTACCCATTAGAGCTCTCTTGGAACGCTTAAAACAATAAGCGGTCGGTGGGTCTTGGCGGTTGAGCGAGAGCTCCCACGTTTTGGGTATGTTGCCGGAATCAATGGATTCAATCTTGAGCACTTGCGTGCCTCATATCGAGCATTGAAGTAAGGGATTCATCCCTGACGCGAGTGATTGGGCCTGTGTGAGTGGCTTGGTTTTGGGCCGAGTCCCATAATCAGACCATTCGGCCCTTGGACCACTCAATCCATTCGGCCTTTGGATAACTCGGACCACTCGACTCAGACATGTATCACTCAGCCCGTCTGAGTCAACCACTCGGATAACTCGGATCACTCCACCTCGATTGACTCGGCCCACTAATGTGACTCGGCTAACTTGACTCGGCCCACTAATGTGACTCCCACTTAGCCCACTCAGCCCTCAGCCACATTTGTTCGGTAGTTCGAGTTGCAAGTTTGGCCGGTGTTCCTATTCGGCCCTCGACCCATCCGAGTCTACCACTCTATGGGAGCTTTCGCTCAACCGCCAAGACCCATGGACCGCTTATTGTTTCAAGCATTCCAAGCCGAGCACTAATGGCTACCTCTCACATAGCCGACGCGCCATCCATATCTACGGGTGTAGTGAGCTTACCTCCATGCCGATCGAGTTACCTCCTCTCCCGTGCACTCCGGTAGCTCCATGATCCAAGTGCAAGCTTCAAGCAAGCTCCATCCTCAAACTCCACGCTCCAAGCTCCATTGCCGCGAGCAAGAGAAGAGAAGAGAAGATGGAGAGATTCTCCTCCACGGGTCCCTCACCCTCACACACTCACTCCCTCACACTCTCACACTCCCTCTCTCAAGCACAAGCTTCAAGCAAGCAAGAAGAAGAAGAAGAAGAAGAAGAGGAGAGCCACTTTTGGCCACACATAAAAATGAGCTTCTCATTCACTTTTCAACTTTATATACAAAACCCTAAATCCCTTTTGGGCGGTCATCCCCTTATCCCCTTTTTTACATGGCCGGCCGTAGCCTAGGCCCTTTTTCCCATTGTCCTTCTATCTTCCTAGCTTCCTTTCCACTGCCCGTCTACATTTACAAATTGCACGGGCGAGAGCCCGGCGCTCCTTGAATTAAACCATGATGTGCTTGTGCTCTTTTACAAAAGTATTGACTTGTGCTTTTCCTTGCGCGCCTTTCTCCCTTATTTAGGACTTTTCTCCTTGTGCGTCTTTGTCTTCCGTTTCTTCTGCTTTAGCTTTTCCGAATTTTCCACCTTCGTTCATTTGAGGGTTAACACACTTAGCCACCACTGCAATTTGGTGGCTGAGTGGCCAACGCTAGGATTTCTTATGCTTATGTTTCTCCTAAGGCTTTGTCATTGCCTCATGGTTCTCCTTGGATGTGACTGGTTTAAAATTGTCATCCTGTTGTGACAGCATCGTATCCACTCTTGATTGATCAATGCGAGTTCCATTGTTGGTGGATTGAGTATTGCAAGCAGCCCATTGGTGGTAACGACTGCTTTGATTTTTCAGAGCACATGGATGTGTCTGAGGTTTCACCGCTATTAGGAGAGGCATCAATGGGATCATTGGTGGATGGACTCGATGCTTTATTCTTGAGCTCTCCAGCGCTCTTGGTATCAATGTTCTCGGGATCCCCAACCACCTGTGACTGCTGTTGTCTTTGTTGTTTTCTCCTCTTTTTCTTGGTTAGTGAAGGTGCATCTCTCAATGACTCAGGACCCTCGACTAGGTCAACCATTGATGTGCTATGTTGGGCCTCAGCATTCTCTCTCTCTAGTGTGTCCTCACGGGACATAGCCGCGGCCTACTAAATAGCCTCGCTAGGTTGTGAGGGTACAACTGCCTCCCTTTTTGGAGAGTCTAGCTCTTCAGCCAATTCCCTTGTGTTTAACTCCTCCAGCCTAGGCTTTAGGCACTTTGGAAGTGTTGGAGTTGTCAAGGAAGTTGGTTGCGACGTCTTCTCCACAAGTAAACTACTAAGGATATGTTCCGGGCTGATGTGATGCCTGATTGGAAGTAGTAGTGGCTAGTCTAGTGGGTTGGCTATCCTTGGTGGATTGCGGTGTCAAGTCCCTAGGGCGATCGGCAGTGGTCGTGTCTTTTGTTGCCCTTTGAGCATTCATCTATGTAGATCGAGAATGAGTTAATCTAGTCGCATTAGGTTGCTCAGGCATATCCTTGGGCTGAGAGCTACAAATGGTACCAGGTCCCAGCTCTTGGACATTTGGAAGCTTAGATGGAGATAGAGATTGGGAGTGAGCAGCCGCCCTTAACGACCGTTGTTGTGCTTCCTGTGTCCGTTTGGAAAAAGAGGGTGCAAGGGGTCTAGGACTCTTAGGTGGGCTGGGCATTGGCTAAATGATTTGCTTGAGGCTATTAGACGATTGTGCCATTTGCTTTGTTGAGCGATCAAACTTGCCATGAGCAATGTTGTGCCTATGATACCTATTATCCTCTTGGGAAATTAAAGGCTCTTTGGGCACTAATGGCTTCTGTGCATGCTCAATGGCTACATATGACATCTGCTTATTAAGCATGCTAGGCTGAGGCTCTTTCTTTCGAACACTCATGTCTGGTTTCTTGCCTTGAGACCTAGAGTTTCTCTTAGATTTCCTCCTATGCTTCAATGCTTCTGATGCAATCTGGCCTTCAATTGATAGAGGTGGTTTAGCAAGGGATGTTGGTACCCAAATCCATCGGTTACCTGCGTAATACCCTTGAGCACATAGCAACGCTTTAGATATCCATCACGGCGTTGTGCTGACCCTCCATCGATGCCTTCGTCTATAAGGTTTGGGCTTCTTTTGGGGTCTTCTACGATATTTGTAAGTCCAAAGCCCGTCCTTGGCATTGTCTCTTGACCTTCATGTTTCAGGCATGGCCTCACTCACTGGTTCTCGTTGTTCCTCTTCCAACAAGTCCTTGCTCTCGTTAGTAGGCTTGATTGTTATGTCAGCACCTTCCTTGCCTTTCCCTCGAGGTTCGATGAGGTAACCCTTGCTAAAGGTTGTGACTATCCTCACACCCAGTAGTGTCAGGTGTATCCTCTGTGCTACATAGTCAGCCTCACACTTGGTCGCCCTTTTGAAGGGTCTTCCTAGGAGGGTTTCCTTCCCGTAACCAATACTATTTGGAGGAACATGAAATAGGATAGGCAAGCTTTCAGTTTCAATTATCGCAAGGATTTTGCACTTCCCTATGAGTGCTTGTGGGTGTCCCCCATAAGGGCTAAGAGTTGCATTAGTTGGTGTGAGCTTTGGTTGGCCTAGTATGGTCCATGATTCATAGGTCAAGATATTAAAATTTGCTCCTTCATCAATCAGAGCATCGACAGTATGCTCTCTTTTCACAGTGAGTTTGACCCTAAGATAAGCAGGTGGTACTATGTCTTCGTCTTACGGGTCTTGTATTGTAAATTTAAGCCTTCTAGCAAATGCCCTTGAGTTCTCAACTGCACGACCGGATGTGGATTCTCCACTGATGTCTTGGATCGTTAGTGCAGTGCTATTCAAGGTACATCTTTCGTCAAGAGTGTCATGTCTAGTCATCTTCGCATTTGTAGCTTGCTGAAGTTGCATTTTGCTTTGACTCGACATGGTCTGAACACAATGTCTTTGTGTTCTTGTGGTGTGGCCTTTTTGCCCTTGATGGCTAGATTGGCCTGTTGAGGTTCTAGGGTCTCTCTTTGTCTTTGTTTGGGTGTGGGCTTCTGGTTGCTGCTTTGTAAGTGAAGATCTATGCTTGTGTAGAGCCATCATACACTAGGGCCTAATTCGGAGGACCTGTCACGACATGCATTTTCCCTCCAACCTACTTGGGGGAGGTGCGGAGGGGGGCAGAGCCCCCTCTACGGGGGTCCCAGGGGGGGGCAGTCCCCCCCGACTCGCAGGGCCGTTACGGTAAACACCATGCGCAATTTGGAGGACCGTTTATAGCCAAATTTTGAACTACTTGCTCTAAGTTTCAGCCCAATGACGGATCTGTGATGTGCCTTTAGCTCTATGTAGCCTTTGGGGTCAATTTCAGGGTTTAGATGCATCAAAATTTGTGTTCTACACACCTGTCCGATTTTTACAATTTTCTATCCGATTCTCAGATATCCAATTTTTAGGAGTTCGATTATCAAAGTCGGACGTCCAATTTTGGGTTGGTCCGATCGGCCCAGTGGTTTGATTTTGGCCACGTCCGATTTTGACAGGTGTCCGATTTTGAGTGGTCCGATTCTAGGAATCGGATTGGACAGGGTGGTCCGATTCTAGTAGTCGGACGAGGGTGGTCCGATCTTCAAAGTGGTCCGATTTTCGGAGGAGTCCGATTCTGGTGGTCCAATTTTGGGACTGGTCCAATTCCGGGACTCAGATCGGAAGGGTGGTTCGATTTTCGGAGTCAGGCAGTTTTCAGAGAGGTCCGATTTTCAAAGTCGGACGGTCCGATTTTCCAGAGATAGGGCAATCCTATTCTAGGACTCAGACGAATTGGTCTGCGCGCGGCCGACGGCCCGCGAGTTGCACGCGATGCCTCTAAGCTGACGTCTACTTCATCGAATCATGCCGTGCCACCTAATCAGATGCAAAGCCACAGAGGGAAACACCTGGCGTACCTGCAAATGGTATGGCACTCGAATCGATCAGCACGTTGATGATCTCCCCGTAGCTCTCTCTCTCTCTCTCTCTCTCTCTCTCTCTCCCCCTGGCTCTCAAGCTCACTCTCTTCTCATAGGGCAAGATGTCAAATGTGGCCTTTCCTGGTTCCCTGGGCCTCTCATTACCCCATCCCAGCCTGTTGTGACCTTAGAGGTTAGTTCCTCACACTCTTCTAGCCAGAATTCTGAATCTGTGACCCTATTTTCCTATTTCAGCCTGTTATACACCAACAAAAAACCCTACTGTTTTCCTTCTTTTTTCCTATCCTAACCTTAACCTAATGCAACAAAAATCAAAACTAGAGAAGGAGATGGATTGTCCTACTCTAACATTAAACAACAAATAAAAAACCTACTTGCTAAGGAGATCGAATACCTCTTCAAACTCCCTCGCTTCCTATCTATCTACCTCAAGCACCAATTCGGGGAAAACCCTACTCCAATGCTCGATTCGAAGTGTGCAAGCGCTCAAGGCTTGAATCTGTTGGTCTCGGCAACGGAACCAAAATGTGGGAGCTTTCGCTCAACTGCCAAGACCCATGGACCGCTTATTGTTTCAAGCGTTCCAAGCCGAGCACTAATGGTTAGCTCTCACATAGCCGACGCGCCATCCATATCTATGGGTGTAGTGAGCTTACCTCCATGCCGATCGAGTTACCTCCTCTCCCATGCACTCCGGTAGCTCCACGATCCAAGTGCAAGCTTCAAGCAAGCTCCATCCTCAAACTCCACGCTCCAAGCTCCATTGCCACGAGTAAGAGAAGAGAAGAGAAGAGAAGAGAAGAAGAGAGGAGAAGATGGAGAGCTTCTCCTCCCCGGGTCCCTCACCCTCACACACTCACTTCCTCACACTCTCACACTCCCTCTCTCAAGCACAAGCTTCAAGCAAGCAAGAACAAGAAGAAGAAGAAGAAGAAGAAGAAGAGGAGAGCCACTTTTGGCCACACACAAGAATGAGCTTCTCGTTCACTTTTCAACTTTATATACAAAACCCTAAATCCCTTTTGGGCGGTCATCCCCTTATCCCCTTTTTTACATGGTCGGCCGTGGCTAGGCCCTTTTTCCCGCTGTTCTTCTATCTTCCTAGCTTCCTTTCCACTGCCCATCTACATTTACAAATTGCACGGGTGAGAGCCTAGCGCTCCATGAATTAAACCATGATGCGCTTGCGCTCTTTTACAAAAGTATTGACTTGTGCTTTTCCTTATGCGCCTTTCTCTCTTATTTAGGACTTTTCTCCTTGTGTGTCTTTGTCTTCCGTTTCACTTTGCCTTGGCCTTTGTCTTCTACTTTAGCTTTTCCGGATTTTCCACCTTCGTTCGTTTGAGGGTTAACACACTCAACCACCACTGCAATTTGGACGAGTTGGGCTGAATCAGACTTTTGCAAATTTTGTGGAAGTATGCACCAGACCTAGCTAGATCTCAACAACACTAACCTTTTTGAGCCATCCTGACACCCATAGCTTGATTCTGGCGCAAGGAATAGGCAAATTTGCAAGACGCAGCTACTTAGTAGCTTGAGTAGATTGTTGAGAGAGTCAGTGCCTTAACGGTAGCTAGTGGAGACCTAGACTCCAAATGAACCTAAATCGAGTAAGACGATGCAACAAGAAACCCTAAAACCTACCAAGATTTCCTAAAATTGATCGAACCAGCCCATTAGGCCTAAGACAAGATGAGAGTGTGCAGGCCACTTAGACACTTGATCTTCGCACTCACCTTGACTTCCAACACTTAGACAAGATGAGAGTGCGCAGGCCACTTAGACACTTGATCTTCGCACTCACCTTGACTTCCAACACTTGAAGCATACCTAAAAACAACCGAAATCTTGATTGAGCACAAGTGCATGGAAAAGAACACACTCACTGAGTGGAGGTAACTTGAGGATTGTATGCAATAATTAAGGAACTCGCTTAGTTAAAAGAACATGAAGGAACCACCAATAGGAGGAGATCCCAAGACATAGATGGGCAAGTGGAGCCTAGTGTAGGACTAAGCAAATAGCAACAGAGATGTGGATCTACACAACCTTCTTAACCTTATCGATAGCTTGGTGGAGCAAGAGAACACAACCATGTTGGAGGAAAGCTCAAACAGTAGGGAAAACGAGGAATTTGACTTAGGAGTTTTTCCAAAAGCGATCTAGCAGTTGGTGAGTAGCTACAACTCTCACATTTGGTATGAGCACCGTGGTAGAGTGGCAAAAGCCATCATGGCTGACCTAGAGGAGGAAAGGAAACTAGCCCATAAAGCACTGCAACGCATAGTGGAATACAACTAAGACTACCAGACTAGGAGCCTAAGGCAGAATGCAGAGATGCGAGAGATACAGTGAGTGCTAAACCTAGCAGGTAGGAATCGATCTGATCATGAGAGAGCACTAGAAGGAGACTTGATGCTAAGCGAGCTTCTCATGAAGCGATTGCTAGACAACACAACAGTAGAGCAGAGTGCTGCAACATTAGCCATGTCACTACTAGAAGGGTTAGGGGTGAACCAAGGCTCCAAGAGCCAGCCTAAGATACCAGTTGTTGCTAAGCAGCTCGATAAGTACCAGCCCCAAGACGATCCGTATAGCTTTAGAGAGCAGTTCGAGCAGGTTTGCAAGGCCAACACCCTCATCGACTTGACTCAACACTCTCAAGCATTCAGGCTTTGCTTAGGTGACAAGGGTTGGACTTGGTACACAAGTCTAGATGCTGCAGAGCGAGTGAACTTCAATGGACTGAAAAACCTCTTCATTAAGAGATTTTTTGAGCCCAGATACATTGAAAACATGCTAATATAACTTATGAACATCAAGCAAAAGGAAAAAGAGGACATCTGCGACTATGTGACCCATGTAAGGAGTCTCTTCAAGAGAATCCCGAGGGCAACCGATCGAAAGAGCAGTGTTGACGGTATTCATCAGTGGAACATGAAATGAGGAGCTTTATGAAGCCTTAGCGAGCAACTTGAGCTTGTAGTGAGACATGCTAGCTAGGGTGTTCGAATAAGAGGCCATTCGAGTCGACAACCAATTGAAGGAGAGTAGCTCTAGGAACTTGAACCAAGAAGAGACTAACTCAAGAAGTTCGGAGAGAGCTTCAGCATCTAGCGATCAGCGCGCAAGTACCCAAGATAAGGGAAAGGCTGCAAACACCAACCATAAATTGGCTGACATGAAAATGAAAATAGCCAAGATGTAGGAAATGCTAAGACGACCAACGGGACCACATGTCCAATGCGTGTACTATGGCGGGAACCACCTGCCAGTTGAGTGTCAAAACCCCAGGTCACGACCTTGTGCTAATTCCAGTACGTTTGGTCACGATGGTGCGCATTGTAGACTGTCTAGGAGACTTCCGTACTCACAACCATACAGTCAACCTTACCTAGTAAATATGCTGCAACAATTCTTCGGAAGGGGAGCGCCATGGGCCCTTCCCATGCCAAACGATGCTAAGTCAGCTATTCCTAGAATGGATATAAATCCTACTAGAATACCAGACCACTGGGTCCCTATGTGACACATCCACCAAGTGACGCTCCAATCCACTACATGGAAGAGCCAAATGAGGGAGAGCCTTACGTATACCCTTACGTCTCGCATGACGATGAGGGCAATACAGTCCTTATGGACTACTGACCAGTGTCGGTGATGGCATTAGGTAAGGGATGAGGTAGAGGCCTAGGGAGGTAGACCCAAGATCCAATCATGTGTTGGACTTGCGGTCACCCGGGACACATCTCATCATGCTGTCCCGAAAGGGAGCAACAAAATAGAGACAAGGCTGACCTAAGGTGTCTTGAGTGTGGAATCACTCATCTCTTCATTGAATGTCCAAAGCGAAAACCATCCTCGAGCTCAGCTAACATGCCATCCGTCCCATTGGGGTTGTTCAATGTCGAGAATCTGGACGGGGAGGCTACACCTATCCCATTGCATATCATGTCCCGTGCACAAACGAAGCAGGCCAGCATATCCTTGCCAGGTCCTAGCAATCTTGACGCAGCCCGATAGGGAGGAAGAGCCATAGGCGAAGGAAGAAGAGACCCAAAGCTAAAGTCGTGCTTAAAACTAAGAGTGCCACAACGCTACCTGCTAGAAAGGAAGTCATTGACATTGAGGCAAAGATATCAGCTCCAAAGACGGCTGAAAAGGGAAGTGCTAGGGTAGGGGAGTACCCCAACTTGAAGCGCCAACTACAGGCCATTGAGAAGGTGAAGGAGTGGGTAAAGGAGGCTCAAGGACACCTAAAAGATGCTGAGCCCATCTTAGAGGATGAGATCGAGGATCTCTCCAGCATCGGCACGTCACTCTCATCCCCTCCACCGAAACTGAGAGATGCAACTGTGCCACAAGCAGTACCACTTAGGAAAAGCCTTAACTCTGAGGGCTTCCTTACCACTCTAATGACCACCTCGGTGACATTAAGTCTTGGAGATCTGCTTAGGCAACATCCGATCCTATGGCAAGACTTGAAGCAATGGGTTGAAGGGTCACAAGAGCAAGTTGCTGCAGGCCTACAAGAACATGATACAGAGACGCGGATACCGAGTTTGACGTTGCACTCCATACCGAAATCCTTGCACGTTAAATGCTTTTTGGGAAGGCACCAAGATGCACGCGGTCTTATCGGTCTTAGCCCTAGGTGACACAACAAGGAAAGGGATTATAGACACAAGGGTGGGAGTTAGTGTACTGAGCCATGCAATGCTCCAAACTTGGGGCAACCCACCTGTCGAGACTGCTAGGTTCAATGTCACATTAGCTAACAGAATGAAAGTGAAGCCATTTGGGGTGCTAAAAAGCTGGCCGGTGAAAATTGTTGGAGTCCAATTCTCAGTTGACTTTATAGTCATGAAGGGAGTGGACTACGATGTCCTATTGGGCCGCCTTGGATGTGCAATGCCAAAGTGATCGAAGATTGGGGGAATGGTCTCATCTTCCTAGGCAATAGAGCATAAGCTGTGAGGGTAGAGATGGACTCCTGAAAAACTACACCAGTTGATCTCGACGCCATATCCGCGATGCTCAAGAGTGATACCTAGATCAAGAAATCCTATGGGCCCCTAACTAAGTATATGCCATGTCCTCAAGACGAGCGAGACTGGATGCATGCCCTTGCTACTGTCGACCTGCCATTCTCAGACGACAAGGAGTACGAATAGGCCATTAAGATGATTGGTGAGCCCAAGGGTGCACCCTCATTACCAATCTCCATGATGGTAGGAAACCTCCACAGAAGACCCAACCCTGTCACCTTCCAAGTGCCAACCAATTGGAGGGAGCTCCAGGGGGTTTTAGAGTATTCGATCGGCGAGCTAGTAGGCAATCTAGTAGCAAACTTCAAGCCGCTCCAAGATCTCTTAAATGAACCAAGGTGGCAATGGGCCAGGGTGCATGACCTAAACCTCAGATACAATTGGGCCCTGGTCCCCAATCAAATACATGAGACATACCAAGACCTAGGAGACGACGAGCGGTCAGACAAAGATGCTTCCAATGATGAATACAAGGACTATTGCTTCTATAGTGATGAGAGAAAGGACGAGATAGATACCATAGAATACGATAGCGAAGGACGAGTGATAGAACATATACAGGCAGATTCTAAGTCGAAGAGAAATAACACCTTCAGGATAGAGCAAATGGTCATGCGCGTGGATTGTGACCGTGCTTGGTTGGAATGTGTAAGAACCATAGATGTAAATACTCTTAATTAACCCTTAACTTCTACTAATACTTCAAGACAACCATTAATATTCACTAATCATTACTTTTGTCTTGAATAACATTTTACAAAGGAAGTAAAAGCAAATGAACTCAATTACCCATGAAATTAAAAAAAAAAAACTCTAAACATAAAATAAACTAAAGTCTCTTTTCATTTCTCCCACCAAATCCTTCATTGTCAAAAGTTATTAAATTTTCTCTATTACTACTTAAAAAAATAAAAATATTCATAATAATTATATCTTAGCATAAATCATAAAGCCCTATTAATAAATTTTTTTTCCATAATGAATGTATTTTGTGTACCGTTCTTTATCAATAAATTCTTCCATTTGTCATTAATATTCACTAATTACTTCCTAAAAACATAAAAAACTACCATTTTTACCCTTAAAAATTATACAATTAGGATTCCAAAGATCCATTTGAGCTAATAATTGATAATAGAATCCATCATGGTCTAATTCAACTCTTTTTTGAGGTTTCATCCTTAATCACTCATTAATGTTCTTAATTTTCACTAATTGTTGTAAAAACTACATTTTTAAATACTAAAATGCATAAATCTCTAAATAGATTCATCCACAGAGGGTGAAATTTCATTCCTAGGCTCATTTGAATGTTTTTAAACTATTTTTCAATTCATTTCTCATTAATGTTATCCATAACTCTTAATTTTTCCTAATTATGGTCTAAAAATGCACCTTTCAACCTATTTCTTATCATTTCGATGCATCCAATGCAAGGACTCAAATTCTTTCCATTAAATTGAAACAAATATCAGAAACTTAATACATTCAACCATAAATCATTTATTCTATACATCATTCATTCAAATTTTGATGGAAATAGACATACCCAATTATGGAGATAACAAAAGATATTCAATAGTATTTGGGGTGCTGGTGCTTGCTCCCCCTCTTCCTTCATGCTCCAAAATCTTCAAGGCTTCTAATCTCCCATATCTTTCACTAATATGTACTAATCTTCCCTTAATCTTGCTGAATTTTTTTCTATCTATACCTCATCTACACTCAAGAATGCTCTCCAAGAATGGTATGAGGATGGAGGAGATGAAAGAGATGATCATTTGTAGCCAAAGCATGTTGAAAATTGTGACCAAAATCTGTAGCAAACTCATCAACATCCTCATGAATGTTGGCGCCTTGTTTTCTTGCTGTTCTCTCTCTTTCTTCAACTCTCTCCTCATTCACATGACACCCCCCCCAACCAAACTTTTTAAATAACCCCATTTCAAATTTGAAGGTTTTCCCACTTGAATCGGATTTTTCTGACACCTTTCTATATCTATGGACTTATTTTTTCCCTACCCACGGCTTCTTGACCCAAACTCCATGTATGCATGCTAAATTATACTCACATTTCTTCTTGTCTCCAAGATGTCTACGGTTTTTTTTACTAAAAATCCTTCATCGCATCTGCCTTCTATTACTTATTATTTTTATGCTCCCTAAATTCTTAGTATAAATTATCTTGACTCTCTACTTCTAATTCCACCTTAGCACAGCCCAAATACGGCTTTATGATGTTATTTTTACTAAATTTTTATGAAAACTAGAAGGTAATACAGAGCTAAAGCCCTTCAGTTTGCATGAAAAATAGTGTAAAAATAGCTAAAAATAAGTGGTTATCATTCCTCCCTCACTTGCTTTAGTGAGCGAACTAGCAAATAGAGAATCGCTCCAATCATCAAGAATGACGGCAACAATTTCAGCATCAATCCAACCAATTGAGTTGAAAAAAAATAATTACTCTCCCCCGGTATTATTACACCTCTATCTTCTTTTATCAGAGGTTTTTTTGTTTGTTTTTTTTTTTAAAGACTTGTTTTCAGTCATGCTCAAAAGGTCCCACCCCAAAGAGATGCAATGCATAGGACACAGGGCACCCATTAAGGAAATCCCTACAGCCTACTAGGACCTCGGAGGTGATGAATATCTTCTTTTGAGAGTTTTTTCTTTCTTTTCATGGCTTTGTTTTTGTTTTTGTTTTTCTTTCAAGTCTTGAGTTTGTTGGGTTAAATATATTTTGAGTTTTTTTTTAAAAAAGTACTTAAGCGGTCAGTATTTAGCATTGAGCCTACAAACGTTTTAGTTCAACAATCCTCCCCACGAAACTTAATCAAAAGAGCTATACTAACCAATCAGCTAACATCTAGGCTAATCTCACAAGGCTCAACAGAAGTAGCTTCATCACATAGACCAACCAGTCAAAATTTCATTCATAGATGGTTTGTTACTCAACAAATCCAAGCAAGAATGAAACAAATCCATAGGAAATATACTCTAGCGAGTTCTAAAGTTCAAACTGGAAAAGACGCAATCATGCATGAGTTAGGAACACCCTCTCTTTAGAACTCAACACTTAGAAGTACAACATTCTTATCATAACAAAACAAAACTAATAAAAGGAGAAAATGCAGTAACAAAAAATTCAAAACAAAATAAGGTAAGGAAACACTTGGTAATAGTGCATCGTAACTTCGTGGTTCCCAAAGCCAATTGAAAGAAAACCTGCATTGAAAGGTAAACCCAATTGTGGATGCATCTAACTACTTAACTTAGTGAAAGTTTAACTAAGCTAACGTATGAAAAACAGAAAAACAGAGGAATCCTTACATTAAAAGTGAATCATTTTTAAATATTTTGTTTTGGTTTTTGTTGTTATTAAATTCATGTAAATCAGAACACAAACTAAGAAAACTAAGAAAAAAAAATCTAAACAAAAATCATGATAGTCCCATAAACCCTCTAAAACAAACAACAAACTTAACCCAAAATCATAATCTAAATTGTCAGCATCAAATCCATCAAGCAAATCACAACATGGAGGATGATCTTGAAGAATCCCTAGCACCCTCACATCAGATATATCAAAAGCATCGTCAGACACATCACTAGAATTCTTCATTGTCTCATGGAATGGAGCATCAGAGCTACTAAAAGGAGGGTGGCATAGGTGGCATAAGCAGATTTCCTAAGGTACTACCCTCAATCAAGTCCATGTGAGCACAAATATCATTAAAGCATGGACAACTATTGTCCAACTTGAGATCAAGATAAGAGGGAGTCAAACGATAAACAATAGCTTGATAGCGAGCAAACCCTTGCTGCTCTCGATCCACCCTATACTAGGCGCAATGCCATGCTCAGGAGAAAATACACTATCGTAGTTGTGGCACTGATAAGTGTACCTAATAGCTTGCTGCATGTGGCAGAGATACCATAGTGTCGAAAATAAATGCGACACTACCAACACAATAGCTGGCTACGTGTATTAAGATGCCGTTGATGACAAGGCCAACAACTAAACTGAGGATGGTACTATAAACAAAAGATAACCACAAAAGATGTAACACATCATGCCTCACCGTGCGGAGCATATAAAAACCTATCATGGGTTTGAAATCATGAAATACTATAAGGTCCAACATGAGTAGGATCGGGACTATTAGCGTCAAGATGAGGAGTAAGAGCATCCACATAGAGAATTTCCATACATGCATCCCATTAAAAAATTTCCCCCCAATAGAACAAAATAAAACACCAAAATGAACAAGGAAAAAAAACATGCTAAATATTTTATCCACATCATCTACTAAAACTTCTCAATTAATTCACAAAAGGTTTCATGAGAAGACCATTGACTCAAAAAGATTCATGCACTACCTTTAAATCTTGAATTTCCACAGAACCATTATCATAAATCTCTTTAACTTGAAATGGACCTAACCATCAAATACGAAGTTTCCTAGAACATTTATAGTAATGGCTATCATACAACAAAACTAAATCATTCTTCTGGAAGTACTTAAGCTTCAAGCAAATATCATGCCAGGTTTTTCATTGTTTATAATGGGCTTCGATATGCTGTAAAGCAAACATATGATATTCATCAAGCTTAACTAACTTACACAAGCAATTAATAAGAGATTATCTCTCTCCAAGGTGATTAGACAACACGACACACAAAGTAGAAACTTCCAATTCAATAGGAAATGTAGCCTTAGTTCCATAAACCAAATTAAAAGTTGTGCTGGTAGTTGTCACCTTATAGGCGGTTCGATACACCCAAAGTGCCTCTAGCAAGCACTCATCCCAATCACATCTATTCTCGAGAATTGTCTTGGTTAAAATTGTCATCGCAACATGATTAGTAACTTTGACAGCACTGTTGGCACGAGGATAATAAGGGGTAGACTTTTGATGTTTAATTTTATAAAGATCCATCAATTTTGAAATTAAATTATTCAAAAAATGAGATCCACGATCACTAACCAATTCTAGTGGACAACCAAAGTGAGTAATAATATTCTCGTAAAGAAATAAAGCGACATCCTTGCCCTAATCAATCTTGAGTGCTTTAGCTTCCACCCATTTAGTTACATAATCAGTACATATCAAAATATACCTATTAGAATGATATCATGTAGGTGGATCAATTGGATCAACAAAATTGATACCCCACTTCTCAAAAGGTACAAGGGCTAATACGGGGATTAATGGCATTGCAAAGAATTTAGTTGGTCTCCCAATATGTTGACATTTATCACACTTTCTACAATGTTCATATGCATCCTTATATAATGTAGGCCACCAATAACAATCAAAAAGCACTTTCTTCAATGTTAAATCTCCTGCGAAATGGCCACCAAAAGGTTCATCATGTAATACAATTAAGATCCGTGGTACTTCATCTTCTCAAACACACCTTAGATAAATTTCTTCACGAGAAAAATACTTATATAAATAGCTTGACATCAAAACATAGGACCATGACTGCAATAAAATACGACGGCATTCATGCTTTGTTGCTGTAAGAGATGGGGAATACAAGGGAAAATACAAGAATAAAATAATGGAGGAAAAATACTCGCGACACTGGCGGTATATAAGATGTAAGGAACTTGACTTTTTCTTATTAGATTATAATAATACAAGTCTCCTTCATCTTCTCCCTCTCTCCAACTTTCATGGATGTCTTCTCTCTCTTCCTGTCTTTCTCTCCATTTCTAGTATTTGTCTCTCCTCGTCACTCTCTTTCTCTCTCTTATGCACTTCTTCTTATCTCTCTTCTGCAGTCTTGTCTCTCCTCTTTCTCTCTCCCCAGACCTCTCATTGACAATTAGTATCAGAGCCTCTCTGGTTCTTGATCCAGTTAGTCATATTTCGTTTAGTTTCTCCTTTTCAGTCTCACAAATCCAAGAACTTTAGGTACACAGGTACAGACATGGCATGCAACATTGGAGTGACCAATGGACATTTCCAAGAAGAAGACATGTAGCATTGAAGACCAGTGGACATTTCAAAGAAGAAGACATGCAGTCAATCCTTTTGTTTTATGCTGAGTCAGTGAATCATCCAAATCCGTGCTAGAAAGAACATCAAATGCACACTGAGGCAAACTGTTAAGAGTCATTGCATTAGTGTTGTCCTCACTACAACTCAACTCATTATTTGCATGATAGAACACAGACTTGTTTTGGTAAACATTAGGTGTGTTGCTGCATGCACTGGCCTGTTGATCTTCGGCTTTAGCTCAAGTCTTGCTCTCATCATCTACGGATCCGCCATTGATCTCCTTGACTGGCATAGAGGCAATCTTTCTCAAAGACTCATTGTCCACCACAAGAGGAGAAGCAGTGGTTGCAACAACAGTATATTACAAAGAAGAATTAGAAGAGGAAACGGCTCCTTCTCTCTTCTTGTTCTTTTTGTGTCTGATCCATGGTGATGGTGGAGTCGATGATCCAAAACTTTCCCTAAACTCAACATAATCAACCCTAGTCATTGATTCTCGCACTCACAAGCTTCAAGCCTTTGTGCAAGCTAAGATTTGAGATCATCCACTGTAAGATCATGCTTAGAGCTGCTTTTTGCGGTATTTGGAGGAGTGAGCTATTGAGAATGGGCTCTTGTTCTTGCTGCATATTATCGAAACCAAGCGTTGACACCTGAGAGCATAAAGCATCCATTCCTGTAGCATCAGGAAGTTTATCTACACCTGATGGTAGCAGGAAAGAATAATCTGAACCCTTGTGACAGCCATCACTAGAGGCATTTGGTTCCAATATGCTCTGCAAGATATTTACTCCAACGATTTTTGGTTCTTCTGCCACATCTGAACCATGGCTTTCAAGCATGTCTGATGACACATCGGATGACGAAGTCTTCTCACACTTATTTAGCTCGCAAGCACCTGCCCCAGCAATACTAACTCTATTTTCAGAGTCCGAATCAAGTACGGAGGTTTTGATTTGCAAGTAATCAAAGCCAAGGACTCGTTAAAAGAGCCCGCTACATCTACTTCACATTCCCATCTACTTTCTCATTGGAAAGTGAGATCACAAAATCCTTGAAACACATGCATGGATTTCAATGGCTTGATCTGGTCTATTCTCATCATGCTCATCACTGCCAAACAACTGACGACATCTTGACGGAGCTCCCAAGATAGAGTCTGAGATATCTATTGAAGCCAATGGGTGCCATCCCCATCTCTTAGACATTGCATCTTCATTACTTGTGTGGATCACACATATTGTAGAGATCGAACCAGCCTCCTAGGCATAGAAAATATGAGAAAGTCTTCAGTAGTCATGTGGATTTTTGTAATCTGAGGACTAACTAAGTTGTCTTCTTCATCATTATCCTCCAAGGTCCCCAAGGCTAAGGTACCATGCAATCCCTTTCATAGTACCTCTTTCAAAGCTTCAACACCAGCTTCTGAAATATAGTTTCCATTGAGGCTCAAAAGCTTGAAGCCTGGCTTTAAAACCACTGCTTGTGCTGCCACACATGCTCCTATCCTCCCTACATCAGTTTCAAATAGGTCAAGCTCCAAAAGCCCTTCATGACCCTCGAGGAGGGCATCACACATAACTACTACCCCGGCATCTTGGAGTTCATTCTCGTACAAAAATCGATGGACAGATCAAAGTCAAGATTCTAGCAAATGGGGGAAAGCATGACTCTCCATTCCAAAAACTGCTTGTAGAATCAATGAGGCTAGTTAGCAAACTTGGGGCAACTTTGTCACTCATAAAGAGCAACTGATCCATAGCTAGGAGATATTGGATCAGAGTGAACTTCCTGACATGGAGATGCATCTTTAAGTTTTTGAAGACCAAATTGATTGAGTTTTCACTAGCTCCTAAAGACCAGATTGGTTGAGTTATTTGAAAACTCAAATAAGCATTTATGGGATCTTGAGATATGGAGGTCATTGCTTGTGGGATATAGTTTTTCTCAGCTTTTGAACACCAAATTGGATGAGCTATTTCATCTCTGAGTACATCAGAAGGAAGAGTACTCAATGGTTCTGGAACTCCTACTTTAATAGTCCCTGCAGCCATGGAGTGAACCACATGATGCAGTCAATGCAGCAACTTTGATGTGACTGATCCATAATTGGGAAGAGCCTTTGATGCTTGGAAGGCATTATGGAGTACATTTATGGAAGATCTCCCTTCTATGCCCATCTATGCAAGTTGTGAGCTATTGAGATCTCAATGCTTCCATCCCAATTGAAGAATTTCCTTCTTCAAGCTCAAAGATTCCTCTCTTGGCTGAGCATTGCAACAATGGAGTTTATTGGAGTATAATGGAGCATCTTGGAGCACTCAAGAAGGACTAAATCATTGTTTCATTACCATATTCATCAAGCATCATAAGGTACTTGGTTTTTGAACTCTTATTCTCTCAAATTCATCCTCTTACTGAGCCATAACCAATTGCTTGAGAGAATGTAAGAGCTCAAGTAGGCATTAGAAGATAGATTTGATGCTTGTCTACTGTCCAATTCTTCACTATCATTTTGCCTCACTTTTGTTGCATTAGAATGGGTAAATTCATGCCGAAACTCATTAAGGATTATTGCTTTTGCTTACCTTAACCAATTGAGTTGTTATTTCTTGACTGAGCCACTTGAATCATTAAAAAATCCATTGTATAAGGGTAAGTCAGTAGTGAGTCACTGCTAGGTAAGTCCCTACCCTTGATCCCAATTTTGCATTCCATGCATTTCATGAAAAGGTTCAATTCCTACTTCCAAATGCATCTCATGTTGGGTGTTTAACAAATAAATGATTGCTATGTACATTCTGGGTGAGGAAATGCATGATGCTAGGCGAGGTGGCAAGACAAAAGAGGGGCGGTCCTCCCTTGCCATCAAAGACCCTAAAGGGGTGCACAACCCGCCCGGGGGGAACTTTGCCCACCTCCCGGTGATCCGGAGCTCGAAGTTGCTTGCAGGTGCAGGCACCCACTTGAAGAACTGAGATATTGACTTGGCACTGATGTATGGATATATTATTGGCCGCAAATGTATGGAAAATACTACTGAGGATTTTTTTGCAGACATGAGAATACATATACAATCAATTACAGTGAATACGATGCTTGGAATGTATGGGAGATGCCTATGCATGGGAAAATTATGCTAAGAGATGTTGATGACATGCTCACTTCTAGAATAAGGTTGTAAACAATGAACTTGGATGGTCGAGCAATGTATTATGCCATGTGGGATGACCTTCTAGTCATGCATTGACAAGTTGATTCCTTGCAAACCCTTCCTTGACTCCCATAGGGTGTTGTCAGTGATTTACTTGCATTTGCAGAAGTGTACCTACTCCTAGGAACTGAGGTGCAGGTCTTGCAGAGTACTGTTAACCCTCAAATGAACGAAGGTGGAAAATCCGGAAAAGCTAAAGCAAAAGACAAAGACAAAGGCCAAGGAAAAGAGAAACGGAAGACAAAGGCGCACATGGAGAAGAGTCCTAAATAAGGGAGAAAGGTGCACAAGGAAAAGCGCAAGTCAAAACTTTTGTAAAAGAGCGCAACGCATCATGGTTTAATTCAAGGAGCGCCGGGCTCTCACCCGTGCAATTTGTAAATGTAGATGGGCGGTGGAAAGGAAGCTAGGAAGATAGAAGGACAATGGGAAAAAGGGCCTAGGCTACGGCCGGCCATGTAAAAAGGGGAAAAGGGGATGACCGCCCAAAAGGGATTTAGGGTTTTATATATAAAGTTGAAAAGTGAATGAGAAGCTCATTCTTGTGTGTGGCCAAAAGTAGCTCTCCTCTTCTTCTTCTTCTTCTTGCTCTTGCTTGCTTGAGCTTGTGCTTGAGAGAGGGAGTGTGAGAGTGTGAGGGTGAGGGACCGAGGAGGAGAAGCTCTCCATCTTCTCCTCTCTTCTTCTCTTCTCTTCTCTTCTCTTGTCTTGCTCGCGAAAATGGAGCTTGGAGCTTGGAGCGGGAGGATCGAGCTTGCTTGAAGCTTGCACTTGGATCGTGGAGCTATCGGAGTGCGGGGGAGAGGAGGTAACTTGAGCGGCATAGAGGTAAGCTCACTACACCCGTAGATATGGATGGCGCATCGGTTATGTGAGAGGTAGCCATTAGTGCTCGGCTTGGAACGCTTGAAACAATAAGCGGTCCGTGGGTCTTGGCGGTTAAGTGAAAGCTCCCACATTTTGGTTCCGTTGCCGGGACCAACGGATTCAAGCCTTGAGCACTTGCGCGCTTCGAATCGAGCATTGGAGTAGGGTTTTCCCCGAACCGGTGCTTGAGATAGGTAGGAAGTGAGGGGGTTGAAGATGGTATTCGATCTCCTTGGCAAGTAGGTTTTTTGCTTTCTTGAGATTTATGTTGTGGAATGAAGTAGTGTAGGTATTTACTTTGTGATTTGTATGCATTTAAGGTAGGAAAAAAACCAAAGAAAAAGAAGCAAACAGTAGGGTTTTCTGTTGCTGTATAACAGGCTGAACAGGAAAATAGGGGCACAGATCCTTGGAGTGCCGCTCGATTCGAGCACCATAGTGATTCCAGGCATGTTTGGCACTTCCTGGTAGTGTTTTGTACCTATCTGGAAGGCGGTGGCTGATTCGGTGTAGTAGACATCAGTCTAGAGGCATTGCGTGCAACTTGCGGGCCGTCGGCCGCATCGTTAGACCAGGCCGTCCGAGTCCCAGAATCGGACCACTCAGAATCGGACCAGGCCGATCGAGCCCCAGAATCGGACCAGTTCAGAATCGGACCAGTCCTAAAATCGGACAGTCCGATCGGACGTGCCACGTGGCACTCGGACCAACCAGAATCAGACCAGGCCGTCTGAACCTCAGAATCAGACTAGGCCATCCGAGTCCCAGAATCGGACCACTCAGAATCGGACCAGGCCGTCCGATTCCCAGAATCAGACCACTTTGAATCTCGGACCACTTTTTGATCCGACTCCCAGAATCGGGCGTGAACAAAATCGGACCACTAGTCCGATTGGACCAACCCAGAATGGGGCGTCCGATTCTGATAATCGGACTCCTGAAAATTGGACATCTGAGAATCGGACGAAAAACTGTCAAAATCGGACAAGTATCTAGAACACAAATTCTGACGCATCTAAACCCCAAAGTTGACCCCAAAGACCATGTAGAGCTAAAGGCACATAACAGATCCATCACTGGGCTGAAACTTAGAGCAAGTAGTTCAAAATTTGGCTATAAACGGTCCTCCAAATTGTGCATGACTTTTATCGTAACGGCCCTACAGGCCGGGGGGACTGCCCCCCCCCCCCGGACCCCCGTAGAGGGGGCTCTGCCCCCTCCGCACCTCCCCCAAGTAGGTTGGAGGGAAAACGCGCATCGTGACATGCCCTCCAAATTGAACCCTAGTGTAGTAATAGCTCTACACGAGCATGGAACCTCACTTACAAAAGAGCAACCAAAAGCCCATACCCGAACAGAGAGAAACATAGACCCTAAAATATCAATGTGCCAAACTAGCCATCAAGGGCAAAAAGGCCACGCCATGAGAACACAAAGACATTGTGTTCAGACCGTGTCTAGTCAGAGCAAAATGCAACTTCAGCAAGCTACAAATGCGAAGATGACTAGACATGATACTCTTGACGAGAGATGTACCTTGAATAGCACTGCACTGATGATCCAAGACAGCAATGGAGAATCCACATCTGGTCGTGCAATCGAGAACTGAAGGGCATCTGTCAAAAGGCTTAAATTTACAAGCCAAGACTTGGAAGATGAAGACATAGTACCATATGCTTATCTTAGGGTCAAACTCATTGCGAAAAGAGAGCATACTATTGATGCTCTAATTGATGAAGGAGCAGATTTTAATATCTTGACCTATGAATCATGGACCCTACTAGGCCAACTAGAGCTCACACCAACTGATGCAACTCTTAATCCTTACGGGGAACACCCACAAGCACTTCTAGGGAAGTGCAGAATCCTTGTAACTATTGAAACAGAAAGCTTGCCACTCTTGTTCTATGTTCCTCCCAATAGCGAGAATGGTGGAAAGGAAATCCTCCTAGGAAGGCCCTTCAAAAAGGCGACCAAGTGTGAGGCCGACTATGTAGCACAGAGGATACACCTGACACTACCGGGGGTGAGGATAGTCACAACCTTTAGCAAGCGTGACCTCATCAAACCTCAAGGGAAAGGCAAGGAAGGTGCTGACGTAATAGTCAAGCCTGCTAACGAGAGCAAGGACTTGTTGGAAAAACTGATACAAGCGCAGGTTGAATGGAGAGAACCGGTGAGTGAGGCCATACTTGAGACAAAAAGGTTAGGAGACAAGGCCAAGGATAGGGTTTGGACTCACAAATATCGTAGAAGACCACGAAAGAAGCCCAAGCCTTATAGGCGAAGGCATCGATGGAGAGCTAGCACAACGCCACGATGGATATCCAAGGTGTTGCTTCGTGCTCAAGGGTATTATGCAGGCAACCGATGGATTTGGGTACCAAAACCCCTTGCTATACCACCTTTGTCAGACGCCCAAATTATGTCAAAAGCAAAGAGGCGTAGGAGGAAACCTAAACGAAAATCCAAGTCTCGAACCAAAAATATGGGAGTGATTGAGCCCCACGTAATTGAAGTCAAGAAACCAAACATGACCTATCAAAAAGTAGATCCTCGGCCTAGCATGCTTGACAAGCAGATGCCAGAAGTAATCGTTGAAGATACATAGAAGCCGCTAGTCTTGAACCAAAAATATGGGAGTGATTGAGCCCCACACGATTGAAGTCAAGAAACCAAACATGACCTATCAAAAAGTAGATCCTTGGCCTAGCATACTTGACAAGCAAATGCCAGATGTAATCGTTGAAGATACGCAGAAGCCGCTAGTGCCCAAGGAGCTTTTGATTCACCAAGAGGATAGCAAGCGTCATAGGCACAACATTGATCAGGGCAGGGTTAAATGCTCAACAAAGCAAATAGCAAAATCATCTAACAGCCACCACGAGCAAATCTCCCAGCCAAAGTCAAAACCACTTAGGAGTCCCAAGTCTCCTACACCCTCTTCCCCTAAACAGACACAGGAAGCACTATAGCAATTGTCAAGGGTGACCGCTCAATTCCAATCTCTATCTCCATGTAAGCTTCCAATCGTCCAAGAGGTAGGACACGACACCACCCTTAGCTCTCAACCTAAGGATGTGCCTGTGCAATCCACTGTGGCTAGATCAACGGATACTCGATCTATGCAAGTGAATGCTCTAAGGGAAAGAAAAGACACGACCACTTCCAATTGCTCTAAGGACTTGACACCGCAATCCACCAATAGTAGCAAGTCCATTGAACTAGCTGCTACTACTTCAAATCAGGGATCACAGCAGTCACAGCACTTGGCCATGACAAGACCCCTTGCGGAACGTGTCCTTAGTAGTTTACCTGTGAAGGAGGTGTCGCAACCAACTTCCTCGACAACTCCAGCACTTTCAAAGTGCCTAAAGCCTAGGTTGGCGGAGTTAAACTCAAGGGAGTTGGCTGAAGAGCTAGACTCTTCGAAAAGGGAGGTAGTTGTGCTCTCACAACCTAGCGCGGCTATTCAGCAGGCCACGGCCATGTTCCGTAAGGATACTCTAGAGAAGGAGAATGCTGAGGCCCAACCAAGCACATCAGCGGGGTCGACCTAGCCCAGGGTCCTGAGCCGTTAGATGCACCTGCGCTGACCAAGAAAAAGAGGAGAAAACAGTGAAAACAACAACTGTTGCAGGTAGTTGCGGACCCCAAGAACATTGGGACGAAGAGTGCTGGAGAGCTGATGAATAAAGCATCGAGTCCATCCACCAATGAACCCATAGATGTCTCCCCTAATAGCAGTGAAACCTCAGACACATCCATGTGCTCTAAAAAATCAAAGCAATTGTTGCCATCAACAGTTGCTTTCAACGCTCAATCCACTGACAATAGAACCCACATCGACCAATCAAGAGTGGATACAACACGGTCACAACAAGGTGACGAACTCACACTAGTCACATCCAAGAAGAACCATAATGCAGCAATGAAGCCTCTAGAGAAACATGGAAACCCTAAGGGCATGAGCAATCCCAATGTTGACCAATCTTGCTCATCTAGGCTTGAGCCCCCAGCTATGCTAAAGCCCAGGCAAACTCCTAGAACCTTGCATGAGATGGCAACCGAGCAAGCCCTCGTTGAACATAGAAGTGTCACAGAATGCTTAACTGAGTTGGATGCTAAGCTCAAAGTGTTCACACGTATCTACGTCCTTGCAGACATGGGCGCATGCCCTAAGGAGCAGCTTGAAGAATACTTGCCATTCCCCTTATCTTGGGAAGAGCAAGAACATCTTGACGAGCACTATAACAAGCTCTTACATGAACACATGCAACTCATCTCTAGCGAGCAGGCTAACAAACTGCGCTTAACCGTCACGTTCAATGAAGTGCTCTGCCGACCGAATCTCATAGACATAAAGCAACTAAAGCGACTAACAGAGGGCCGAAGTCAATTTGAACAGCGTTGGTGTGAACGCCGCGTTGCAATGACCGAATTAGGGGCTCAGATCATGACAGACTTTGAGGAGAGATTGGCCAAATGGCGATCCCAAAGGGACCCAACATATGTGGCACCAACCTCCCTTCGAGTGTGCTGACTGCCATTCGGGGTATGGACTTAGCTGGAACTAGCCTAGAGAGCCCTTTGATTAATAAGGTTCTCACTGAGGAGGAGTTACACGTTGCCAGTAGACTCGGACAAGGTTTCATGTTGCTCGATGTGGCAAAATATCTATTGGTACTAAGTAAGCTGCCACGAGTGCTGGATGCATGTGCCATGCTCCAGTACAACCCCGAGTTCTACAATTGGTTCTTATCCTCGTGAAGTGACATTATGTATATAAATAAACATTGATTCTTGTGTCACCTTGTATAAACAATATCAACACAAACAAGCAATGATGGTCAAGCGCAGGGACAAGAGTTGGGTCTGACAGGCTAAGCTCCTTAAGTCCTCCTCTCATCACACATTTAAAAGCCGTGTGACCATCTCCACCTCCAAGTGAAGGGCATGCAACCCACATTACCGCCATAGGAAGCCTTGACCAACAACACTGATGATGTAGACAGGGTGCAGTCCCTTTCTATACACCTTCTTCCCTTTTTGGTCTATCCTTCCGAGGATGTGCCCTATCCCACTCCATGACAACCAGTCCACACAACTTAGCATAAGCCAATATCTGCTAATGGCTGGAGGCAAAACGAACATCATCATAGGGGCCATCCCTCTACGGCAAACACTGCATGCCTCACCCCTCCCCTTCTTGTCATGTGCGCTTGATAAACCACACTAAAATCCCTTCCATGCAAACAATTGTATTTTGTATCAAGGTCTAACCCTTGGATTGCATCTTGCAGGATTCCAGACAGAACACATGGAGAACCATGGACATCTGGCATGCAAAGATGCTCTTCACAGATGACGGGAGCATGTGGCATGCGCCCCTCCACCGGAGCACTATGTGCCCACCTTCAAGAGGTATGCCAAGAAGCGAGGCCCTAAGCGACACCGTCCCGGACGAAGGCCAAAGAATCCTCAAGTCAAGAAAGTCAAGACTCAAAGAAATGCGCAGCAGGTGGCAACGCCAATGGCACAAACCCCCAACGTACGCTTGGGCACCAGATGCTCAAGAGCAAAAAAGGCGGCCCGACACAGGGAAGAATTTAATGAACTGTTTAAGGACATTTTGGAAACGGTCGCGGCTCGGGACTACACCATTCATGTCTCGGTCGACATGTTCCCTGTCCAGCCTCACGGGAGCCCCGCACTAGCACCGCCCCGGTCGTCTAGCCAACCGGACTCACCCCGCCTCGTACCTATCGACTAAATCCCTATGATGTACAAGTAGCTTGACAAGTCAGCATGCCAGAACATTTTGTTTTTTGATGAGTAAAGGGGCAAGATCCCCACTTGTACACATTCCCGTTACTTCTCGTTAATGTATGCGACCTTAACAAGCAATGAAATAGGCATCCCAATAGACATCATAGAATTCTAAAAAAATTATGTCTTATCATGATTGCATTTGTTCGATGCACTTTAACACAAGCGAGCATATACTCTCACGAAGTGACAAGTGGATGCAGGATAATACAGGTCCTTGTGCGAAAGTGTTCAATGCCCGATCACCGCAAGACCATTGACCCCACAAGGAGCTGCGACAAAGCCACGCTGCCGAAAGCAAAAAGCACCCACATCGCATGGACCAACGCACATTCATGGGCCACGCTCTCTTTCTGGGTCAAGCTCTATAGTTGGCTCACGGCAGTCGTTACCTCACTTGTACCAACATCGCGTGTGTCGCAAGGAGGTTTGCAATATCTCAAGTGTATCTCCCCATCTCAACAACTGCTTCTCTAACAACGAGGCTAGGGCACAATCATAATTGTAATATCCATTTCCTGAGCCTTCGAAGTTTGACATTTTCCAACCCATTGAAAGGCTGCTAGTCTCGACATATTGTAATGGTTGTACTCAGGCAAGTCCGAAAAAAAAAAGAAAAAAAAAAGAAAAAAGAAAGAAAAAAGAAATGAATGAAAAGATAAGAAGCATCCACGCTCACAGCACAACACCTAGGGGTCCTCAAATTAGGTACGTCCAGTGACCTTGGTCAACTGGCTCCGTCCCTAGTCCCCTAGCCCTTTAGCATCACCCACAATTATTCAGGGCACATCAAGGGCAGGACATACCTAGGGAGCTTGTCTCGCCTATGGTTAGACCTGTCACCCTGACCCACTTGCACAATTCTCTCTTGCACTCTGCCTTAGTACCATTGCAATCAGTGGTGGTAAGCACCGCACGATTGGCCATGAAAAGTACACCGTTCTCATCAAGCAAGTCCAATAGCTTCCAACTACCAAAAGTGCGGTGTCCCTGTAATCAATTATGCTACGTCGTGCACTCACAATGCAAAGGATGTCTCATATACCTTCACATATACTTCTTCTCAACATGGACAACTTTGCTTTATCCACACATTGTTACGAGAAACTAGCCCACGGTCTTCTAACTACGTAATATCTAAGTATGCACGAGCACTCACATAATATCTGCACCGAAGTATATACACAGTTTGGGTCCTCAAGTGCATGACAATACTCTCAGCTTGCTTAGAGTTCGACCTGTCTCCCAAACTAATTGCACTATGTCAACGAAAGTGTCGTTCGCTCTTCATCAACACCCAATTCTGAATGCTTATCCCTTACCATCCGACAAGCCCTCAAAGAATCTTCATGTGCCGAATCCTCAACAAACCAACACTTGTGCTGGCCATCAATGCAATTCCCAACGCAGAATAGCCCTACCGCCAACTCCAACAACCTTCCACCAGCCACCTTGGCCACCAACAGGCCCCCAAGACCTTCTGCCACACCACCACCAACACTCCTCCACAGAAACCACAGGCATCCTTGTCACCCACGTCTTCAGTGCATGCTACAGTCTGCTACCTACGACGGTGAGTGCCATGGGACTGGCACTCGTCTAGGAGGGGGGTAATGTTAACCCTCAAAACTTCGAAGGTGGAAAATCCAGAAAAGCTAAAGTAGAAGACAAAGACAAAGGCAAAGAAAAAGAGAAACGAAAGACAAAGGCGCACATGGAGAAGAGTCCTAAATAAGGGAGAAAGCAGCACAAGGAAAAGCGCAAGTCAAAACTTTTGTAAAAGAGCGCAAGCGCATCATGGTTTAATTCAAGGAGCACTGGGCTCTCACCCGTGCAATTTGTAAATGTAGATGGGCGGTGGAAAGGAAGCTAGGAAGATAGAATGACAATGGGAAAAAGGGCCTAGGCTACGGCCGGCCATGTAAAAAGGGGAAAAGGGGATGACCGCCCAAAAGGGATTTAGGGTTTTGTATATAAAGTTGAAAAGTGAATGAGAAGCTCATTCTTGTGTGTGGCCAAAAGTAGCTCTCCTCCTCTTCTTCTTCTTCTTGCTCTTGCTTGCTTGAGCTTGTGCTTGAGAGAGGGAGTGTGAGAGCGTGAGGGAGTGAGTGTGTGAGGGTGAGGGACCGAGGAGGAGAAGCTCTCCATCTTCTCCTCTCTTCTTCTCTTCTCTTGTCTTGCTCGCGGAAATGGAGCTTGGAGCTTGGAGCGGGAGGATCGAGCTTGCTTGAAGCTTGCACTTGGATCGTGGAGCTACCGGAGTGCCGGGAGAGGAGGTAACTCGAGCGGCACGGAGGTAAGCTCACTACACCCGTAGATATGGATGGCGCGTCGGTTATGTGAGAGGTAGCCATTAGTGCTCGGCTTGGAACGCTTGAAACAATAAGCGGTCCATGGGTCTTGGCGGTTTAGTGAAAGCTCCCACAAGTACCCACAGGTCCTATTAAGGGCCTTGATCAGTTTTGGAGCTCTAGTTGGACCCTACAAGATACTTACAGGTCAAAACATGCCTCCTACAAGTGTAGACAGGGTGTTGGATTACACAGTACATCAATACTTTTCCTATTACAAATTTTTTTGTATAAAACTTGGGAGTGCATGCTTATGATCAATTTGAAGAGGACATCCTTGGCTTTGACTTGAACAAAAAAGTAGGTCAATGAGAGCTTTCTAGCTCAAGTTACGGGTAGAATAGTGACAGGTGGTCTAATGGGACTGCACCTAACCATGGTAGGGAATAGGGGAAAAACCAAGGCCAATGAAGATGTTCAGCAACAAATCAAGGATTCACGAGCACCAAGGACTGAGAACAACCCTGAAATGGATTATGGGGAGTATCCCTATGACATTGGAAGCCTCATTGCTCTTAATGACACTCTATGCAAGCATGAGACAAGGCATAATCAAAGACATGAGGCTATTTTGGAAAGACAAGAGGCTATACTTGCAGGCATAGCAACAAACACAGAAAATCATGTTGAGATGATGAAGGAAATGCATCAAATGAGAGCTACCATGGACACACTTAATTCCAATTTCTCTAAATGGTTGGAGATTCAACTGAAGGGAAAAGAGCAAGAAGATCGGTCACATGTACATGTTGAAAGAACCACCTTCCCATCAGTTAATGCAAATTCTCAAGGCATTTTAGGAAGAATGGGAATTCCCAATAGTAGCTTTGAGCTTGGCAAGCCTTCTCATAGGCAATAGGACCCATTAGGGAATGCATCACTAGGAAATTCTTAGCTTCCATCAGCCCCCATGCCTTCAACAAGGTTTCAGCAATCTTTTGGTAGGAATCACTCTCATAATAGTACCACTTTGGCACTCAAAATGATCAATTTCAGCTAGGACAGTTTGGGCATGCCACTCCTCATGAATGCAAGCTGAGAGATAAGATTGTCTTCTCCAAATTTAATGGCCAATCCTCTTCCCCACTGAATTGGAAGAATGGCTTTCAAAGCTTGAACACTACTTTGATATTTTGCTAAGAAATGATGGCCAAAAGATCTACTTTGCCACGATCCACATGGAAGGATTTTCTCATACGTGGTGGCAGTATATTAAGAGGGAAAATTGGCAAGTTGATACTTGGGATACATTTAAAGCACTTATGGTTCAAGTTTTTGTGTCCCTTGTAGAAAAAGAGAAGCTTGCCCGATAGTGGTATAGCTTAGAGTAGCATGGCTTGACAAATCGGGACTACACAAATCAATTTCTTAACCTCACGATGTATGTTGAGTCCATAAGTGATGATGCAAAGCTGCATAAGTATATATATGACTTGGATCCTCAGTTATTAGTTGATGTTTCAGTGCAGTCACCTTTCGATTTGTTCAAGGCTATTGAATTGGCTAAAAGATACTCCCAGAAGTATCGTAGGGATACTTCAATTCAGCCACAGCATGGACAACAAAGAGGCTTGTCTCAACCATCTTTTGGGCAGCCTAGAGGGCCTACACAGTCCAATTTTGGACAGCAAGGAGTTGCTGTAAAGCAGAGCCAATTTGGGGCCAGTTATGGTGATGGCAATATGCCATTTAGCACCCCTGCCGCCACTATTTGTACTATCTCCCTGGATGCTTGGACAGGATCAAAGAGTCCTAATACTCTTCGTCTTCAAGGCATGATTCATGGGAAAGATGTGTTTAACTTGGTAGACAGTGGTAGCACAATAGTTTCATAAATAGAGCATTCATGGATAGGCTGAAATGTTTTGCCATTGATTTACAGCAACCACTGAGGGTGCAAGTTGCCAATGGGAGTGAAGAAATTAGTACTCAAATATGCCCAGCTGTACATATTCAGCTTGCTGAAAATTGTGGGCACAATGTAGACTTAATTGCACTTGACATGGGGCCAATAGACATTGTGTTCGGCTGAAGACTTTGGGCACCATTTCTATGGATTTCTCCTTGCTGTATATGTAGTTTTTTAGTGTTGGACAGCTTGTTCACTTGGAGGGAATCCAAAACATCAATGAATATCAGCTCATTACAACCGAACAACTTAAGAAAGAGTTCAAGAAACGCTCTTAGATTTTTGTATTGCAGTTAAATAAGGAAAATACAGATTAGTCCAGCAATGTGCAAGATAATTTAGCTTTAAAGGCTCTTCTTGATGAGTACAGTGATTTGTTTCAGCTACCTATAGCACTACCTCCCAAGAGAACTGTTGACCATCCCATTGATTTGGAACCACACTCAAAGCTCGTGAATAAGCCTCCTTACAAGTTGTCCAAATGTGAAAGAGAAGAAGTGGCCGAGCAGGTTAAGTATTTATTGGATATGGGTTTCATAGAGCCTAGCTCATCTCCCTATGCATCACCTATCTTGCTAGTCAAAAAGAAAGATGGCTCATTTAGAATGTGCATAGACTATAGAGATTTGAATAAGATCACCGTGAAGAACAAATACCCTATCCCTAGTGTGGATGACTTGTTAGATGAGCTAAAAGGGGCTAAATATTTCACAAAGATTGATTTGAGATCCGGCTACCATCAAATACACATGCGTGAAGGGGATGAGATTAAGACAGGATTCAAGATCGATCCTGGGCTTTATCACTTCTTGGTTATGCCCTTTGGTTTGACAAATGCACCCGCCACTTTTCAGAGCCTAATGAATAAAATACTTCAGCCATTTTTATTCAGATTTGTGTTGGTATTTTTTGATGACATTCTCATGTACAGCCGTTCATTGGAAGCTCATCTATTGCACATGAGGCAGACATTTGATGTACTTAGACATCATAGACTCTTTGCTAAGGAGTCAAAATTTTCCTTCATGTAGACTGAGGTAGAGTATTTGGGTCACATTGTCAGTGAGGTAAGCATTAGAGCTAATCCAAAGAAAGTGCAATGTGTCAGAGATTGACCTACACCCGCAAATACCACCTCTTTGAGAGGATTCTTGGGTCTCTCTTCATTCTACCACAAATTTATTCGACATTGCACCACCATTATAGCTCCTCTCACTGATAGGCTGAAGAAAGAAGCATTCTTCTGGGATGCCATTGCAGATAGAAGCTTTAACCAATTGAAGGGTTTGCTTACTTCAGCCCCCCGCCCTAATTTCTCCAAGGAATTCACCATTCTGTGTGATGCTAGTGGGCAAGGTATTGGTGCAATATTGCTGCAAGAACATGGAGTAATTGCTTTTGAAATTCAGAAACTTGTTGAAAATGAGATGGTAATGAATGTCTATGATCAGGAAATGCTGGCTATTCTTCATGCCATAAAGAAATGGCACCATTACTTGTATGGTAGCAAGTTTAGAGTCAAGAGTGACAATAGGATCCTCAAATATTTCTTATCTTAGTCCAACCTTACTCCTAAGCAACGTAGATGGGTGGCCACATTACAAAATTATGACTTTGACATTACCCATACTCATGGGAAAGACAATGTAGTGGCTGATTCCTTATCTAGAATGCGGGCATGTAAAGTCTCTACCATCATGGAATTGCATAGCAATTGGATACACGAGCTGCTTCAGGAGGCTTACTTATTGAACGCTAATTTCAGCAATATATTTAAGAAATTACAACAAGGTCAATGAACATAAAACTCTCCATTTCAGCTAAAAAATGGGCTTTTATGGCTTAATGGCAAGATTGCTATCCCTCACACTTCCCCATTCAAGCAAAAGATCATGCAAGAAATGCATTCAGCATCTACAGTTGGTCATTTGGGAGTATTCAAAACCTATGAAAAGTCTTTGGAGAGATATTAAAGAATTTGTCTTGAGCTGCGTGCCTTGTCAGCAAAACAAGGACAACACATTAAAGGCCGGTGGGTTGCTACAACCATTGCCTATTCCCGAGGGCAAGTGGACTCATATAACCATAGATTTTATTACATGTCTGCCTCTCACCAAGAAAGGGTGGAATAGCATCTATGTGGTGGTGGATAGGCTCACAAAGGCAGCTCATTTTATCCCCACTAAAGCCTAATTTACTGCATCACAAGTAGCCAACCAACTCATGGAACATGTGTTCAAATTTCACGGTTTACCGTAGGTCATTGTGCATGATCGGGATACAAAGTTTATGAGCAATTTTTGGTAAGCGGTATTTAGTTCTATGGACACCAAGTTGGCTCCCTCTATAGCTTATCACCCCAATAGAGAGGGTCAACAAATGGCTAGAAACTTATCTGAGACACTTTTGTCATGATGTTCAACATGCTTGGGATGCATGGCTACATTTGGCTAAGTTTGCCTATAATTACTCCACCCATGATAGCATTGGAGTCTCACCTTTCGAGGCTTTATATGGGTATAAGGTACCTCTCCCCACGGTCATCTTCAATGACAAGATCAATCCTCAAATCAAGGAAGAATTGGACATGATGCATGCGCTACTTCAACAATGTAAACTAAACTTAAAGAGAGCTCAAGATCAAATGAAGCTTTATGCTAATGAGAAAAGACGGGACATTGAGTTCCAAGAAGGGGATTTGGTTTTGCTGAAGGTACCTAAGTCTAGGTATGCCACTCTTAAGGATGGCTCCAATAACAAGTTAGCTCATAGCTTCTATGGACCCTATCATATTATTAAGTGGGTGGGTGACTTGGCTTATCAATTGGAATTACCCCCTTCCACCAAGATTCACAATGTTTTTCATGTGAGTCAACTCAAACCTTTCATTGGATCATGAGTGGATTACTTAGAAGAGCTCCCTCCTATGGATGAAGAGGGCATCATCCAATACATTCCAGAGGCAGTCATAGGTCAAAGGGAAAAGAAGTTGCGCTCAAGATCAATCATGGAATACTTGATCAAATGTCAAGGATTGCCCCTTGAAGAGGCCTTTTGGAAACCATCTTCAATCATGGAAGAGTTCCCTCATCTTATGGATACTAACTTAGCTTAAATGTAGTCAACGGGTAGCTTGTCCCAGTTCAGATAGCTTGCAGACAACTCTTTGTTTTCAACCAAATTTGATTCTAAATTATGGATAGCATTTAATGCCATACATGGGCTGAAAATACTCAAAGTCAGCTCCATTTATATGTGACAAACTCCCCAATTGGAGTTACCTATCAAAAGTCATTGCAGATCTACTACAACAGGGTAATGTAGTAGACAACATGCTGTCCACAGTTTGCAAGACTCAATTCCTCATTGAAACTATGGGTCAAAACTGGATTTTCCTTATTTCCCAATCATGTCCATATATCATATTGTATCCATGACCTAACATACATACATAACCCCCACATGATTTATTGAATAACCCCTTGTAATCATGTAGCAGAGTAGTACTCTAGACTGCCTTGCCCTATTTTGTAATAAGTACCCATTTTGTTTTTAAGGGCAAAAACCTTTCAGTGGGGATGGAATGTAAGAGATGGGGAATATAGGGGAAAATACAGAAATATAATAATGGAGAAAAAATACCTGCTACATTAGCAGTATATAAGATGTAAGGGACTTGACATTTTTCTTATCAGATTATAATAATACAAGTCTCCTTCATCTTCTTCCTCTCTCCAGCTTTCATGACTATCTTCTCTATTTTCCTATCTTTCTCTCTCCATTTCTAGTCTTTCTCTCCTTGTCACTCTCTTTCTCTCTCTTCCGCACTTCTTCTCTCTCTTTTGCAGTCTCCTCTCTCCTCTTTCTCTCTCCATAGTCCTCTCCTTGACAATTGCAGTTGGTGGATATTTAGCTATGCTAAGAAAATTAGCGATATCAGCATCAACATACCACATTATTGTGATAGAAACTTCAAACAATTGAGCATTAGGTAGGTCATCATCTACACCCTTCTCTCTATCATCAGTAATTAATCGAGACATATGGTTTGCAAGAACATGTGATCGACTAGCACGTGTAATTACTCCAAAATCAAACTCTTGAAAAGACAGCATTAATCTCGTAACTTGGCCAATAAGTTCGGGTTTGTTTAATAAATACTTCAGTGCTTCGTGATCCACATAGAAGATAAACTCATTGCCCAACAAATAATGTCAAAACTTAGTAATGGCAAACACCATCGATAAACACTCTTTCTCAGTTGTGGTATAATTTTTCTTTGCATCACTTAAGTTTCGGCTAGCATAATAAATCGGATGATCTATGTTCTTATCGTCTACTTGACATAGAATAACTCCCACTATATCCATAGAAGCATCAGCATGGTTATGAAACTCTTTAGTCCAATCAAGTGAAACCAAAATCGGACCTTCAACCAACTTAGCTTTCAATTTCTCAAATGCAGCTTGGCATGTTGAATCCCAATCATAAGGTTGAGGCTGTTAGAGGTGAAGCTACTACTGCAAATAACTCAATAAAGCATTGATAAAAATTTAGATGACCAAGAAACCCTCGTAATTTCTTCAAAGTTTGGGGTGAAGGTAAATCAACAATTTTATGTAGTTTTTTCATATCCATTGCAATACGATCACTTGGAACTACATGGCCTAATAATATGCCATGTGGCACTCCAAAAACACACTTATTAGGGTTTAAAGAAATGCATGTACTCTCACAATGTTGGAACACCTCTTCTAAACAAGCAGCCATATTATCCTCATCACCATGCACATAAAAGTCATCTAAGAAGACTTCCATCCATTTAATCAAAAAATCTTGAAAGATTGTCATCATTGCTCTCTGAAAAGTAGCTAGTGCGTTACACAAACCAAATGGCATTACCTTATAGGCAAAGGTCCCCCACTCTGTGGTGAAAGTAGTTTTGGGATGATCTTTGGGGTTGATTAGAATTTGATTATAGCTGCTAAATCCATCCATAAAGGAATGTAATTGGTGTCCGACGACGCGATCCAACAATTGATCTAAAAAGGGAAAATGAAAATGATCTTTACGAGTGTGCTTATTCAATGCCTGATAATCCACACATATACAAAATTTATTGGATTTCTTCTTAGGAACAATGACTATAGGTGAAATCTTGTCATCATTGTATGCAATGGGATAGATAAAGCCCACATCTAACACCTTAGTAATTTCCTCATGCACTTTGTCTGCATAATTAGGATTTGTGTGCCATGGACGTTGGCATATAGGTCTAACACTAGGTTCAATTTCAATGTAATGTTGACACAATTTAGGTTTCATGCCTTTCAAATTCACATAGATCCATGAGAACACATGAGAATGTTTCTTTAGTACATTCTGTAACTTCTCCAAAGCTGAACCTTGTAATTGACTACCCAATAGTAAAAACTTGCCAGGCACCACTTCAAAACATGTCGGTTCATTTCTAAATTGCACACATAAGCTATCTGGACCCTATTAGGCTTGATAATTGGTACATTAGTGAAGTTCATCATGGGTACATGACATAACCAATTTCCCACTCCCATATTTTTCCCATCGTTAACTTCAACTGGCGGATCATGAGATGGTGATTTACAAGATTTTTGATACACAACTAATGCACTGGAAGGCTCCTCTAGTGGAGAAAACTCAGTGATCTCAACCATATAATGATCTAACACATCTTGCTTTTCCATTAATGCTTGCAAGTCCTTTGAACAATATCTTGTACTTTTGTTTTTATTCTTACTTTGGTCATGTAAATCTTGGCGATAATGTCTCAATATCTAATTATGAAACTCAAGGCATTGTTGATCTTGAAAAGTCCACTTCAATCTCTTACACTTTAGCTTAGGTATCAACAAGTGAAGGTTTTCATTTTCTTCTCCTTGTATGTGATAGCCTAAATAGTAAATAATTCTCTTTAGCTCTGTGAAATTTGTTGGAGCCACTAGTTCATGCCATGAGAGATGCGGTTCAACCCCATCACCATAAATGATAAAGTCCATAATCTTTTCGGCGGGATGTGGTAAAATCTTTTTCCTACCACACTCATCACTTACATGTGAGGATAAATTTCCCATCCTAGATCTCAAAGGCACTCCCCATTTGGGATGATCTATTCGTTATAGTTGATGATAGAGCCAAGGGACATTTGTAGCTCCTTGTCCCCTAATAATAGACATTAGGACTCTTTGACCTTTTCTCTCTAAAGACAAATTGTTACTAGATGTTGAGCTCGCTCCTGCTTGCAAAACATTGATGGTTGCATCCCTCATAGTTAATTGTTCCATCGATTGGAATTGTACTTGCTCCATATGTTGCTTCTCTTGTAACATTTGCTCGGTAAAATTCTCAATTTGACTTACAATATCTTCTAAATGATTTATCTCCTTGCTATAATATAATTGTAAAGATTGAGCCAATTTCTCATTCTTTAATGCTTCACACTCTACAATAGCTTTATCCATTTGTAGTTGAGTGATTTTATTTAGTAGCACTTGAATGAGATCACTATCATTTGCTGCTACCACATCTTTATTACATAAAATTGCCTCCTCCAATGTGTCCATTGAGTAAGCATTTACTTGAGGCATCTCCATGGCTTTATTGTGATAAGTGAGCTCATCCCCGCACTTCTCTTCCCAATCTATCATGGTAACATAATGGGAGACAACTCCACCATTAGGAGAATCATCATCATCTTATTTACAAGATAGAGGCTGGAAAGGCCTACAACTCCTATTACTATGGGATTCTCACATTCTTTCTCTCCAATAATGGAAGTAGAACTATTGAATTCAATGGTTGTTTCATCGCCTATCTCCTCTATTCCATCCTCTGATTCTTCTTCTTGCGTAATGGCTCAAGAATTAAACTCAAAGAAGAAATCCTCAAAATGATCGTGCTCTTGTATTCCACTAACATTTGATCTTGGGCTCTCCCTCACTAAGCTTCTAACATCTAAACTAGTAATCTCCCATTCGTCTCCATCACTTTTCTCATCTAGAAAAATTGCCAATAGATAACATAAACCACTATCAGAGGTGGTCATCCAATTAGCTATATCACTATTACTATCATCTTTTGAAGAATAGTGCACAGAATATTCCCCCATTCCCAAGGGTTTTGCCACATTTTTTTGGTGCACCATACCAACTGTTGTCTTATCCCCATCTAACGAGGTGCAATGATGCAAATCTTTATATAACCAAGCATAGTTTTTCTCAGTCCTTGAGCTCTCATTGAATTCATCCTATGTTCTAGGGGCTTCAAAGTGATTCGTATCCGTACTCTCCTCCATAGGTTCATGCAAAAAATCCCTAGCCACAACTCTCAACTTACTCTATCATGCTAGGGTCTTATTGTTATAATGCCTTTGTGCCACCTTTGGTTGCACCGGGATTGCAACAACCAAGGTTTTCCCAAAAGAAGTGGATATGAAGTAGCTCCTTGGATAGGTCGCACTACTAGAAAATTAATACTAAAGTCAAAACCTACAATCATAGTTGGAATTTGATGTAAGAGACTTAAAGGTGTCACTTTTTGTTGATAAGCTAAATGTAGAACAATACTTGTAATCTCCTTCTTATCGTTCAATCCTAATTTACACATCATCTATTCCATCATTAAATTCAATGTTGCTCCACCATCTAACTGAGCCCCAAATATCATGTGCTTCATCACCTCCTAATCAAATTCTGATCCTAAACGGTCTTGGAACCCTTGCTACCTAAACTTAGTTAAAACTGCCTCTCTTAATACTATATAAGTCACCCTTGTGGCAGTAGGAAGGTTCCCATACCACAAGGGTACTTCATCCTTCAAAGTTGCTGGGAATATGTGAAGTTTTTGATCATCATCAATGATCTCGTTCGCTATGCATGTCACTTCAAACCGCTAGACATGCATGTCAGGATCATAATCTCAATGACTAAAATATTGAATGAAATCTGTAAGTCGCATAGGTGCTCTCACAACCATATAGAATATTCTTAGAACTCCCTCTAAATCTTCAAAAATTGGAACTTGCTCTTTTGGGTAAGCAAATAATCTACTAAGATCCCAATATTCTACAAGACTGTCTATATTGTTGTTCTCTATCGTATGATCAATGGGAGTGTCGTTTGTCATCCTACGTCCTACAGTTTCAATGGAAACATTATCAATATCCACGAAATCATCACTGTTTTGACCCTCTTCTTTTGTATCTTCTTCTTTCTTCTCACTAGCAGTTGACCCCTTCTTCGAGTGACCCTTATTGGTACAACTCATTCCCTCGAAGCTTCTTGCTTGCCTCTCCCAATTGTAATCTGACTTTGTTCCAACAAAAGACGTCTCTCCAGTGACTTTTCCAGTTTCTAATGACAAATCCAGCCCACCTTGCAAAGTGTTTTGCAGCTCAACGTTCAATTTTTCTAGCTACTCCACTATTCGCTCAACTTTCTTTTCCAATTTTCTTCTTGCTCTCATGTCTTGTGCTAACTTTTGACTTTCACTCATTCACTTTGGTGTGTGGCAAATTCCTCTATTGTGCATATCCTCCTTTTACTCTCTATTGTAAGAGCCCTTGTTTATGTAAACTTAACTTCCTAAGAATGTCAGGTAGTTCCTTATTCTCAGTGCCATAGGGTAGATCTTCATTGCGTTTTTCTACCAAACCTAAAATCTTAGCCACTTTCCTTGCTTCCATTGTATCAAATGTTAATTTATCACCCTTAGTTATTGCTACTCATGGAGACACTTGTTCCCAACTTATTCTCATGAAGGTTTTGTACGCTTCTCTATAAAACCAATCATAATGTTCTTGCACACTAATGGTATTGAGTTGGATTTCATCAACTAACTTAAAATGTGACACTAATAACATGATCCCCCTTGCATCATCTTGGAACATCCAATTCCAAGTGCATAGCTGCTCAACATTAACCCATAGTTGGGGTCCAAAGTATTTTCGCCCGTCCACTAATTCGATATCCCTTGCCTTATCTACAATAATTTTCTAAATATCCTAGGGTAACTTAAGGAAGAAGCCTTGTAAGAAAGCTTTGTTGTAATGGTTCATCAGAGTCTTGTTTGCTTAGGTTGATAATTCTCTTGCTAAGTAAATAGGTGTAAAGTTCTAGTCCTAAGCTCTATAGCTTCTCATCATCTCTCAGGGAATACTCCTTATATGTTGCTCTTACCATACTTGTGACGGTTTATTATGTAGCCCCTTTTTGGCATATTGAACTTTGGAAGAGTTTGGTTTCAAATAATTGAAAGATCTTATAGATCTTCCCGCCCCATTTCCGTTCCTTTTTAATGTGTCATCTCTGCTTTTCAAATTATTTCCTTTTTGTTTATACCTAAGTTAGTAAAATAGCCAAGACCACCCCTTCTTCTCCTTAATTAACATGCTTTCCGCTCCTGGCAAACGTACCAAAAATGACAGCCCCCTAAGAAGTCCCTAGATAAGTAGGCAAGATGACTATATGTAAAGTCATTGTGTTACTAAGGATTGGAAGTGGAGATATGTGCCTCATTTACCCTCAAATTATTAGCGTAAAATTTATTTTATCATTTCTTTATGTAGTCCAACCATCAGCCTATCTAATAGTCTCCCTTAACTTACTTGTAATCTCTTAAATATTGCTACTTAACCCTTCATTTTGAACTACAACCCTTAGCATGTTAACTCTAATGTTCTCAAAATTTTAACCAAAGAAAGAAATCATTTAAAAACTCTTAATTCACACTTAACTTCTGCTAATACTTCAATACAACCATTAATATTCACTAATCATTACTTCTGTCCTAAATAGCATTTTACAAAGGAAGTATAAGCAAATCAACTCCAATACCCATGAAATTTCAACAGCAAACTCTTAACGTAAAATAAACTATAGTATCTTTTCATTTCTCCTACTAATTCCTTCATTATAAGAAGTTATTACTTTTTTTCTATTACTGCTTAAAAAATAAAAATATTCATAATAATTATATATGAGCATAAAACATCAAACCCTATTAATTAAATATTTTCCATAATGAATGTAGGTTTTGTATCATTTTTATCAATAAATTCTTACATTTGTTATTATAATTCTATTTCCAAAGATCCATTTGAGCTAAGAATTGATAAGAGAATCCATCATGATCTAGTTCAACTCTGTTTTGAGGTTTCATCCTTAATCACTCATTAATGTTTCTAATTTTTACTAATCATAAAAAATTACAATTTCTTATCACTAAAATGCATAAATCTCTAAATAGATTCATCTATAGAGGGTGAATTTTCATTCCTAAGTTCATTCGAAAATGTTTTAACTCTTTTTCAATTCATTTATCATTAATGTTATCCAAAACTCTTAATTTTTCTTAATTATGGTCTAAAAATGCAATTTTAAGCCTATTTCCTATCATTTCTTTATCATTTCGATGCATCCAATGCAAGGACTCAAATTCTTCCCATTCATTTGGCATTCAAAGGTCAGAAACTTAATACATTCAACCATAAATCATTCATTCTATACATAGTTGATGGGACCTAAAATGGGCCGGCACTGGCTATGGCACTAGCCAAACCTCATGCACACAACAGACAACCCCACCACACGATGTCACGGGCCAAGAGCGTCTATAATACACTAATGTATACTAGATAGAGTTAATCATGAATTTGTAGCTTATATATAGTCCAATGGCCCTTTCCCCAAACTCCAATAAAGGAAATATCCCCTACATATCGGTAATAAATACCACGAAGGATACACATAGGAGGCACCCCATCGACTGATTGCTGTGGCCCCATTGCGACTCTCTTACACCTCAGGGATTGGCCCCAAGATGCATCGCTCTAACACAAAGTACACATGATACAAGCTCCACTCTTTCATTTTGAACGTATTCCAGGAGATACCATGTGTCCTTACCAAACAATTCCCCAAAAAATGATCAACTAACCTACAGCTTAGGTTGTCTCATACGCTTAAGCGTAGGTCATCATAACGAAAAACAGGTGCTATGTATCCAGTTCTTTGTATTCTGATACCATGGTTGATATGCACATGCAAAAGTGGACGATACTAAAGTGCTCAAACATAATTTCCAATAAGAAATGTGTCGTGCACAATCACGCTTTCCAATACTCATTTACTAACTCGTTGCGACGATGTAAGGATAGCATCGAGATAATGCTCATGCTACTATCCTCTTAATTAAAATACAACGAACCCTATATCATGATATGCATCGACAAAATTAGCAATAAACAATACCCAAATCGCATCATTCAAACACCCTACCCCCTACTTTTAGGTATTGCTTCTATTGCATAGATGTATGGGTTCATTTTGGCATATTTTAATGTATGTAAAGCGATAAATCACGAACTTTGACAAAGAGATAGGGAAAACTGAGGCTAAACCTCATGCTTCGCCACTACCATATATTCACAAACACTCGTTCTATTTTTTCTTATTTTTATGAAGCGTATTTTTTTAAATTTGATTTTAGCATTTATTTATCAATAATCACTATTTTTTAATTTTTTCATACCAATCATTTTAGCGTATTGAAATTCAATTTATTTTTTATTTTTTTCCATAGGAACACATTTCACCCACCCGAAATGAAAAAACCATCATTTTACCCTTTCGAGTTTTGCAGCATTTAAATAGCACATGTAAATTATTACAAAATCAATTTTTTTTTATAAACAACAATTAAACATGATGCAACCAACACTCAAACAAATTTTCTTCGAATAAGAACATCATTTCCATCATAAAATATCAAAAAACCTTCATTTCCTTCATAAAAAATAGTCATACCGTGTTTCTACGAAACTTGAGATGCATTGAATGACTGTGTGACCAGTGGATGGAGTCTCCATTGCTCTCGATTCCATGCTGCACATTAATCTTCAGCATCTCCATTAATCTCCATCATCATTTTCTTCAATCTCCTTCCCGATTCCTCCTTCAAGGTAGTGTGCATGAATAGCCCATCGAGAGGAGAGAGAGAGAAGAGAGAGAAAGACTAGAACATGAACTTAACAACTGGGCAGCCATTGGAGGAGTGAAGAGTGGTGATGGGAGGCGAAGAAAAGTAGCATCTACGGGGTAAGATTAGATTATAGGATTGTGTTGAGGCTCCATAGCCCCCCCTCTCCAAAAACTTGTTGTGCAGCAAGGCACCATCACCATTTTCTCCACACCCAAACCCCCCATTCGTCAAATTTTGGGGGGGCCCAATGGGAGCCCCCAAGGGGGTTACACCCTTTTGCACCTTAAGTCTTTTTAGACTTGGCCCCCTTTTGGTCTTAGACTCAGGCACTCCCATTCTTACATCCGGCGTCGGATTTTAAATCTGTAAATTTTTGCTCAACCTTCTTGAGGTCCCCACTACCTGGCACTTCTCGGGATCCAATCGAAAAATGGAAAAATTTATGAAAAATCTGCAATTGTCAATTGGTGTATCTTTAAAGCACTTTAGGAACCCAACGACTGCTTGCTACTTAAAATCAACTCGATTGCCAATGCCGCCTTCGACAAAGTTTATTTTTTCCTTGAAATATGATTTTTTGGGCAATTTTTAAACACTTCTCGGGCTAAAAAATCAGCTCTCATTGGCGACCACGGGATAGGGTGGCTTAGCCCGTCGAAGCCCTCAAACAAATCTGCACATAAATACAACCACAAAGAGCATCAAGCTGATACAGAATATACTCAACAAAACACATCACAACTCTCACCCTACCCCCTATCAAAACCAAGGCATGAAATCCACGAGGAGTAGGTCTAGCATAATTTGATAAAAAACCCAAAGCTAGTCACTAACCAATTGTTCCAACACACCCAAGCTAAAAAGAACTATCAAAGAGGTCATCCTCAGTGGTGGTCTGAACTACCTTCCTATTTATGGACAACTCAATGAGGAGTTCCGACTAGGCAAGGACTCTTATAGTCGGATCAAGAAGCATTGTCTTTTAGCACATTTTTCCTCTTAGGCCTTTATTTTCCATACTCGAGCATGTAAAAAGGAGGGAGTTGAGCGTAGTGACACAATGAGAACATGGCATCGGCCTAAGGTCTTGTCTCGATATCCAAGAACCCACCAAGCCCTCGCGAGGCGACACTTAATCCTTTTCTGACGCTCACTTTTATTTTCACTCCAACCTTCCTTTCTTTTCTTTGCTTTTCAACTAGTTGCTACCCCTAGGAAGACAAGGCATCGGCCTCGAGTTTGACTCATCCCCAGGAACCTACTAGGCCTTCGCAAGGTGATAAACAACTGCTCAAGGGTTTTTCTTTCTTTCCTTTTCTATTTTTATAGAGGGGTTAGAACCCCTTTTTACACACCTCTATATATATATATTTAGATAGGTTTAGAACTTGCGCTTCTCTAGATATTTAAGGCCAGGCTTCTTTAACTGCCTCACAACTAACAAAAACTCCTAGAACGGGTGCCTAGCACGTCAATAGAACAGGGTCACTAGAACTCTCGTCTAAAACATGTCTTTCGGTGCTGCCTGACAATGCCTTTGCAGGAGGCAATGACTACTTAGACCTCCCCCAGACATGCCTAACCTAAACTTGGGACTTCATGCCTTGATTTTCGGTCCCCAAATAACAAAAAGAAGGTACCCCTTGCATACACATATATCATCAATTGCTTAAGGGAAAAGGGAAAAGACTCGAAAAGGGAGACAAAACCACCTGAAATGGCCACAAGAAGCTCCTCTGCATCGAAGGCTCCCTCTAGTGACTTCGTCAACTTGTATGATGCAATCACTAAAACAAAAAACCATTAAACATACCTGCATCAAACAGACATAGGGCCCTCTTGGCCTAAAGAAATAGCACATTTAACTACAAACTAACTCGCCCTCTTGGCCTAATGAAATCAAACATTAAAACCTTAAAGCAATTGGCCCTCTTGGCCTAAAGAAATCAAGCAAACTAGCTCATATATATCCCTCCTTGGAAAAGGCAGATATACGAAAATACGCTCCTTTCAAAGGGAAAAATTAGGGCTCTTAGCTCTAAACTAAATGCATCAAGTTGTGACCCATCCCTCCTACATATATAGCAAGAAGTGTATGCATAACATGTTGTCTGATCAACCTATGAATCCAAGATAGTAGTGGTAGATGGGTCTTAGCCACTCTTCACATTACCCATATCAACCATCGCCTACCGTATAACACATGGTTTGATAAAATTTCCCACAAGTGACAGGTCCTATCTCATTATCAATAGCAATATTATAGCAATATTCAGACTGGGACCACAGTTGAAGAAGAGGTCCTCTTCATAAGCAAAATTGGCTAATGAATCCGTAAATTGATTCCAAGAACGTGGGATTAGCTGAAGAGAGACGCTCTCAAATTCATCAAGTAGGGTCATAGCAGTTCGATGATACATGCAAAGGATAGGATTCATGACTGTGTATGTCTCATTTAGTTGATTTGAGATTAGCTGGGAATCTTTTTTCACTAACAACCACCGAATATTACCTTTCTTGGCAATATTCAGTCCCATAATCAGGGCTTTATACTCCACCATGTTGTTAGTGAATCCTACCTCGAGATAAACATCTAATGTCATTGTAACTCTCCATCGGGGATCTCGGATAACTACTCCAACACTCCCTCTTTTATTAGGGCCTCAAGATGCTCCATGAAAGTATAATGTGTATGTCCACAATGGGTTTACACAGCCAGCCATCAAGAACTCTTCTATTCGTAATTATGATAGTCAAAATTCAACATACTTAGAGGATGAACTGATGGCACCATCCCACCTTCTTCATTTAACTCAACTGGGATGCTTGTCAGAATTTGTAAATAGTGATGGTAGAAAACTTTGATCTCCCACACAAAGGTACCGTCTTCTTGCTCAATCACTTTGTATCCTTTGCTCCACTAGAAAAGCCAAAAGCATACGAACATTTGTGGAGCGCACAAGAGAAAATGTTTCTTGATAATCTACTCCTGCAATCTGCGAGTAACCTTTTGCAACAAATCGTGCTTTGAACTTATCAAACGAGCCATCAGCTTTGGTCTTGGTTTTATAAACCCATTTACATCCAGTATCTTCTCCTCACCCCCTAACAGATCCCAAGAAATCACCAGAGCCAGAGTCATCATAGCACAAATCAGACAAGAAACGGTGTCTATGGACACAGATAGCTTCACCGTTCACTTTGCAAGAGAAATTTAGGAGACCGTCAAGAAACTTAGAAGATTTAAATCTCCATGCTTGTGGAAGAAAAATGAAAAAGAGATGAAGATATTGCAGGGACATCTAAAAGAATGACAAGAAGAAGTGTGGATCAGCTTAAAGCTACAAATCAATCACCTCCCATCAGTCAGGAGCAAAAATGGGACGACAGACCAACAATCCCGGCTATGAATCAAGTGCCTCAAATGTCCTTGGTGAAGTCAAGGATATGATGAAGAACTACACAAATATGATTACCAAACAGTATAGACAAATAGCTGTGGATGTCAATTTCCATAAGAAGAAGCAAAATTTGATAGGGAGTTGACGCCCTGAAGAGGGTGCCCCCTCAAGATTCAAGTGTAAGTGGTGCATTGGTGAACATTTCTCTAGGAATTGTCCGAATGTCAAATGCGATATTTGCGGAAAGTCCGGCCACTTAGCTGCTACTTGTTGGAGTAAGAACAGTTCTCTCCAACAAGGAAGTAAACAACCAGGTCTAGTTAATCACTCCGCATAAGGGAATAATCTTCAGCAAGATGAGGGACCAAGACAAATACTGCAAAGAGGAAAGGCTACTGTAGAGGAGTTGCCTCATGGTAGTGGAGTCAGCCTTATTGAGGCTGTACGTGTCAATGATGCTAAAACTTCTAATCTACAAGCCATAACAAGAGGTCAAAAGACTAGAGAGGGTGACAAAGGAACTGTAAAACCTGTCAAGGGAAACCCTAAGCAAGATGCTAGGGGAAAGCAAGTTCTGAATCCTGATATGGAAGGTGGACCTCTAAGGCCTGTTGATAGTAAAGTTGATCTCGAGAAGGATAAAGAATTGCCAAGAAAAAAGGTAAAAGTTAAAAAAGAGGCACCAAAGCCGGACCAAAGACCAAAGAAGAGACTGGTTTGGTGAGAGAAGAGAACTTTGGCTAACTACCACGACTTTGATTTAGCAAGTTCTCTTTGTGAAGTGAAACCAAACGTGAATCTCCTATAATTGATTAAATTGTCTCTAGGAGTACACAAGGAATTCAAGAAAATCTTGCATATTGGGTATATTGTAGAACCTTTGGGCATAGAACGAGTAAGAGAATATTGGTTTGATCATGCTGAAAAGCATTGTCCCAAGGTTCTAGCATACGTGGATGGAATACTAGTAGAGCATGTTATGATGGACACTAGATCCTCCGTCAATATCATGGGTTCAGACTTGATGGAGAGGCTAGGTCTAGAAATTCAAAAAGACGACTCCACACTTCTTAGGATGGCTGATGACAGTCTAAGAGGCAACCAGAAGGTTGCATCACTAAAGTCCACGTTACCATTGCAAGCGTGGAATGCTATATGGACTTTAGGGTGATAAGGTTTGCAAGATGTCCTAATTATTGAGTTTTACTAGGTAGGCCATGGATTTTACGAACAGACTATCAAGTCGATATACCCACTGGTAGGGTGATTCTAGGTAGAGGTGCCAATCGTGTAATAGTGGATACTTACCCTAAGTCCCCTCAAAGTGAGAGAGCTCCTTTATCCTCTACTGAACTAGAAACAGTAGATGATCCATTTGGTAGTGAGATGTCATTGAGCGATGGATCTGAAGAAGGGTCCACTATAGAAGACATCTATAAGATAACATTGAATGAGCTAATAGAGCCTCAAAATAGGATAAGAGATACAAACATTATTGAGTTGGACCGTGGTATGCCAAACAATTCGTGGCCAATCAAATTAGGTTCCATGCTCAATTCGGAAGAAAGAGAGGACTATGTGTCCTTAATTCAAGAGTTCCATGACATCTTTGCTTGGAGCTATGATGAACTTAAAGGCATTCCTCCCAGTCCGGTTGTGCATACCATTCCGCTAAAGGAAGGAAGTCGGTCCAAACGTTAGAAAGTAAAACACATGCCTTTTGAACTAAGGGACGAGCTGTTTGAGGAGAGAAGTTGTGGAAAGAGAGTTTGATCTTTCATATTCAGCATATTGAATTGTGTTCACCACTTGTGATCAGAAAGAAGAAGAATAATCAAATCCGGCTTTGCGTAGACTTTAGAGAGTTGAATAAGCAGACTGTTAAAGACTACTATCGGTTGCCATTTATTGACCAAATTTTGGATCAATTAGCGGGTAGAGAAACATATTTGTTCATGGATTACTTTGCAGGGTATAACCAAATGGCGATTGCTGAGCAAGACAAGCTAAAAACGACATTTATTACTATCTTCGATACCTTTGCATACCATGTGATGGCATTTGTTTATGTAATGCACTTGGTTCATGGCAAAAAACAGTCGATAAGACTTTTGGTGACATCTCCCCAGAGGAGTTGAAAGCATTCATTGATGATCTAGGGGCATCCACCATAAGAGAAAGGCAGTTGATTATTTTGCGAAAGTATTTTGAGCGTTGTAGACAATTTTGCATAGCTCTTAACCCACAAGTGCGTCTTTGGAGTGCCTTATGGGCTATTGTTAGGTCATGTGGTTAGTTTAGTAGGGATCATTTGGCTGACCCTAAAAAGATCAAGGTCATAGTCGCCATGAGTCCACCTCGTACTCCAAAGGAGATACATAGCTTTCTATCATCAATAGGGTATTATCGCAGGTTCATCAATGCCTTGGCAAAAAGAACGTTGCCATCAACGAACCTATTGTCCTTTAGCTGTTAGTTTGCACGGAGTGATACTTACAATATATCTTTTGATTATGTGAAGCAAGAGCTTGCCAAAGCACCTGTTTTAAAATCACCTAAAAGGGGCAAAATATTCTATATATTTTCAGTAGCAATAATGTATAGTATTAGCTACTATTTGGCCCAAATTTGGGAGGAAAAATGGTACCATCCGATTGCTTTTGCTAGTTGGAAGTTGGGCATATCGAAAATTAACTACACCTATATGGAGAAGTTGTGCCTTGCAATGCTATTTGCAACCAAAAAGTTCAAGCATTACATTCTCTATGAGAATGTGGTTTTTTATACGAAGGCAGAAGGGCTTCGATTGTTGATGAACAAGTTACAGCCACCTTATCATTTGGCAAAGTGGTTAATCACTTTGCAGGAGTTTGATAACAAGATTAAGAGCAAGCCACCGAAGCTATATGGCATTGTAGAATGTCTTATGGATTTTGGAGAGCCAAAAGAGGTCTTGACTAAAGGAAGTGACATGGAAACATTGTTTAAAATTGATATGACGTCTATTCCCTCCTTGTATGCTGCTATAACACACTATTTATCTACCAGAGAGACTGGAGCTACTCTATCAAAATCCAAGAAGAGGAAAATTAAACAATAGGCATTGAATTTTTTCGTGATCACAAGAACACTATATCTGCAAGGGGTTGATGATATCTATCTCGTCGATGTGTGATGCCTAACGAGGTTCCATTTATCTTGGAGGAGTGCCATGACTCTGCTTGTGGGGGGCACTTTGCTGGGCGGCTGATGGCATAGAAGACTTTAAGAGGTGGATATTGGTGGCCGTCCATCTTTCAGGATTCATTTGAGTATGTTAAGAGATGCAATACATGTCAAAGACATGACAATAGAGAGAATAGGAAGTGCCCACTTACTCCGGTTATGGCTACCCTTCCATTTGAAAAGTGGGGCATCAACTTTGTGGGTCCTATTACCCCGTCGTCTACCACTCAGAAGAGATATATTATAGTAGCAACTGATTACTTTACAAAGTGATCATAAGCATGAGTGACGAGGCAGGACAATACAAAAGAGACTGCCAGTTTTCTACTTGAGCAGATCATCTACCATTTCGGTCCACCAAAGGAAATAGTATCAGACGTGGAACTCACTTTTTAAATAAGGTGATTAAAAGCTTGATTGAAGCTTGGCAAATTAAGCATAACAAGACGATTCCCTATCATCCGTAAGCAAATGGATAAGTTGAAAGCACCAATAAGTAGCTTGTGGGTATCTTGTGAAAGATAGTCTTCGAAAAGAAACGGGACTAGGATACAAAATTATATATAGCAGTATGGGCATACAATACAACATTTAAATGAGCCACTGGCCACATCCCATTTAAATTAGTTTATGGGGAGGAGTGTGACTTGCCCTTAGAAATTGAGTTGCCGACCATAAGATTTGCAATCAACCATTCTTTAGGTGATGAAGATGCCCTATTCGAGTGTTTTACGACTCTATCCCAATTAGATGAGCTCAAATTGCAGAGTTTGTTGCACCAAGAGGTAGCTAAACGTTGGATGAAGTGGCTGCATAATCTAAAAGTGAAGAAATATACCTTTAAAATGGCAATTAGTTCTGCATTATGATGCATGTAGGGAGCTATTTCTAGGGAAGTTGGAACCTAGATGCGATGGCTCTTATAAGGTAGTTAGGATATGTAAAAATAAATCCATGGCTTTACTAGCTGATCTACAAGGAGTGGAATTTAAAAATAAGATTAATCTTAATAAGATTAAACCTTATTATTTATGAGTATGCTAACATGATAAATGCATTGCACGTCCATGTTGGGATTGATCTAAGACCTGCATGAGAGCTTAAACTGGTTGATGGGGCGGTTAATCCCTTATTTAGAGCACCCATATCTAAAGCAAAGATATCATCAGGCGAAGCCTAATCACTTGATTAGGAATTGGTCGCTAACCTACTAGGACAACATTCGGGTTTGTTGTTTGGCCTCCACCATTTAGTGGGTCCATCTGACTAGCCATAGGCATAGTCAGACTAGGAGGAGTTGGTAACATGGGCAAATTTGTCATGATACTCCCTCTTCCATTCGCATTTGACATGGGGTCACCTTGACTCTAGTTGGTCAGTGCCAAATTATTACCATTCCAATCTATCATTGCTACATAAGCCGCTTGCAAGCATGACTCTACTCCTTCTGCTTGGGTAATAGCAGTGTCAATCTCGACCAAAGGGACACTACTCAGTTGCACGTGGATGTTGAAATCTAATCCATGTAGAAAATATTGCAACTGTGTAGTCGGTGGAATGGGGATATAAGTATTAAGTTTGGGAAAAACTTGCTTTAGTTTCTTGGCATAGGCCTGGACATTCTCATTTGGCTCTTGGCGTGTTACATTCAAGACATGCAACCAATATTATCCACCCCTCTCAGGGGCAAACTCTCTATGGAAGGCTGTGAAGAATTGGTCAATGCTAATTATGGTCCCGGCCTCTAGACGTGATACCATACTGTTGCCCTTCCTTTTAATGTCATGTTGAAGAACATGTTACATCATTAAGTGTCCTTCGTCTTGGATTCGATAATTGAACATGAGTGTTTGAAACTCATTAATATGGAGTTCTCCATCTTCTTCTGCTAACCCATGTAAGATGGATAAAGGCGCTCCTAATGTCGGTAAATCTGGTGTCCCTGTTGGGATTGCAATGGGTTGTGCCATGGCTACAACCGGATTGACAACACGAGTTTGTGTAGGTAAAATTACACCCCTACTTGAAGTGGGTTGATTAATTGGAAGAGGGGAAGTATTAAGACTTCCTCTTGCACTCAAAGGGCTGCTTGTGACACTTAGGTTACTAAAACCACTGTTGCTTATGCGACAGGCTGCTCCTTTGAGGAGAATAACGCCTTAGAATCTCTGCCTATATCATGATATGCATCAGCAAAATCAACAATAAACAGCACCCAAATTGCATCATTCAAACACCTCACCCCCTACTTTTATGTGTTGCTTTCGTTACATAGGTATAGGGGTTCATTTTGGCATGTTTTGATGTATAAAGCGATAAATCGCGAACTTTGACAAAGAGATAGAGAAAACTGAGGCTAAACCTCATGCTTCGCCACTAACATACATTCACAAACACTCATTATAATTTTTCTTATTTTTATGAAGCGTATTTTTATTTTTCCCTGATTTTTAAAGCATTTATTTGTCAATAATCACTATTATTTTTTTTATTTTTTCATAGAAATAATTTTAGCATATTAAAATTCAATTTTTTATTCCATTTTTTCCCATAAGAACACATTTCATCCACTCGAAACGATAAAATAATCATTTACCCTTAAATATTGTATTTCAGGTTTTGCATGATTTAAATAGCGCATGTAAATCATTATGAAATCAAAATTTTCTAATAAACAACAATTAAACATTATGCAACCAGCACTCAAATAATTTTTCATCGAATAAGAATATCATTTTCATCATAAAATGTCGAAAAACCTTCATTTCCTTCATAAAAAATAGTCATACCATGTTTCTACGAAACCCGAGATGCATTGAATGACTACGTGACCAGTGGACGGAGCCTCCATCCACAACCGTACTATCGCATGGATATCTTGCATACAAAAATTCTAGTTAGAAGGACAAAACAAAGCTAATATGAATAATTGCATGACAACCCTTTCAGAAGTGGAGGATAGAATTTTTCAGGCATATAAGTCCTACAACTCAATATCCACAGTAGAGGTATATTATTGTTGCCATTGATTACTTGACCAAGTGGACTAAGGCTAGAGCCATGCGAAAGAACGATGCACAAATAACATCAAGATTCTTATGGGAGAAATTGATCTCAAGATTTAACTTTCCCATTAAGATTACAAGTGATCGGTGCACACACTTCATTAATGAGGTGATTGCATGCCTACTATCCACATTTATGATTATACACCAAAAATATTATCCCTACTACACCCGCAAAAAATAGATAAGTTGAAGCTATCAATAAAATCTTGATCAATGTGCTAATCAAAATAGTCTTGACTTCTTGAAGTGATCGAGATAATAGACTCATGGCAACACTGTGGGCTTGCCAAATAGCCTTAAATATTGTGATTGACTAAGCCCCCTTTAAATGGACGTGTGGCCCTAATTCAAGTATGCTAGTCAAATTATTTGTTTCAAGCTTGCAAGTTCCTATGCAAGAGAGGTAGGAAGGTTGGGAGGCTCGGACCAACTGATTGCTAAAGTTGGAATGATTATTTGAAACTCGATTACTAGCAGCACATGCTCTGAACTGTGAGAAAGCATGACAAAAGGCTTGGCTTGACAAGCATGTCAAACAAAGAGATTTTGACAAAGATGATATTGTGATTTACACCATCAAAGGGCATAAGCAAAAGATGAAATTCAAAGGCCTAGGTCCTTTCCACATGCATGCAATAAGTAGAACTAGCAATTTGAGGCACTTGATGGAAAAGGCATAAGCATTATCAATGGCAACTGAATTAAAAAGAATTACACATCCACTATTGCCATTCGTGTTGCATACTTACCAAACTCAACCTTGAGGACAAAGAGCCAATAGCTACTACCTATCTTAGAATCAAACTAACACCAAAAATAGAATATATAGATGACAACCTCATTGATGAAGGTGCTAGCTATAACATCATGAGTTATAATGAGTTATAATGATTGTTTTGACTACTACTAAGGTGAATCCATATAGAGGCAAGCCTTACACACTATTAGGAAAGTGCCAAGTATTGGTAACTATCAAGATTGAAAGTTTCCAACTCCTTATATCAAAGCATCATAGCCATGGATATATGTTTCTTTTTTTTAGATAGTATACACTATGGCCATATGTGATCCATGGATGAGAGCCTATTCATTTGGTTAGGAAGGGGTAGAGGATTATTGTTAGCATATATTGATGCGTCAACCAATTGTTATTGTCAAGGCTCAAATGTATCTCATCTACAATAATCGAATCTCAATAAAGAAATATTTTAAGTAATAATACAAGGTAAGCTGGCACTTCCAAACTTACATTCAAGTAGTGCAAGGAGTTTCATAGATTATAAAGACCATAGGCCTTAGCATGAGGACTATAAAAAGGGCTAGTAAACTAGTAATAAAATGCCATTTTTTAGGGGGCTTAGGTCTTGATTTTATATACAATTGTTGATGGATGAGGTAGATCCAAAAATTAATACAAGACCTAATGCCTTATGTTGTTTGCAAAGCTTGTCAAGGAAATACCAAAGGTTTAAAAAGGGTATGACTATGCTTGGCACCATACCCTCAAGTGAGTGTGTTACAACAAAGCAATAACAATACGTGCTAAGATCAAGAGTGAATCCAAACATTGCATGATCCAACAAGTTTTTTAGGGGGCTAACAGTTTTTAGTATTCCATTACATAACATTGAGCAATAGAAATTGTACACCAACAATGCAATAATGTTGAGCAATACAAAGTGTATACTAGCAAATACAATGTCTAATTCAGAAGCATAACTTGGTTAATATCCCTTTAGCACATCCAGTTAAATACCTTGCTTTTTCCACATGGAAGATACATTTAGTCAACTCAACCTTTGTACCTTATATGTATCATTAGTGGAGTAGAGAGTAATGCCTTCAAGTTTGTTAAATAGAGGAGATTGAGCACAATCAAAATTGTGTGCCATATAAGTTGTGTTGTGGGCAATTTTGGGACAAGGGTAAGAGTGCATCCCAATAAGTTGTTGAGGCCATCAAGCCACCATCCAAAGCCTAGCAACACAAGTGCAGTGAAGGAGTCATTCATAGATAATAAGTATGGTTTGACCTTTGCATAAACGCCGTAGATTTTGAGGTCATCAAAGCTTCTCAGTTCAAAAAATGTGAGTGGCATTTACCAAAATCAACTAGGGTTGGCTATTATCTAAATAACATTATAATTAGTATTCCAAAATAGAGAGTTGGAAATTTTGGTTCATCATCATCAGTTGCTACAATGCAATAACAAGTAACCAGCATGGGACATGCATTCAATCAACTAGGTAAGTGTGTTGCATCATTGTCATTGTCCAAGGTCAAGGTGTGGGGGTTTTGGCTCCCTAGGACCAATGCCAGTAGATAGATATGTATATAGGCAACCAACATGGTATAAATGTTAAAGTCAACCATGAAGTGCAGCACCTTTTCATACATGTTGATGTGTAGAGAGTTATTGCCTAAATTGTGGTTGGGGATCCTTTTGTGTGTTTAATTGTTGATGGAAGAGCTACAAAGGTGAGAGTAGGTTTGATGAAGGTGTTGTAGTCCTATTGCCACACACATAGGACACCTTATGGCCATAGCTAACTCATAATATCTTTGATAGCATCATAAATCATTTCATGACTGAAGGCCAAGTGAATGGAACCTAGCATATTTCATTGTTGCTTGAGTTGATGGAAGAGTTCTAGAAGCAAGCATTGGCTTAAGGAAGGTGTTGCGGTCCTATTACTACACACATAAGTCCCCCGACGACTATAGCTTAACACTTAACAACCTCTAGTAGTAGCATAAGCTACTTCATGATGAACAAAGGCCAAATATGTATAGTAATTAAGGCATACTTTCTAACCATTTCAAGGCTAGTGAATGGTGCCAACTTGATGCTAAGTAGCCAATGTTTCATTCTCTAGAGCTATTGCAAGAGTATGCTTCAAGGTACTATTAAAAGAGATAGTGAGGGTTTCAGCACTTCTGGAATTCCTTCCATAGCATTATTCCTTGATCAAATTGGTGGCATGAATAGGGGGTAATACAATGGTGGTCAATGAATAATGGGAGTGGGGACTACTTGCCAAGCACCTATAAAGGTGGTGGCCATTTTCAATAGGTCCAATTCATAGCTTGCTAGCATAAGGTATTCAGTTTAATGTATTAGATAGAGACACATTGGGTATTGTATCAATAATTAGCAAGTAGACTCATAACAATACCCATTATACATGGCATTAATTATTGATAAGGTGAGGGGAGTTTACATAAAAGTAGGCTAGGAAAAGCCATAGCCTTGCAAACTATAGTTTATTAGTCACTGCATATGTATGGCTTCTTCTATACTTAGTCCAAGAATGGGGTTTCCTTTGGGGATTTCAAAATGCTTTTGATTTGGGGTTAGTCTTAGGTTTTTTTATATTTGTTTGGACAATATTAGCATTCTAGAACATAGGGTTAGGGTTCTTGGCCAAGTTGTTGGGTGGAGAAGATTTTGGGGGGTGGGAACACACACACACACACTCTCTCTCTCTCTTTTATATTGATATCCTTGTACAAAAATATCCAATGTACTATAGTTTGTGTAGTTATTAAGCCACATGTTCCATACATTGCTTTTACAATTTGCACATTTTTAAATGTAAAATCGCATAATTAGGAATTGCATGCATACAAGTTCAATTGGCATACTCTATTGTGATGGATTCATTTCAAACTAGACAAGGGGTCCATAAATAGCTCAAAGGAAGCCATTCGATCCTCCTAAACTACCTTGCATTGTAGCTCTAAGGAACCATATGGTCTCTCAAACTACCTTATAGTGGTTGCGTAGCTTGGATCTAGCATGCAAATGGTATCAACCCTCTATCAACCATCCTAGCCAATTCTAATTTTGAAAATGCTGCACCCTTTGAGGTGAGATGTTAGTGTGGAATGCAAATCAATCCATACTTGGTTCATGAAGAGTGGCAATTGCTTTTGTAGCCTTAAGGACCACTACTCTACCACTTCTTTCCCCTAACTTGAGTTAATCCAAGGGTTTAACATTTAAGGGTGACCATATTGCAGCCATTGAGGCTTGCAAGGAGGCCCTATTGTTATGCCATCTGCTAGTAGACATTTGTATTACTATTACTCCTACCTGCATTCAGATTCTATGAGTGCCATTCCATTGGCCCATAATCTAGTCTTCCATGCAAAGACTAAGCACATTGAGGTGTGCTATTACTTCATCAGAGTGATGGTAGAGGACAATTCTATTGTGCTTGACTAATGAGAATCTTGTAGATCTAGTCACTAAAAGTCTCTGAGAGGAACCTTTTGCCTTCTTTAGGAGGTTAATGGGCATAGGATGAGATGATGTCTTTCCTCATCCTATTGTACTTTATGTACATGTTGTACTTTTCACGTTTTCTTCTACTTCTCATTGTGGCACATTCATCCTAATCACTAGACTGCCACTATTTATTTAGAAAGTTACCTAGTAATCGAGTCCACTCAACCATAGGACTCATCTATTAGGATTAATGTCCACCAATTTTCATGCATATACCCCATGAGTCCACTTGACCATAGGGTGTACCCATCGAGAGTAACATCCACCCAATTTTTATGCATATGCCCCAATTAGCTATAGTTAGTTAACTAAGCACATCATACCAGCACACTATGTGAATATACAATAGTGGCTACCTTTCAAAAACCTTTTATACTGGGTTTTTGGCATGTTCTTTAAGTGCATACACAAAGACAACACAAATAGTTCTTTCAAAACAATTTTTTGAAACCATCTTGTGCTATTTGTCCCCTCTCGAGAAGATATCCAATCATTAGATATATACGCTTTCTCAAGTTCATAGTGAGTGCTCTTCAAACTCACAACCATTATTTAGAGTTGGTCTCTTGTACATTGGTATTCTTGTCATGTATTATGGAACTTAGAAGGAAAGAACATATGCATGAGCTCCTTTATCAAGACAATTACTATTCATGGTGATTCCCCACTACAAGATCTCACCTTTAACCCTTATGAATTTTCAAAAAAAAGGGGGAGGAAGGGGGGGGGGGGATGTTTGATGATACTAGACTCTAATGCTCGATAAGCGTCCTCTTTACTCGTAGGTATATTTAAAAAAATCGAATGGTATATCCTTGGAGTGCTACAACCCAATCTTTTTAGTTGACTTTAGACGTGCTTTGATGCCAACTTAACTTTCCTACCTGCTTCCACTTCCAAAATGAGACTTGTAGTTTTACATGTTTGTTATCATACATTATGATGATGCCATTTTTGGTTCCACCTCCCCCAAAAATAGATCCATTATGGTATGGATTGGTTTGCAAGGTTATCCATTATGCACATGAAAGGGTGTTTTGCTATGCATTAAGAAACATGTATACTTACATCTTGGATAAGGAAACATTATTGGATAAAGATAGTGGTATATGCAAATGAGTTTACTGGCATCCTGGATTAAGATGCAATTTATGTGCCAATTACATGGCTTGTGACAAATGTAAGGCATCTAAGCCAAATATCTTATGGTACAATAGTGTCAATGTACAATGATCGGTTGCACGAGCTTTGCTCACATCTAGTAACCATGTCTAGTTTCCCTACAAGAGCATTTCCACAATTGGTTAAGGATATAAACTTTGAACTTATAGGCAGCTGCTTGTACTCATAATATGACTATACCACCAAAATTAGGACCCTTCATAGGCAAATTCTCTTAATTTTATTATCTCTTGTGTAATGTGGCTAATGCAATCAAAAATACATGCACCGCCATAATCAAGGCTTGCTATATACAATGGCAACCATGAGAACTTATGACCTTCTCCAACAACTTGTGGTCCTGAGCTCCCATCTACAATTGCAAAATCATTCTAGTATTCTATCATGCTAGCACCACACACTTTATAGTATGCGCTAGAATGACATCCTCAGGCCTAATCCATAATTTTCCTACTACCAAAAGTCAGGAGCAATAAGGCTTAATATATTGCACTAGAATTTAGAGTCTTATTGTGGCTTGTGATCTAGGGCTTGTAGTATAGTGTGACTTAAAACTCATTGTATATTCTCATTCTCTACACATCCCTTGAAATTTCAATCCCAAGCTAACTAGCTGATCTACTATATTGCACTTACCTACCATGGTACTCATCCATCCTCACCCACTCTATTTTGTGAATGTCCTTGACCTCTTGGTAATTACCTTACCAATCTAATTATCAAAGCTATTGTCTTTCTCTAAATTTCGGACTAACCACTTATTGCCAAATGTTCTTCAACCCCCTATTTTTGGCACCTATGCTCCAACTTCTTGCCTCAAGACTATGATGCCCAATAGACACCCAACTTCCACATATGCTACAAAATTGGAACAAAATATTGAGGTTTCCATGGATTTTGCTTCAACAATGTGAACAAGGTATATGGTATTTGTTTAGCTATGGTGACAAAGATGGTAACCAAGTTTCTCCACTAACACATATAGCACAAGGTTTTTTTGAATTAATCCTCACACTAATCACTAATCACCTACTTGGTTGGTTTTGTAGGTACTAGGAGCAACCTCTGCATATCTTTACACTTATTGATTTCTTTAAATTGATGTTGATAACTCCTTGTATTATATGTATCCCTCATCTGGACTTACTTGCATACCATATGGTTCTCAAACATCGATTAAGAAATATCTCATATCACATATTTGTATTTAAATATTGTGTCTTGCAAAAATTGCTTTTGTATGGACCTTGTATGGTGTTGCTTTTGCTTTTACATTTTGATATTCCATGATTTGACTTTGTCATTAAGTGTATATATTAGTTAGTTATCTATAGGTATATGAATAAATAGTAAAATGCATACATACATATCTCATAAACACCTTGGATCCTCTGTTGCATGTCTTGGTACATGCATATTGAAAAATATTACATAATAATATAAGCCTTTATAGCTCTAGACAATGTTAAATTTTTATAAACCTAATTAAGCCACACATGCTAAGGTCCCTCTCCTAGGTAATGAATACTTCAATGGGGCACTTAGTAGTTATTAGTGCTCGGCTCCATACATGCAAGAGCTAGCAAATGATAGTACTTGCCTCATAAACTTGCTCTTTTCCCATCCATGATAGCAAGCAATTTATATCATCATATGGACCACATCTCTCCTTCCATCCCATCATGTTGTTTGCATGCATCCTATCAGTACCCTTTAAGCAATGCCAACCTCTCCCATACATCGAACAAATCCATGGCCATCGACTTCCAATGATAACAACACGGCCTGGTGGCAAAGGTTTAGTTGGTCCATTGTGTAGCTTTTTGCATGTCTTCCCTTATGAGTTCTAACATTTGTTTTTAAGACTATGTACTCTAGATACCATAGATAGCCAACTAATGTCTTACCGACACCGTAGTGGGTGAATTATTCATACTAGCTATCATGGTTGGCGTACGCCATGCCTACTACCACACTCATGCAGTGTGAATCATTGTGAAGCTACAAGGCTACACCCCGCTCTCTTTGCATTTTTCCTCCCTCCTCCTTTATCCTCTTTGCCTATCTATTATTCTCTCTTTTCCCTCCTTTCCTTCTCTAAACACCTTCCTCGTTAAATATACCGTAAATTTTGAACTTACTTCTTACAACATATGAACAATGCAATACCCTCTCTCACTCTTTCTCAACATAATGCATGTTCACAAGCAAAAAATAAAAATATTGAAGAGCCATAATGCAAGCAAGGGTGTCAAGGTGCCTATAAAGCAAGGATGTGTAGTCTACACATCCCCCCTTCATCTCTCTATGTCTCTCTTAAAACACATTCCTTACTAACTTGCCCTTACAAATTTGTAGCTTGCTTCTTGTAATATATGCACTACACCATGCTACTTGCATGCAAGCAATGATGTCAAATGAAGGTGTCTCTATAGCAAGCACGCACGCACATGCACACACACACATACACAGAGTCTCTCTCTCTCTCTCTCTCTCTCTCTCTCTCTCTCTCTCTCTCTCTCTCTCTCTCTCTCTCTCTCTTTGTGTGTGTGTGTGTGTGTGTGTGTGTGTGTGTGTGTGTGTGTGTGGGAGCTCACGTTCAACCGCCAAGACCCACGGACCGCTTATTGTTTCAAGCGTTCCAAGCGAGCTCTAATGGCTATCTCTCACCTAGCTGACGCGCCGTCGATCATACAAGTGTAGTGAGCTTACCTTAATGCTCACGCGCGCAAGAGAAGAGAAGAGAAGAGAATAGAAGAAGAGAAGAGGAGATGGTGAAGAGCTTCACCCTCTTGATCCCTCACTCCCACACACACTCACTCCCTCACACTCTCGCACTCCCTCTCTCAAGAGCACACACAAGCAAGAATGAGAGAAGAAGAGAGGAAGAAGAAGACTCTTTTTGCCACACACCAAAGAATGAGCTTCTCATTCACTTTTCAACTTTATATACAAAGCCCTAAATCCTTTTTGGGCGTTCATCCCGTTTTCCCTCTTTTACATGGCCGATCGTAGCCTAGGCCCTTTTTCCCATTTCCCACCATTCTAATTTATCCTATTCCCAACTAATGCGTACACTTTGCACAAGAGCGAGCCTGGCACTCTTTTACAAAGATTCGGGGGCCTCCCGCATTTTAATGGTGCGCCCTTTTTCTCTTTTGTTGTCTCGGCCGACACCGAAGCTTTCTGAGGGTCGTGCCCAAACATTTAAATTTTTCAGGGACGTGTTACCGGTCAAGGCGCCTTTTTCTACTTTTATCCTGCGCCTTTTTTTCTTTTTCCATTTTTTCCATTTTTCGCTCCTCTGTGCTGCGGAAACACGATAACATTGCAGAAACACGGTAACATTACCCCCTCCTAGCCAAGTGCCAGTCCCATGGCACTGCGGTGGGACATAGTGGCTAGTTAGGTCGGCTGCTAGGCGGAACAGGTAGGTGGGTGACACTGCTTCCAATGTGGTTGGGTGAATGAGAGGTGATGGAGGTTAGGGGCGATGACCAGGAAAGATTCCGGCATGCTTTAGGCTCCATGAAGACACTCGGCATCTTTCACACTGTTGTGGTGCCCCTTATGTAGTCGGTTGTCTTTTGAGTATCAGAAACGCTTGAAGCAATAAGCAATCCCTTAGGAGGATGGTATTGGAGGGATTTATTTTGGAGAAACCCCCCGAACGTTGTTTGCCTTGAAAACCCATGGCTTTGATTGAAGATCCTTGTCTTTGAGTTGAAGGTCTTCAGGCTTGTGGAATCAAAAAGCGATCCATAGATCTTGAGGCATTGGGCATGGATCTTTGGATGATGAGGTTCCAAGATCTATGCCAATGGCAGTTCTACCTTGGCGTGGTTCAATCATGGTGGCCATCAGCAGGCAGATGACCGGATGCCGGCACATGAAAAGAAGTTTGGGTCATTAAAGGGTGCCGTGGGTGATTCTCTTCCGCGGTTAACCATTTCTTGAAACTCGAACATAACCTGCAAGAAAAGTTGTGCACTCCCTAAGGGGTGTGTCTATCTTGCCGTGTAGTGTGTGGTGCCCATGGCAGTGGAACTGGGAGATGGGTCTAACCTTGGGCAAGCCCTTGGTAACGTTCCACACTTGAGGACCCAGTTCGTGCTTCGTTGGAGGTGTGGTGCGAGTCTTAGGGTGACAGGTCTGAAAGTCCTGCCCTTGATGTGCCCTAAGTGTGAAGTGGGGAGGGGGCTAGGGAGAACCCTAGGTGCAGTGACTGTGGTGCTTTTTTTTTTTTTTTGAATGATACATAGGCCTAATTATCTTGATCGGAATGAGGGGGAGAAGGGGGTCAGAGAGACTTGCTCAAAAACTGGCGACTTTGCATGTAATCTTTCAGATTCATGTGGACATGAAGGGAAGTGGTGGAGAGGAAGGGGTGGTTGCATCTAGTGAATTGGCTGTCGTTCATGTCTTCTAGGAGGGCTAGGCAAAAAGAGAGAAGGAGACTAGCCCTCATCATGAGACGAGCCATGGCGCAGTTGTCTATAGCGTTAGGGTCAAAGAATAGGGGAGGTAGGCCGCGCTCCTGTGGAGTCGGGTCCTACTTAAGAAGTAGCCTAAGTAACCTAAGATAATTACAAGTTGTTACAAAAGCGGGGTCAGGACATGAGGAGAAGTCCACAAGAAAGTGCATCATAGACTTGTCTAGGCTTTCTGCAGTAAAAAGAAGGGCATGCTCAAAGGATACTACAGTGGAGTTATAAATAATGGGAAAGTCATACCGCCCGTGGAGGGTGGCATCAAAATCTACCCCTACCCTTTGAGGGTACGCCATGTAGGTAGGGTCGTTCTGCTCGAATGGCAGGGTATTACAAAACGCCATTCAGGCGAGCATGCTGATGTCGCATACTCGCCTCCTCCACAGGGGTTGGCTTTTGTAGTTTTGTACAGTGTGGGGGATTTCAAAAACCTTATCTTGCCAGTAGTCGGCCGCTTCTGTGCCCCAAGAGGTTGGGGTCTTTTCCCGCTCTTCCAGCCATTTTTGCCCCAACCGGCCACCGACCGTGATTACCTCGTCCATCACTTTGAGCGGCAGGACCCTCTGTAGACTGTTGGGTAGGAGGAAACTGAAGGGGAATGGATTCTTTCCTAGTTCCTGTACCTCCCACACCACCAGTTCTGCGTGGAATCCTGTGGGAAGATCATCAGGGCACGGAGGGAGAGGTGCGGACGGTAGCATGGCTGGCTTGGCTCTCAATTTTTTTCTGGCTTCCTCCACCAGCTTTTTGCATCTTTCTTTAGAGACAGCTTTTCTTTCCGCAGCTGGGTCCTCTTGTGGCGGCTCTTGAGACTGCGGCAAGGGGGGTTGTGGGACTACATCCTCCCTGAATCGATTCATATCGATTTCCAGCTCTACTTCTTCCCCTTGCCGTTCTGCGTGTGCTACTTCTTCCTCAAATCTGAGGGCGTCTATCTCCTGGGGGTTAGGCCGGCCAGCATTAGGTATTTTCGCTGTTCATCCAAGCTCAGCCTAACCTCCGCAAGTAATGGTGGCATCTGCAGTCCAGCATGTAAAGCTCTTCTTGCCATGCCGAGCCTTCTTTGCATCGCCTCCAGTGGCTCTCCTTGCGCTGCGTGGGTGGCATCCAGGATGGTGTCGAGGAAGGCCTTCTGTTGAGTGCTGAAGGCCACTTGGGCTGCCTCCGCCTTGCTCTCTGCGATGATTTTCTCCTTTTCTATCAGAGCAAGGCTCCACGCCAGTGTCTTCACCCTCTTTTCGTTGTGCGCAGCCCACTCCTCTACCCTTTTGTCCATTACTTCCAAGCCCTCTCCCTATCTTAGGGTTAGCATCATGAGTTTCTGCTCATAATCTTCCAATTCCCTGACTACCCTCTCTTTTTCTCCTCTTTCAGAGGTCAGCTGGTCTGTCAGGCGCTTGAGTTTCTCCTGTTGTTCCTCCATGCCTCATTTTCTTTCTTTATCCCTGGCATTCAGCTCCGCCACGAGTGCATCAATCTGAGCAGATTTCGCAGCAAGCTCTTGGTATTGCACTATTAGGAGCTTGTGCTCTCTTTGCATTTTTACTAACTCCTGTGTCTCGGTTTTGAGCAGCTGCCTCCAGTGTTCCTCCCTCTCATCCCTAGCCTTCAGTTCTTGTCTGAGATCTACAATCTCCCGGTGCTGCAAGGCTATCATTCTTGTTTTATCCAGCTAGAAGACGACCATTGATTCCTTCTCGGCTGTCGCCAACTCAGCCACGGCTATCTTGCGTTCCTCCTTAGCTTTCTCCAATTGGGAGAGTAGCTCGGTGACGTATTCGTCGTAATTAGCCGATGGCATCATCGTTGTGTGAATGGGCGAGGTTGAGGCTTCGACTTTTTGCTTTTTGGGCTCTTGCCTGGACTCCACATCCGTGGCTGGCCTCTTCTGTCATGTGGCCGTAGTCTTTGTACTCTGTCCCTGGCCCATCTCCTTGTTGATGAAATACGCATCCACGCCACGAAGTTTGACACATCTGCACTAGTCGGGATGCTAGGGGTGATGGTGATGAGTTCAGCGGAAGGCACTAGGAGGGTAGGGATCGGATGGAGCGGGGCCTTGCCCTTGCCTTCAAGGACTGGAGGTGGCACAAACTCTGGCACCTTTGTGCTAGACCCTGGCCCCTCTTCTCTACGTGGGCTCAGGCTCCTCAGTTCATCTGCTTGGCACTGTTGTTCAATGGAACGGCGGGTGGCCTCCGCCAGGTCCTCTTCCTCCTTTCTTTGTAGCTCCTCCTCTTCCTCATCCGCTTTTCTCTTCCTTTCCTCCTCCTCTTTTCTCTGCTCTTCATTCTTTTTCCCTTTCTGTTCTTTTTCCCTCCTTTTCTCCTCTTCTGCTTCTTGTTTTGATGCCTCCTTTGCCTTCTGTAACTCCTCTTTTTCCCTCTCCTCCTCCTGTCTCTTTGTCCTCTCTCTCTCCTTTGCTTCTTTCAGGGATTCCTTCTTCGCCCTTTCCAAGTCTTCCCTTTCCTTCTTCATGCCTTCGTCATTCTTCTTCTTCCTCTGCATTGCCTTCTTCTTCGTTTTCTTGATTGTCTTTTTACTAGTCTGTCCCTCCCCTTCTTCTTCTGTTTCCGTTCTGTCGGTGGACCTGTCTTTGTCCTGGTGAGGAGGCGACCTCTCTGGCATTTCTCCTTCTCCCTCCTCCGCCTCCTATGCTTCCTTTACTGCCTCCTGGATGAGTTGCAGTCAAGACTCCTCCATACCCGATGAAGGAGGCCTTGGAGGAGGCTTTCTTCCTTTCCGTAACTTTAGAAGCTGAAGATTCTCCTCCTGTTGGTGCACTTCCTCAAGCTAGCGCTTTGGCCGCTTGATCAATCGTTTTTCGCACGTACCCATTCCAATCTACTTCGTCTAGGGTGTGGGCTGCTACATTCTCCAGCACTGGCACGCTAATTCAATGCATTAAGGAATTGTAACGCTGGCTGGAGAAGAGCACATGCACCAACTTGGCCTGCAGCCTGGCTTCTGTGTCAGGGATGTCCTGGATGCTTATGCCATCATTCGTGAGCACCTCTTTCTTCTTCATTTTCAACATGGCATAAACATCCCTTTTTTGTCTCCTTTTTGTCCTTGGTACCAATCCCAAAGCCTTCTCCACCAAGGCTGGATCCAACCGGACTTGTACCTGCTTTGCACCCTCTCCTCGGCTCATTGTTACAATGCCACCTTCTTGGTTCGGGTTGTATGTTCTAAGGAATTCTACGCACTTTAGGTGATCCGGCTCCTGCGAGAATTTTTCAATATGCTTTGTGAGGTTGCATTGTTCCACTATCCTCCTAGCTGCTTCCTCCTTGGCCACCACGACTTCTATGTTGTGGATGGTTCGGAATTTGAGCTGGTCGAAGGCGCGGTTCTCTAGATGGATGCGATACTGCTCCCTTTCCTCGTCTGTGAACGGGAGTCGATGGGTGCGGTCTTGCTGCGACATTTTATGCTCCTGCCATAATTCGTAACTTTCGTTAGCATTTTCCACATATCACTTCGCTGTTTAGTGAGAATGAAAACTCTTGAATGAATTTCTTAGGAAGCCATTTTTTCATACTATATGCTTATGCTTTTCACTACCTTTACTTTACTGTATCCCCTTTTTATTCATTTCCTATCTGATTCCTTTCACCTTCACCACATACCCCCTTCCCTTCCGGCTTTGAAAAGAATCCTTCCTAGGATTGGGGGTCAAAAGGTTAGGGGCTTTGGGCCTGTTGGGGTAGGAGTTACTTGTGAAGAAGCCACATGTAGAAATTTGGATTGTATTCCAGTTGAGTGGCGCGGTCCAGATCAAAGGGTCGAATTCCTACGTGTGTGACGTATGTGAGGACATCTGTGAGGAAGTCACGAGAGTCAACTCAACTTGCGATGTGGAGCTCTTCCTCTGTTAAGAGGCGGTCAAGATAGGGATGCCCCGTGATATGCTCGTCCATGGGTCGGCCCCGAAGAGTGGTTAACACTCTATACGAGGTAGGCGCGACGTAGGTGGGATCATACTCTGCCATTTTGATAGCTCGGCGTTGTTCGGCGTTGGTCATTATGCGACATCCGTTAACCTCCCATTGCAACCTAAGAGCATACCAGTGTTTCAAGAAGGGTGATCCAGTATCAGCAAGGTGGGATAACCTTGCGATCTCTTGGTCAGTGATAGCACAAGTGGTCCTAGATCATATGACATGATGAGGCGTTGCCTAATGGCTTGCTCTTGGGAGACCTCGCTACCGAGCAACTCAGCAGCAGGCAGAGCGAGAAGCCTGTGCAAAGGCGAATTCAAAAGTCTCCCAAGAGCAAGGCATATTGCGCACTTCTGTTGCAAAGGGCTCCGTTAATAGACCCAAGTCCAAGCGGTCATAACTGAGGGCTAGTGACACAAAGGTGGCATCGAGCCGTTTGTTGCAGTCCACCACATCATCTTCGGTGTCCTCCGCAAGATCAGCGGCTAGCGCTAGAAATGACTTCCGTTCATATGAGGGCATAAGGCCGACGGGTGTTTGAGGTTTGCTAGGACTAGAGGCTTTGACAGTACATAGTTGCGGTTGGGAGTCTTCTTGAGTCTGCAACAACCGGGATGTTTTGGAAGGTGGGTGGGTTAGGGTCAGTCGCAGCAGCTGGGCTACTGCAGTCAGCTTTGTTGCAGAGAGTTGGGTTGACTTGGTCGGATGATGCCACCTATGACGGTGGCTGTTGCTTGGGCCGATAGGTTTGTGCGACTCTCTTGGGCCGAAGCGTAGATGAGGCGGATGGCTGGGGCTCTAGAGAGCATTGCAGCCTATGGTCTTGAGGTGTTGGGGGGTGTGGGTTGATCAGGCTTGAGGGTGGCGTATGACTAGTGCCTTTGGCCGCGGGGGCCTTAGGGATCCATAGTGAGGCATTTCCCTCATAGTAGCCTTGCGCACGCAAGAGGGTTTTAGGGACCCATATTTGGTTAATCACGCGGTGCTTCCGATGATTGCGTCTTGGTCTCCTAGGTTTAGAGTTCTGGGTCTTATGCGGATAGGTGCGTCAACTCCTAGGCAGTTGTTGTGACTGTTTAGGCACCCATTGAAAGCGAAGCTGTTGGGTCCTTGCTTTGGTTGTTGCGGGCTGCGGTTTATGGAATTCAGGGAGCAGCGGACGCGCACTACCCCCCTCCTTAATCTTGCCGACGGATGTTTCTATCGGTGGCCCTGCGTACGGTGATGGTGTCGCGCAGCCCTTGCTGAAAGCTGTGACAATGTCCACGTTGCCGATTACTAGGTGGATGCGCTGTGACTCATAATCAACATTGCAATGAGTCTGCTTTTTGAAGGTTTGCCCGAGTAGCGACTCCATGCCTGCGTCTTTAGCATTGGGCAACACGTAAAACAGCATTGGAACAGTCTCAGACTTGATAGAAATGGCGACTCTGCACTTGCCGAGAAGTGCGAAAGATTGAGCCCCATATGGGCTTACTTTGGTAGTTGTGGGTTGAAGTAGTGGTTTGCCAAGTTGGATCCAATGCTTGTGCGTTAAGACATTGAAGTCTGCTCCCTCATCAATCAAGGCGTTGAAAGCGCATGTTTGCTTGGCAGTGACCATAACACGAAGGTAGGCGGGTTCTACAACTTCCTCATCATCTTCATTGATTTCAGTGATTGTGGCCGCTCGTATTTTGACCGGCGGTACTAACATTGGTGGCTCATGCAAAGGATGAGTGGGAGGGAAGTACTTCTTGACACGGCTGCCATTGAAGAAGCCTATTCCTTCACTGTCCAAGGTCTCAAGCTCGACATTACCGGTTCGGCTGATTGCCCGAACCTTGAAGGGTCCGAGACCTCTGAATTTTATCTTTTGCTTATGTCCTTTAACTAAGTAGAGGAGCACTAAGTCAGCCTACTCAAACTCGCTCTGCTTGACATGCTTGTCAAACCAGATCTTGCGTCGGGCTTTCTAGCAGATAAGCGCGTGGGTGGCTAGAAGACGAGTCTCTGATAGGTGTTCCAACTTGACCAGGCGTTGCGTCCATGCTTCCTTCCCTTCCCATCGTTCTTGGAGTGCTATTCTCAGGCTAGGGACGAAGAATTCTAATGGTAGAATTGCTTCAGTCCTGTAGGTCAGCCTAAAGGGGGTTTGGCTAACAACCATTTTATAAGCTGTGTGGTAGGCCCACAAGGCTGCCATCAACTTGTTGTCCCAGTCGCTTCGTGAGGCTGAGACTACTTTAGTTAGGACGTTGATAAGAATTTTGTTAGTTGATTTTGCCTGGCCATTAGCCTGAGGGTAGTATGGTGAGGATTTGCAATGGATGATGAGAAAGGTGGATAGGAGATATGCTATCACTTCGTTGATGAAGTGTGTGCCTTGGTCACTAACCAGTTCCATGGGGCAACTGAAGCGCGAGATCACCTGCTCCCATAAGAACTTGGCAGTCGTCCTAGCGTCGTTTTTTCGTGTGGCTCTTGCATCTGCCCAGTTTGTGAGGTAATCCGTGGCCACCACAATGTACTTGGCTTGCAAGTAATGCGTTGCAGGACTGATGGGTCCTATGAAGTCAATTCTCCATTTTTCGAAGGGTTGGCGAGCAATGATTGGGTTCAACTCCATTTGATCTTTACGAATCAGGACTTTTGTCCGTTGGCACTCGTCACAGTGCTTGACGAATCGCGTGGCGTCGCGAAAAAGCGTGGGCCACCATAGTTGAGACTGCAGCACCTTCCGTGCTGTTGTGTCTCCGCTAAAGTGTCCTCCCGCGATGCTGCTGTGCACCTCCGAGAGCACATCGTGCATCTCATGCTCACACATGCACCTACATAACAATCCGTCTTGCCCTAGCCTATAGAGTTGGCCTGCAATCAGTTAGTAGTGCTGGATCTTCAAGATCAAGCGCTTAAGTCATGCCTTTTCTATTGGTCATTCAGGTAGTCCATGCTCGCGCACTTGGACTGGGTCCTCTGTCCAGTATGGCATTAGATCAGCCTTAAATAGATCTCTCTCGCTAGATAGGTGGAATAAGTGGGCTCAGGTAACTCGTCAATGATGCCCTATCCAACGGCTTCTCCTGTGGGTATACGGGACATGTGATCGGCCATGTAATGTTGTTTTCCCTTTCGTACCACCACGGAGAAATCAAACTCTAGGAGCAAGAGGAGGCATCGAGCTATGCGTCCTGTAGCACAAGGTTTGTTCACTAAATAGAGTAGGGCTTGATGGTCCACGAAGAAGATGAAAGGTGTGGCCATAAGATAATGCTGGAATTTCTTCACAGCGAACACCATGGCTAGTCCCTCCCTTTCTATTGTCAAATAATTCATCTCTGTCTCAGTGAGTTGTCTACTAGCAAAGCTCACTGGGTAATCTAAGTTATGCTCACGAGGTTGGCACAACACTGCCCCCACAGCAAACTTAGAAGCATCGATGTGTACGTGGAAGATAATGGTCCAATTTGGGGCTTGTAGAATTGGTGATGTTGTCAGAGCCTTTTTCAATTCTTTGTATGCCCATTGGCATGCCTCAATCCACTCGAAGACAATCAGCAACTTGTACAATGGCCTGGCGATCAGCACATAGTTCAGCACAAACCGTTGATAGTATCCTGTGTGACCTAAGAAGCATTGAACTCCCTTGTAATTAATTGGGGGTGGAAGATCAACAATAACCCTGATTTTAGAGAAGTCAGTGGCAATGCCGTTCTTCGACACCACATGTCCTAAGATGCATCTGTGCTTCACCCAGAACTGACACTTCAAGGGGTTCAAGGAGAGATGATATAAGCGGCATCATTCAAAGACTGCGCTGAGTTTGTCTAAGTGTTCGATCCAGGTCGAATGGACACACAGATCGTCGACAAAGACCTCTAACTCCTTGCGAAGCATGTCCTTAAAGATGGTGCACATGAGACATTGAAAGGTGGCGGGGGCATTGGTCAACCCGAAGGACATGACTATGTATGCAAAGACGCCCCACTCTATGGCAAAGGCGGTCTTATTGCATGTCTGCAGGATGCACTTGCACCTGGTTGTACCCTGAGAAGCCATCCAGAAAACTGTAGGCTTCCTTGCCTGCCACCCTCTCAAGCATGTGCTCGGTGTAGGGCAAGGGATAGTTGTCTCTCTTCATAGCAGCGTTCACCTTCTTGTAATTGACACACACTCGAATTTTGTCGTTCTTCTTCATCACAATAACTATGGGTGATACCCAGTCTGTGTGCTCAATTTCGTAAATGAATCCAGCTCTCATCAGCTTGTCAATTTTCTCTTTGACAGCATGAGCGTATTTTGGATTCATGGAGTACAGTCGCTGCTTGACCAGTGTTGCATCCGACGTCGTGGGTATGTTGTGAGTCACAACACTTGAATCTACCCCTCGTAGCTCTTCTAAGGACCAGGCAAATACGTCTATGTAGTCCCGCAAGAGAGAGACAAGACTCAACTCTTCTTTACCAGTCAAGTCATCGGCAATGAACATTGGTCGAGGTGTCTCCCCTTCCAAGGCTAGGTTTACCTCGACCTTGGCGGGTCCTTCAATTGGTTCTCTCGTCTGCCCTTGACACTTGGCACCTAACAGGACCACCACCCTATCCCCTTTTTTGAATTTACTGAAGCGTTGAGGGAGGTCCTGCGGTTTCCGTTGTTCTTCTGATCGTGCATCCCTGGGGTGCTTTGCCTTATCATGTCTTAACCGTCTGCGCATCAGGTGGACGGGTAAGTCCCCCTTGGTGCGTCTGGTCATGGGCGCCCTAGGGATCTCTGGGTCACTATCCGAAGTAACTTTCGATTCAGAGTCAAATCCTCCACCTTCACTAGAAGAGGTGGTCTCCCCTTATGGCCGCAGTTCAGACGGCGATTCGGTTCTAAGTATTGATGTCATTCCTGGTTGGGCTAGGCCTGCTTGCTCAAGGTCTATGGCTCCTATGCATTCCAACCAAGCACGATCACATTTCATGCGCCTGACTCCTTGCTCTATTCTAAGGGCCTGCCTTTTCTACAGCTTGGCGTCTACTCGTATCTACTCAATTTCTCATCCTTCAGTGTCATATTCTATGGTATCCACTTCACCCTCGCTCTCATTACTGAAGGATTGGCAATCTTCGTATTCATCGTAGGAATCTTCATCATTCGACTGCTCATCGTCTCCTAGGGCTTGGTATGCCTTGTGTCGTTGGTCAGGAACCAGGGCCCAGTTATACATGAGGTTCAACTCGTGCACCCTGGTCCATTGCCACTTGGAATCCTCTAAGAATCCTGGAGTGGTTTGAAATCGACAGCTGGGTTGCCAGCTAGCTGGTCCATTAGGTATTCCAGTACCCCCTGGAGTTCCCTTTTGTTGGATGGCACTTGGAAGGTAACAGGCTTAGGCTTTCCATAGAGGCTTGCTGCCATCATGTAGACTGGTGTAGAGAGTGCTTCGTTGGTCTTGTCGATCGTTTTGATGGCCTGCTCATACACCTCATGGTTTGAGAATGGCAGGTCAATTGTAGCGAGGACGTGCATCCAATCTCGCTCGTCCTCTAGGCATGGGATATACTTGGTCAAGGACCCATAGGGCTTCTTGACCTGACTGTTCCCTTTGAGCATATCAGAGATGGCGTCTAGGTCGACTGGTGAGGTCTTCCAAGTGTCCATCTCTTTTCTTACGGCATCAATTCTATTGCCCAGGAAGATCAAGCCGTTACCCCAATCTTCGATGACTCTAGTGTTGCGCATCCAGGGTCGGCCTAATAGAACATCGTAGTCCACTCCCTTCATGACTATAAAGTCGACTGGACACCTACGATCTTTACTAGCCAATTCTTCAGTACCCCGAATGGCTTCACTCTCATACCGTTTGCTAGCATGACGTTAAACCTAGCAGCTTCGACAGGCGGGTTTCCCCAAGTCTGCAACACTGTGTGGCTAAGCACACTAACCCCGGCTCCTGTGTCTATGATTCCCTTCCTTGTTGTGACACCTAGGGCTAGGACCAGCAGGACTGCGTGCATCTCAGAGCCTTTCCAAAAGGCGTTGGTGCAAAGATTTAGGCACGAAGTGCAGCATCAAACTTGGCAATTGTGTTTCTGCATCCTGGTCTTGAGGATCTGCCATGACCTACTCTTGTGATCCCTTGACCCACTGCTTAAGGTCTTGCCATAGGGCAGGGTGTTGCTTAAGCAGATCTCCCAGGCTAAGTGTTACAGGGGTGGTCACTAGCATGGTCAGGAGATAGTTAGATACTCGTCCTTCCTTTAGCCTAGACTATCCAGGCCAATGGTCGTGGCTGATCTGCAGCTCTGTTGCGTCTAGGCTTGGTCTCAGCGGCACTGCTTGTGGCACAGTTGCTTCGGCCGACTTAGGTTGAGGCGATGATATTGGCATGCTTATGCTGGAGAGATCATCGATCTCATCCTCTATGATGGGTTCAACATCTTTGAGATGCTGTTGAGCCTCCCTCACCCATTCCTTCACCTTTTCTATGGCCTCTAATTGTCGCTTCGGATGCAGGTATTCCCCTACCTTAGCACTTCCCTTTCGGCTGTCTTAGGGGCTGAAGTCTCTACCTCCGCGTCTGAGACTTTCTTCCCCGTGGGTAGAGTCGTAGCACTCTCGGTCTTTAGTGCAACCTTAGCTTCCGATCTCTTCTTTTTTCGCATGCGGCTTTTCTTTCCTATCGAGGTTGCATCAAGTTTGCTAGGTCCTAGCAAAGCGATGCATGCCTGCTTCGTTTGGGCTCGGGTCATAACTCCCAAGGGAATAGGTGTGGCCTCCCCATCGGGGTTTTCGACACCAAACAGCCCCAATGGGACGGATGGCAAATTGGTTGAGCTAGAGGACGGCTTCCACTTTAGGCAGTCTATGAAAAGATGGATGATTCCACACTCTACGCACCTTTGGTCAGCCTTGTCCCTGTTTTGCTGCTCTCTTTCAGGGCAGCGTGATGAGACATGACCGGGGTGTCCGCAAGTCCAACAAGTGACTGGATCCTGTGGCTGCCCTCCTAGGCCTCTACCCCATTCTCGTCCTAACGCCATCACCAGCACGGGTCGATAATCCATGAGGACCGTGTTGCCCTCATTGTCATGCGAGACGTAAGGGTATATGTAGGTCTCCTCATCATTCGGCTCCTCCACGTAGTGTACTGGAGCGTCGCTCGGTGGGTGGGTCACATAAGGACCAAGCGGTCTAGGAATGCCTGTAGGATTTATGTCCATTCTAGGGATGGCTGGTTTCATATCGTTAGGCGTGAGTAGAGCCAATGGGGCTCCCCTTCCGAAGAATGGATGTGGCCTGTTAGCTAGATAAGGCTGGCCGTAGGGTTGCGAGTATGGAAGTCTTCTTGGTAGTCTGCAATGTGCGATATCATGGCCAAACCTACCGCAGTTAGCGCAAGGTCTTGACCTAGGGTCTTGACACTCGGCCGGCAAGTGGTTTCCGTCACAGTACATGCATTGGATGTGCGGGCGCGTTGGTCGTCTCAACATGTCTTGTATCTTGGCTAATTCCATCTTGACCTCAGCCAAGCCTTGGTCTGTCTCGGTGGCCTTCCCCTTATCTTGGGATGATGGGATTGACCGCTCACTAGAGGCTGACGTTCTCTCTGAGCTTCGCGGGTTGATCTCTTCTAGATTTGAGCTCCTAGAGCTCTGCTCTTTCAGATGGTCATCAACTCTGATGGCTTCCTCAAAAACTCTAGCCACCACGTCGCGCTGCAAGCTTGAGTTGCTTGCCAATGCCTTATATAGCTCCTCGTCTTGAATTCCGGTGATGGTCGCTCGCCGAGAGGGATTCTCTTAAAGAGACTTCTCACATGGGTCATAAAGTCGCGGATATCCTCCCTCTCTTTCTGCTTGACATTCATCAAGCGTACTAGCAGGTTATCGGAGTATCCGGGCTCGGCGAACCTCTTGACGAAGAGATCCTTGAGATTATTGAAGTTTGCTCGTTCCACGGCATCCAGGCTTGTATACCACGTCCTACCCTTGTCGCCTAAGCAAAGCCCGAATGCTTGCGAATATTGAGTCTAGTCGTTGAGGCCGTTGGCTTTGCAGACTTGCTCAAACTGCTCAACAAAGTTGTATGGATCATCATGCGGTTCGTACTTATCGAGTTGCTTGGCAACAATCGGTATTTTGGCTTGGCTCTTTGAGCCCTGGTTTGCCCCTAATCCTGCAAGCAGAGACGTCGCTAGTGCAGTGGCACTCTGCTCTACTGCGGTGTTATCGAGCAGCCATTTCATGAGGAGCTCGCTCAATATCAGGTCTCCTTCTAGTGCTCTCTCATGGTCTGTTCGGTTTCGGCCGGCCAAGTTCAACACTTGCTGCACATCATGCAGCTCCATGCTTTGCCTTTGGCTCCTAGCCTGTTGATCCCTATTATAATCAACTATGCCCTGCAATGCCTTGCGGGCTAGCCTTCTCTGCTCCTCTAGGTTTGCAATGATTGTGTCTGCTGTCCTGCCGCGGTGCTCATACCGGGCGTGCGCGTCGTAACTGCTCACTATCTGCTGTATAGCATCTGGGAATACACTCAAATCGAGCTCCTCATTAGACCGATGGTCTGAGCTTTCTTCCATCATGGTTGAATTCTTGCGCCCCGCTGTGCTGTCGATCAAGCTGAATAGTCTTGACAGATCCTTGCCGTTGGTGCTCCTTGCTTGGTCCTACCCTGCGCTTCAATTGTTTGTCTATGTCTTGGGTCCTCTCCTATTGGTGGATTCCTTGAGTGATTTATCTGAGTGAGTTCCTTTGATTATTGAATACAAATCTCAATTTATGGTCACTCGGTGAGCGTGTCGTTTCTCATGCACTTGTGTCCAATCAGGCTTTCAGCTTTCTTAAGTGTACTTCAAGTGCAGAAATTCAATGTGAGTGCCGCAAGCAATTCCTCGGCGTCTTACTCACTCTCGCTCGTTTCGGGCCTAATAGGCTTGTAGGTCCATTTTTCAGCCGTTTAGTCAGGGTTTAGGGTTTCCTTGTATGTTGCCTTGTTCGCTTCCGGTCGATCAGGTTTTACGGTTCAGCGGCTCGCGTCCAAGTCCTTGGGTCCCTCAACTGTCCACTGCTAGCCGCTAAGCGGCTATGTACTACAATTTCTCTTATCATGTGTGCCAGAATCAAGTTCTGAGTGCCCGAAGGGTTTCGACAAGTTGCGCTAATGCGTATTTGCCGGGTCGGGTCAAATTTCTGACAGATTTGACAAAAAGTTACACTCGGACCAACTGGTCCGAATTGCAGGGTCCGAGTAGGTCACTCGGATGGGCCGAGGCACGGGGTCGAGGGCCGAATTTTCTGGATTTGACTTGGACGATTTTTATTCGGACGGGCCAAATGGCAGGTTCGAATAGGGTAATTCGGACGGGCCGAACGGCGCTTGGCCGAGGGCTAAATTTGAGACTCGGTCGGGTCGCTCGAACGGATGTGCCATGTGGCAAAGAACTTTGACTCAGATGGCCGAGTGGGTTGACTCGGACAATTGCCTCGGACGGTCCGAGAGCCGACTAGGGTTTGGCCAAGTGGGTCGAGTGACAAGGGCCGAGGGCCGATTTTGGGACTCGACCCAGGAGAGGCCACTCGGACGAGCCGAACGCGGCGCACGTAACCCGTGCGAATGTGATTTTGATCGTTTCACCCAATGTAGGCCGGTGCCATGGTCATGCACTTCTAGATCCTATCTAGGGAAGTAGAGGGAGAGGTTTGTATACTTGAACGGGCCGGTAAGTGCATTGGTGATGCGATCGAATCACACGGGCTGGGGCTCTCTAGCTCTCTCTCTCTCTCTCTCTCTCACGCTAAAATGGCACAAATGAGCTCTCTTTTGGCCTCCTGGCTCTTATATGCCTTCCCAAATGTGGAGTTGACGCCGCCAATCACTCACTTGCCGATCTTAGGCCTCATTAGCGAGCATTTTGCACATTTTGCACGATTTTTTTCCATGTTTTGCCCTGTTTTGAAAGAGTAAGCCCTACCCTTTTCTGGTTCGATTTCCTAACTCTAACCTACGCTAAATGCAACGAAGATCGAAGGCAAAAAACTGAAATAGATCCTCCATGCTTTCCAATCATCAAATAACCAAAATATCCCAAAATACTTACTTGTTTTGAAGATTAAAAACACCCAACTTCCTACATATCTCAAGCTCCGTTTCGGGGATGAGTACCCTACTTCGATGCTCGATGTGAGGCGCGCAAGTGCTCAAGCTTGAATCCGTTGGTCCCGGCAACGGAACCAAAATGTGGGAGCTCACGCTCAACTGCCAAGACCCACGGACCACTTATTGTTTCAAGCGTTCCAAGAGAGCTCTAATGGCTATCTCTCACCTAGTCCGACACGACGTCGATCCTACGAGTGTAGTGAGCTTACCTTGATGCTCAATCAAGTACCCTCCTCTCTCTTGCACTCCGGTAGCTCCACGATTCTTAATGCTAGCTCAAGCATCCTCAAGCCTCCTCCATCTCCAAGCTCCACCGTCCATAGCCACGCGCGCAAGAGAAGAGAAGAGAAGAGAAGAGAAGAAGAGAATAGGAGATGGTGAAGAGCTTCACCCTCTTAATCCCTCACTCCCACACACACTCACTCCCTCATACTCTCACACTCCCTCTCTCAAGAGCACACACAAGCAAGAAGGAGAGAAGAAGAGAGGAAGAAGAAGACTCTTTTTGCCACGCACCAAAGAATGAGCTTCTCATTCACTTTTCAACTTTATATACAAAGCCCTAAATCCTTTTTGGGCGGTCATCCCCTTTTTCCTCTTTTACATGGCCGGCCGTAGCCTAGGCCCTTTTTCCCATTTTCCACCATTCTAATTTATCCTATTCCCAACTAATGCGTACACTTTGCACAGGAGCGAGCCTGGCACTCTTTTACAAAGATTCGGGGGCGCTCCCGCATTTTAATGGTGCACCCTTTTTCTCTTTTGTTGTCTCGGCCAACACCGAAGCTTTCTGAGGGTCGTGCCCAAACATTTAAATTTTTCAGGGACTGGTTACCAGTCAAGGCGCCTTTACTGCTTTTATTTTGCGCCTTTTTTGCTTTTTCCATTTTCCGCTCCTCTGTGCTACGGAAACACGGTAACACACACACACACACTCTCTCTCTCTCTCTCTCTCTCTCTCTCTCTCTCTTGTATATTCTAAAAACAAAGTGTTAAATCCTACATGTAAAATGTGTCAAAGAAATATATTCATCTCGGAGTGTTATAACAGTTTGTGAGTTGTACTTACAAATAAACAATAAAAGTGGTTTCACTAGTACCCGTACAAGCACGGGTGTTCATAATCCTAGGATTCATGCAAAGTATGGATGTAAGGATGCTTATTCAGCATCAATCTGCAATGCCCCGTCCTTCCCTCTCATAAGCATATAGTCCAATCTTAGATATATTGACCCCTCTTGCATAATTGCATTTTCGTTCATCTCTCTCTCTCTCTCTCTCTCTCTCTCTCTCTCTCTCTCTCTCTCTCTCTCTCTCTCTCTCTCTCTCTCTCTCTCTCTCTCTCTCTCTCTCTCTCTCTCTCTCTCTCTCTCTCTCTCTCTCTCTCTCTCTCTCTCTCTCTCTCAATTGTATATTCTAAGAACAAAGTGTTAAATCCTCATGTAAAATGTGTCAAAGAAGCATATTTACTATATTCATCTCGGAGTGTTATAATAGTTTGTGAGTTGTACTTACAAATAAACAATAAAAGTGGTTTCACTAGTACGCGTACAAGCACGGGTGTTCATTATCCTAGGATTCATGCAAAGTGTGGATGTAAGGATGCTTATTGACCATCAATCTGCAATGCCACGTCCTTCCCTCTCATAAGCATATAGTCCAATCTTAAATATATTGACCCCTCTTGCATAAATGCATTTTCGTTCATCTCTCTCTCTCTCTCTCTCTCTCTCTCTCTCTCTCTCTCTCTCTCTCTCTCTCTCTCTCTCTCTCTCTCTCTCTCTCTCTCTCTCTCTCTCTCTCTCTCTCTCTCTCTCTCTCTCAATTTTATATTCTAAGAACAAAGTGTTAAATCCTACATGTAAAATGTGTCAAAGAAGCATATTTACTATATTCATCTCGGAGTGTTATAATAGTTTGTGAGTTGTACTTACAAATAAACAATAAAAGTGGTTTCACTAGTACCCATACAAGCACGGGTGTTCATTATCCTAGGATTCATGCAAAGTGTGGATGTAAGGATGCTTATTGAGCATCAATCTGCAATGCCCCGTCCTTCCCTCTCATAAGCATATAGTCCAATCTTAGATATATTGACCCCTCTTGCATAATTGCATTTTCGTTCATCTCTCTCTCTCTCTCTCTCTCTCTCTCTCTCTCTCTCTCTCTCTCTCTCTCTCTCTCTCTCTCTCTCTCTCTCTCTCATATAAATCAAGATAGAGTTGATCAATTAAACAAATCATTGTATAAACATGTGTATAATTATTTACATGCATGTTGTCTTCTTATATATGCTTAGATTAATTATCACATATCATATATAGACACACGCAACATGCTTGGTAGTCACGATACCACTATTGTATCTATGCATCTCATATGATATTTATATATTTCTTCATAGTAGTTGATGGTAGAGCACATATGGTTTATCATTGGGTAAATAATTATGTAGATATGTACATAATTATCTGCATACATGGTTGTGTATCTTCTTCTATATGCTTGTGCACGTGATTGCCACATATAGATACGACCAATGTGCTTGATTGCCATGATATGTATACCTCATTGTTGTATATACATGACTCATATGATCGTGGTATATTCTGTCATTTGTATTTACTTTCATTTAGACCATAATGTTATATACAAACACTTGCACATGCACATTTCGGATAAATAAAAAACGTTTTCATGAGTTGAATTGGAATCACAAAGCATGCAAGGTGTTCCACAACACCCCACTTTGCTTTGCAAGAACGTACTTTCATAGTTTGAGTACAAAAGCACTCAGGTTGAGTTGTTGACCTACTTACTTGAACATGATATGCAAAGTATCTTCAAGACATAATGTATGTTCTTCCAACTCGTTGACCCAATGCCACAAAAGTGACCATCCAAGACATGAACACAATTATAGTTATATATATATATATATATATATATACACATCAAGAAACATGCCAAATAAACTATGTTGGTGAAAATTTTGATTAACTTGCTTCTTATGCATAGCCAACTACCCTAAAGTTTATGCAAGTTGACAACAACCACTATTCCCTCCCCCCCCCCCCCCTCTCTCTCTCTCTCTCTCTCTCTCTCTCTCTCTCTCTCTCTCTCTCTCTCTCTCTCTCTCTCTCTCTCTCTCTCTCTCTCTCTCTCTCTCTCTCTCTCTCTCTCTCTCTCTCTCTCTCTCTCTCTCTCTCTCTCTCTCTCTCTCTCTCTCTCTCTCACACACACACACACACACACACATATAAATCAAGATAGAGTTGATCAATTAAACAAATCATTGTATAAACATGTGTATAATTATTTACATGCATGTTGTCTTCTTATATATGCTTAGATTAATTATCACATATCATATATAGACACACACAACATGCTTGGTAGTCATGATACCACTATTGTATCTATGCATCTCATATGATATTTATATATTTCTTCATAGTAGTTGATGGTAGAGCACATATGGTTTATCATTGGGTAAATAATTATGTAGATATGTACATAATTATATGCATACATGGTTGTGTATCTTCTTCTACATGCTTGTGCACGTGATTGTCACATATAGATACGACCAATGTGCTTGATTGCCATGATATGTATACCTCATTGTTGTATATACATGACTCATATGATCGTGGTATATTTTGTCATTTGTATTTACTTTCATTTAGACCATAATGTTATATACAAAACACTTGCACATGCACATTTTGGATAAACAAAAAACATTTTGATGAGTTGAATTGGAATCACAAAGCATGCAAGGTGTTCCACAACACCCCACTTTGCTTTGCAAGAATGTACTCTCATAGTTTGTGTACAAAAGCACTCAGGTTGAGTTGTTGACCTACTTACTTGAACATGATATGCAAAGTATCTTTAAGACATAATGTATGTTTTCCAACTCGTTGACCCAATGCCACAAAAGTGACCATCCAAGACATGAACACAATTATAGTTATATTTATATATATATATATATATATGTATATATATATATATATATATATGTATATATATATATATATATATATATGTATATATATATATATATATATATATTCTAAGAAATACATCAAGAAACATGCCAAATAAACTATGTTGGTGAGAATTTTGATTAACTTGCTTCTTATGCATTTGATCGATGAGGAAGCAGACTTCAATATCTTAACTCATGATCATTGGGCTCAACTTGGCAGACCACCACTTCAACCCACTAATGCGAAATTAAGCCCATATGGGACCCATTCCTATGCACTTCTCAGCAAGTGCAGAGCCGCCATTTCTATCGAGTCTGAGACTGTCCCAATGATTTTTTACGTGTTGCCAAATGCTAAAGACGCAAGCACAGAGTCGCTGCTGGGGCGAACTTTCAAAAAGCAGACTCATTGCAATGTTGATTATGAGTCGCAGCGCATCCAACTCGCAATAGGCAACGTTCGCATTGTCACAGCTTTCAACAAGGGCTGCGCGACCCCATCACTGTCCGCAATGCCACCGGTAGAAATATCAGTAACCAAGTCCAAGGAGGGGGGTAGTGTGCGGCCGCCACCTCCCAGATTTCATGAATCACAGCCCACAACAGCAAAACCTAAGGCCCAACAGCTTAGATTTCAATGGCAACCTAAGCAGCCGCAACCACCGCCTAGGAGTCGACGCTCCTATCCTCATAAAATCAAAAACTCTAAACCTAGGAGGCCAAGACGCAGTCCACAGAAAGCGCCGCATGATCAAGCAAAGATGGGTCCCTAAAGCCCTCTTGCATGCGTAAGGCTACTACGTGGGCAACACCTGGCTGTGAATCCCTAAGGCCTACACGGCCAAAGGCACTACTCATACGCCGCCCTCAAGCTTGATCAACCCAAGTCCCATAAACCCTCCAAACCATAAGCCACAGTGCTCTCCAAAACCACAGCCATCCGACTCATCCACCCCTAAACCCAAGAGAGTCACACAAGCCTATCAGCCCAAACAACAGACTCCATCACAAGAGTCATCACCCGACCAAGTCAATCCGACTCCCCAAATCCAACCTGAATGCAGCAATCTGTCCGTCGTGCCTGCTCCTAATCCACCCATAATCCAAGCAGCCCAACCGCAGACTCAAGAGTACTCCCAACCGCAACTCTTCATTGTCACAGGCTCTAGTTCTAGCAAACCTCGACCACCCATCGGCCTTACGCCCTCCTATGAATGCAAATCCTTTTTAGCATTGGCCATCGACCTCGCTGAGGACACCAGGGATGACGTGGTGGAATGCATTAAACGACTAGATACCACCTTCATGTCGCTAGCACTAAGCTACAACCGCTTGGACTTAGGACTATTGGAGGAACCCTTTGCAATTGAAGTTAAAACGATGCCATGCTCCTGGGAGACCTTTGAATTCGCATTCGCAAAAGCTTCTCGCTCCGCTGTTGAATTGCTCAATAGCGAGATCTCCAAGGAGCAAGCCATCAAATAGTGCTTCATCACGTCATACGATCAGCGAACTACTTCTGCTATCACTGATCAAGAAATCACAGCGTTATCAAAGCTCGTTGATACTGACTCCCTGTTCTTGAGGCATTAGTACACTTTTAGGCTGCAATGGGAAGTTGAAGGGTGCCGCATAATGACCAGCGTTGAGTAGCGCTACGCTATCAAAATAGCGGAATACGACCCCACATATGTTGCGCCAACCTCGTATAGAGTGTTAACCACTCTTCGGGGCCGACCCATGGAAGAACACATCAAAGGACACCCCTACCTCGATCGCTTGTTGACTGAGGAAGAGTTACACATTGCTAGCCGTGTCAACTCTGGTGACTTCCTAACATATGTTCTCACATACATTACGCAAGTGGGGATTCGACCCTTTGATCTGGACTGCGAAGCTCACTTAGAATACAACCCCCAGTTCTATGATTGGCTCATTCACAAGTAACTCCTACATCACCATGCCGAATGCCCTTGCCCTTCTGACCCTAAATCCTAGGAGGGATTCTTCTCAAGCTGGAAGGGGAGGGGGTAAGGTGAATCAAATCAGGCCAATCAAATCAAAATTAGTGAAACAGATAAACATATATTATGAAAAACGGATGGGTAGGAAAAAGAGCATGGAAACTTTGAAGTAAAGGGAAAAAAGTCAAAGTCTGAAAAGGAAAGTCTACATTGGTTCTTAATGAATTCATTCAAAAAGCATAGAGTTTTTCTTTTTCAGCAATTAGCAAATTACTATGTGGAAAGCACTAATGAAAAGTATGGTTTATGACAGGAACATAAAATGTTGCAATAAGACCGTGCCCACCGACTCCCATTCTCACAGAGGAGGAAAGAGCGCAGTATGGCATTTTCCTAGAAAACCGCGCCTACAATCAACTAAAGTTTCGAACCGTCCGGAACATTGAAAATGTAGTGTCGAAGGAGGAAGCAGTCAAGAGAGTCGTCGAGCAGTGCAACCTCACCAAGTACCTGGAGAAATTTGTGCAAGAGCCTGACCACACGAAGTGTGTGGAGTTTCTCAGAATATACGACCCTAACCAAGAGTGCGGCACCATGACGGTGGGAAGGGGAGAAAATGCTAAATAGGTACAGGTGCACTTGAACCTAGCCTTGGTGGAGAAGGCATTGGGATTGGAACCGAAGATAGAGAAAAAATAGAAAATGGATGTCTACACCATGCTGAAAATGAAAAGAGAGGAGGTGCTAACCAATGACGGTATCAGCATCCATGACATCCCTGATGCTGAAGCCAGGCTACAGGCAAAGCTAGTGCACATGCTCTTCTCCAGCCAGTGCTACAATGCCTTAATGCATCGAATCAGTGCGCCTATGTTGGAGAATGTAGCAGCCCACACCTTAGATGAAGTCGACTGGAATGGGTATGTCTGCAAAACCATCGACCAGGTGGCTAAAGCACTGGCTTTGGGAAGTACGCCAGCAGGTGGAGAGTCTCCAGCTTCCAAGGCCACAGAAAGGAAGAAGGTCTCGTCCAAGGCCTCATTTATCAGCTATGGAAGCATTTTGACTGCGCTCATCCAGGAGGCGGTAAAGGAGACACAGAATGCAGAAGAAGGAGAAGGAGAAACACCGGATAGGTTGCCCCCTCACCATGAGAAAGAAGGGTCCACCGACAGAACCAAGATCGAGGAAGAAGGGGAAGAACAGAAAAGCAAGAAGACGACTAAGAAACCCAAGAAGAAAACAGCCCAAAGGAAGAAAAAAGATGACGAAGGCCGCAAGAAGGAGAAAGAGGACTTGGAAAGGGCCAAAAAAGAATCCCTTAAGGAAGCCAAGGAGAGGGAGAAGAAGAAGAAACAGGAAGAAGAAAAGGAAAAGAAGGAATTACAGAAGGCAAAGAAGGCATCAAAACAGGAGGCTGAGGAGAGAAAAAAGAAGGAAAAGGAAGAGAAAGACAAAAAGGAGGAAGAACGCCGAAAAACAGAAGCGGAAAGGCAAAGAAAAGTCGCTGAGGAAGAAGAGAAACGAAGAAGAAAGGAGGAAGAAAACCTGGCTGAGGCTACACGCGGGTCTATCGAACAACAAAGCAGGGCAGATAAATTGGAGAATCTGAGCCCGCAAAGAGAAGAAGGGCCTGGTTCTAGCACACAGGCATCGGAAATCGTGCCACCCGTTGTCATTGAGGGCAAGGGCAAAGCCCCAATTCACCCGATTTCTCCCCTCATGGTGCCTCCCACCGAACCAACCACCACCACCCCCAGCGTCCCGACCAATGCCGATGTTTCGAATTTTGTGGCATGGATGCAATACTTCATCAACAAAGAAATGGCCCAGGGACAAAGCACCGAAACTACGGCCACAGGGCAAAAGAGGCCAGCCACTGATGCAGAATCAAGGCAAGACCCTAAACGACAGAAGGTGGAAGCCTCGACATCACCAATCCACACAACGATGACGCAATCAGCTAACTACGACGAGTACGTCGCCGAGCTACTCTCCCAATTGGAGAAAGCTAAGGAGGAACGAAAGATAGCTGTGGCTGAGTTGGCAACTGAAAAGGAGTCAGTAGCTGCCTTCCAACTTGACAAAACTAGGATAATAGCCATGCAATAAAGGGAGATCTCGGATCTCAAGCAAGAAGTGAAGGCTAAGGACGATAGGGAAGAGCACTAGAGGCAGCTACTAGACAATGAAACACAGGAACTTGTGAAAATGCAGAGAGAACACAAGCTCCTGATCATGCAGTATGAGGAGCTCATTGCAAAAACCGCCAAAATCGAAGCGCTTCTGGCTGAGCTCAATGCCAGGGACGAGGAAAGAAAATAGAACATAGACCAGTAGCAGAACGAGATTGAGTCCCTGACTGATCAGCTGAACTCCAAAAAATAAGAATAGGAGAAACTAGTCAGAGAACGAGAAGACCAAGAACAAAGGCTCACGACCCTGGCTCTAAGGCAAGGAGAGAGCCTAGAAGAGATGAACAAGAGAGCAGAGGAGTGGGCCACATAGAATGAAAGAAGGGTGAAGACACTGGCACGACGCCTTGCTCTGGTGGAAAAAGAGAAGATCATCACAGAGAACAAGGCAGAAGCCGCCCAGGTGGCCTTCGATGCCCAACAAAAGGCCTTCCTCAACACAATCATGGACACTACCCGCCTAGAGGAGGGAGAATCATTGGAGGTGGCACAAAAGAAGCTTAACATTGCACGCATAGCCCTACATGCAGGACTGCAGATGCCACCCCAACCTGCGGAGGTTAGACTGAGCCTAGAAGAGCAAAGGAAATACCTACTACTGGCCGGTCTAACCCCCCAAGAAATAGATGCCATAGGATTTGAAGAGGGAGCACAACAAGGAGACCAGCAGGGGGAGGAAGCAGAACTCGAATTCGACATGGGCAAATTCAGAGAGGATGTGATCCCACAACCCCCCTCACTGCAGTCTCAAGAGCAACAATAGGAGGACCCATTTGCGGAGAGACAAGCCGCACTTAAAGAGAGACGTAGGAAGTTAGTCGAAGAAGCCAGGAAGCAGTTAAGGGCCAAGCCAGCCATGCAGCCATCCGCACCCCTCCCACCTTGCCCTGATGACATCCTAGCTGGATTCCACGTAGAGCTAGTGGTTTGGGAGAGACAAGAAAAAGAAAAGGATCCATTCACCTTTAGCTTTCTCCTACCCAACAGCCTGCGGAGGGTCTTGCCGCTTAAGGTGATGGAGGAGGTGATCGCGATTGGTGGCCGACTAGGGCAAAAGTGGCTAGAAGAGAGAGAGAATACCCCCACCTCTTGGGGAACTGAAGAGGCCAACTACTGGCATAACAAAGTTTTTGAAGTTCCACATACAGTACATGGCTATAAAAGCCAACCCCTTATGGAGGAGGCGAGTATGCGACATTAGTATGCTCGTCTAGATGGCGTTTTGTAACACACTGCCCTTCGAGAGGAATAGCCCCACATACATGGCATACCCTCAAAGGGTAGGTGTGGATTTTAATGCCACCCTCCACGGGCGTTACGACTTTCCCATTATCTATAACTCCAATGTAGTATCCTTCGAACATGCCCTCCTCTTTAACTCAGAAAGCCTAGATGACTCTATGATGCGCTTTCTCACAGATTTCTCTTCATGCCCCGATCCAGCTTTTGTAACTACATGTAACTACCTTAAATTACTTAAGCTATTACTTAAGCAGGACCTGACTCCACAAGAGCGCGGCCTGCCTCCCCTCTTCTTCGACCCTAATGCCATTGATAGCTGTGCCATGGCTCGTCTAATGATGAGGGCTAGCCTCCTCCCCTCTTTTTGCCTAGCCCTCCTAGAAGACATGAATGACAGCCAGTTTACTAGATGCAATCACCCTTTCCTCTCTAGCGCCTCTCTCCACGTCTGCATGAATCTGAAAGGATACATGCAAAGCTACCAATTTTTGAGCAAATCCATCCGACCCCTTTCCCCTCCTCATTCAGATGAAGAGAATTAGGCCATGGCTGTCATTCCACTACTATAACTTCAAAAAAAAAGAGAGAGAGAGAAAAGAAAAGAAAAGTAAAGTAAAAGCAAAGAAAAGAACAACATGAAAGGAAAAGCACGAAAAACACTCTCCACTGACTGGACAACATAGCCCACTTGCAGAAGCACTTACCACCACATAAAGCACGATCACTGCACCTAGGGGTTCTCAAGTTAGGCATGCCCGGTGGCTTCGATCGGCCGGCTCCACTCCTAACCCCCTAGCCCTTTTGCTCCCCCACTTCACGCTTAGGGTACATCAAGGGCAGGACATACATAGGGAGATAACACTTGCCTATGGTTAGACTTGTCACCCTAAGCCACTTGCACTGCACCTCCCTTGGCACAAATGGGATCCTCAAGTGTGGGACATCACCCAGGCTTGCCTGCAGTTAAGACCCACCTCCCATTCCACTAGCACGAGCACAATGCACTAACACAATGAGGTAGGCACTCCCCTTAGGAACAACACCGCACCTTCTCCTTTCAGGCATCACAAAAAGCAACAAACCACCAACTTCGGAGACCTCCGTCAACCCCGCAATATCCATTTGGCCTCTCCGACAAAAATCATTTCACAGCTTCCACAAGCACCTGAGTCTCCAAGTGGCCCTCACCTTTACACCACTTGGCCAATTGCCTGCCAACCTACAACAACACAGAAGTGCCATGGGAATGGCACCCGTCTAGGAGGGGGGTAATGTTAACCCCAAGTCGAGATGGTGGAAAAAGGAAGGAAAAAGCAGAAAAAAACATGGAAAAAGAGCAAAGACACGCATGCGACCTCCAAAGCTAAGCAAGGGTAAAAAGTGCAATTTTAAATGAAAGGCGCCTCAAAAAACTTGAAAATTTCTTGTAAAAGAGCACTAGGCTCCCTCCTGTGCCAATTGTAAAATATTAGATGGATGTAGGCTAGAGGCATAAGGCTAGAAGAGGGAAATGGAAAAAGGACCTTGCCACAATGGCCGGTCATGTAAAAAAGGGATGGGCGCCAATCGGGGTTTTAGGGTTTGTATATATAAAGTTAAAAAAGTGAATGGAAGCTCATTCTTTGGTGTGTGGCTAACAAGAGCTTTCTTCTTCTTCTCTTCTCCTCATCTTCTTGCTTATGTGTGCTCTTTAGAGAGGGAGAGGGAGAGTGTGAGGGAGTGAGTGTGTGAGAGTGAGGAATCAAGAGGGTGAAGCTCTTCACCATCTCCTCTTCTCTTCTTCTCTTCTCTTCTCTTTTCTCGCGCGCGCGGCTATGGAGGATGGAGCTTGGAGATGGAGAAGGCTTGAGGATGCTTGAGCTCGCATCTAGGATCGTGGAGCTACCAAGGTGTGCGAGAGAGAAGGCAACTCGTGTCGGCATCAAGGTAAGCTCACTACGCTCATAGGATCGACGGCGCATCGGCTAGGTGAGAGATAGCCATTAGAGCTCGCTTGAAACGTTTGAAGCAATAAGCGGTCCATGGGTCTTGGCGGTTGAGCGTGAGCTCCCACTACACCAGAAAACTCTGTGACTTCCGTAGTAAGAGACAATGCAATCTCATCATTTGTTTCGAGCAATCCCCAAATAACTAGGTTTTGGGTCCGCTTTTCTCTTTCTTTACATTCACGTGCATCCACATCATCTACCATTGCATCACCACCCTCTACATGAAGTATAGGCATGTCTCCATTTGGGAGAGTATGTGCTACTACTCCGGCCCATGTTTTTGGTGTTTCCATGCATGTGCATGTCACCATACTTGTTTCCAAGTCTATGATTCTCTTGGCATGTTCCTCCACAATCCGTTCCAACTGTGTATTCTTGCTTTCCAACGCTTGACACTTGAGAGCCAAGCGCGTGATTTCTTGATTCTGTGCATTGATTGATGCTTGAAGTGTCGCCAAAAAATTCCATATCCCATCCTGTGAGATTTCTCCAACACATGGCTGCTCCAACATGCCAGTAGAGAGAGGTGAACCTGTGGTTGTTGAGTTGGCTTTGTTACGTGCGACAAATCGTCCACTCCGAGAAAAGCGCTCATTAGTATCTCCAACCATAGTCATGTTTCTTGGTTCTAAGCTTCTTTACTACTTTCAAACAATGCGCTGCTGAAATGGTGACCGCACCCCACACCTCTATCTCTGCTGTGATGATGGAGGACAATTGCAAGGATGGCAAAAACATATAATAAGCTATGCTGTGATGATGGAGGACAATTGCAAGGATGGCAAAAACATATAATAAGCTATGTCTCTGAAAGACACATACACGCCTAGTGTTCCTCTTAGCTCTAAAAAAAGCTTCAAGCAGACACACCTAGTGCGCGTGTCTAATCTGATAAAATCTTCCGTTAGCTTTGCAATCCTCTCCCACTTGAGGCAAGTTTATCTCACTAAGAATAGAATATCAATTTGCAGATATCTACTCCTTGGACTGCCTATTAGAGATGGTGCAATCTGTGTACACCTAAAGTAAGTATCTGGATCCAAACTCGAGAATGCAATCTATTCTCCGAATTTCATCCACACCATAACCTGAATTTCCTAACAGAGGTAGAAAATGCATGTATTCTCGAGTCAAGATGAGCGGCTCTACTGCGATCAGCGACTTAGGTAGCTGTAATGTCAACCAAGAAAGCCGTGGATGTATGATTGCTAAATCAACAATTCTGTAGCATGACAGAAATGTGAAGCTCACGGGGGGGACTAGTTCAAGAAAGAAAAGCTGCAAAGAAGACTGCAGGGATGCGTCCACAGATTAGTGGGGGGAGAGAGAGAGAGAACAATTGTTTCAGCATCCACAAACAGGGCTTAAATTGGTCGCGATTACATCAGCGTCCACAGATTACTGGGCATGACAGTATTTCGTCACAAGCATTTTGTCAGACATTTCGTCAGCGCCATTTCATCAATCACAGGCATTTCGTCGGTGCCATTTCTTCACAGAGAGAGAGAGAGAGAGAGAGAGAGAGAGAGAGAGGTGGCATGGTGCACCCATTAATGGGGAGAAAGAAATGAAGATAATCTGAATGTTTCAAAAATAGTAGAGTTTGCTATGAGGTTCTTGCAAAACGTGCCATGTAGGCTTTTGACAGGTTTGGTAATACTATGAGTTTCTTGGAAAGCATGCCATGTATGCTTCTATTAGGTTCAATAATTATTCATTTGAATTTGATGGGCCTACCAAAGGAGGTAGTTGAAACATAGAAATGTAAAATAATAATGTTAATATTGATTATTACAAAAGAAATCCTCTCTCTTGCTCTCCTTCAAAGTTTTTGAGAGGTTATTCTCATATGTGAGTAACATTGTCTATGCACAAATAAAGAAACATAGTTGCATTTTTCTCTCTTGCTCTCTTCCCAAGTTTTTTGGAGGTTATTCCCATATGTGAGTAACATCAACTATGCACAAAAGGACATAGTTACATTCACTTGTCTTACAATTGCAAAACACCCTTAAATGAGATACACACACACACACACACACACACTCTCTCTCTCTCTCTCTCTCTCTCTCTCTCTCTCTCTCTCTCTCTCTCTCTCTCTCTCTCTCTCTCTCTCTCTCTCGTATATTCAAAGAATAGAGTGTTAAACCCTACACGTAAAATGTGTCAAAAAAGCATATTTACTATAGTCATCTTGGAGTGTTAGAATAGTTTGTGAGTTGTACTTGCACAAATAAACAATAAAAGTGGTTTCACTCTTAATAATGTATATTCAAATCAAAATCATTTTGCTAGATGTGATTGGATAATCCTTCCATGTCATGCTCCCTCAAACAAACATCTTAGACATCATATTTTTGAAGATTTGGATAAGTTTTTTCATGAGAAGTTGGCTTCTTTTCTCCACTGAATCATGTGTCAAAATTAATAATGTTGTAGAATGGGTATCATATTAGCCAAGGTATGCATATAACAAACCATTGCAATGATGTCCAATGCTTTGTATTGCAACCATATAAAAATTTGGATCAAGAAGACTCCAATATAGAAAAGTAGCTAGTTGCATTCCAACTTCTATAACTTGGCAAGATTTATTGTTTGAGATGTGTGGATGCAACATTGAAGGGAAAGAATCTAGAGGAATCAAAGCAATACATGTAGTTCTAATTTGAATGGTCTACTATTTACTACATATATGAATATAAAATATTGTAAGGAAATGAAGAGTTTTGTGTTCTTCAATGAAATGACAACATGTGCAGAAGGAGCTTTAGCCCCAAACAAAAGGACCTTATCAAATCGACCCTCTTACTCTATTCTCATTGTGACACACTTAAGGTGCCATTTTTAGATACTAGTTTGAAACACCACTACTAACATGGTAACACATTAGTTTAGTTGATAGAATAGATGATAGTATAGGGTTGGAAAGATTGGTCTAGCTAGTGATCTGGCTAGTGTCAACAAGGGCCTTGAGCTCCCATAGCGACTTGGAAACGTTGTAACATGTGGTCTAGCTAGTGATCTGGCTAGTGTCAACAAGGGCCTTGAGCTCCCATAGCGACTTGGAAACGTTGTAACATGTCATCTATGCAAATTGAAGAGAGAGAGAGAGAGAGAGAGAGAGAGAGAGAGAGAGAGAGAGATTACCTCTTCCCTATAGAAGGCATAAACACCAAAACCAATCTTTAACTATGATGCTTCAGTTTGCAAAGCTGATGAAGTAGAGACCTGATCATATAATGGTGCAGGACAAATACTATACTCAAGCTATACATGCTCCTCAAATAGAACTTGATAGTGCCACTAATGGTGCTCAACTAGTGATAGTGTAAAAGTCAGATGCCAAAACCTATTTGAATGTGTAGGACATGATTATATAATCAAGCTCTCACAAATAACAATAATATCTCCCATCAATTATTACTCCTAATGGTGATGATTGTCCTTTTTGTTTTTAAATAAACTAAAATATAAATTTTCTTTTTTCAAGTTGTAAAAGTTGACCATGTCAAAGTAGAAAACCATGCTTATTGCTTCAGCATCTCAAAACAGAGCCCCCTCTTCGACATCAATGATCTAATCTACAAATACTAAAAGCAAACATCCATTTTCCTTCCCCCCTGACACCAACCTATAGAGGGAGGATGGTATCACATAAATACATAGTTAGTAGAAGATGCCTTGATATATAAAGGGAGGAGCATATCACATAGATACACAACGAGTAGTATAGGATGCCCTGATATATGAAAGGAGGAGGGTATCACATAGATACACTACGAGTAGTAGAGGATACTCAAATTCTAGCTAAAGGAGGAAGAGAAGTTACAATCATCATCAACAATGGATAGAGCTCCCTTATCTTGGGTGTAGTCCTCTAACAAACTCTTCTATGATGATACACTTGTTGCCCAACTTTCTATACCTTGCCCTCCTACCCTAACATCAACCTAATATCTTCAAATCCAAGAACCCTACCTCTAATCCTTATCAATCCAAGTTCATCACCTACTCCCAATCAAGCTCATTTCCATCCACTCTACTTCAAGAACTAATCAAGATCATTACAATGCAATGGCCTCAAAAAGGAGTGCACTTGCAGTAGAACAAGTCCTTGCAACAATAGGAATAGAGCAAGTCCTAGCAATAATGATCACAACTCCTCTTCTGCCTCCACCTTCAATTTACTAGGCGATCCTAGTTAAGTTACTTTTTTAAGATATTAAAACTATTAGAATCTCACACAAACTTAGAAGAAGACCTCTTTTTCTTAAAAGCATAGGATTGAAAGTGCTCTATTCTAAGAGCATATAATGGAAATACTTAGAAGAAATATAATCATAAAGTCCTAAGTGGAAGTAGTATACTTTTATAGTTGCTACAAAGCTTTGTTTGCTTTGTTGCTTTGATTTAGTAGATTTAATTCAAAAAAGTACTATTAAAAAAGAATTGTTTTCCAGGTGCTTTTAAGTGAATATGGTTGCCTTGCTTGTATTTCCTAAAGAAAGCTACCAATGGATTGAATCCATATCAAGTGTATGGGAAGCAGATGTGGCTATCCCCAAGCACATCGTCAAGTTTCGCCACTAGAATTAGTTCTGTCACACAAATGCTTGGATCCAGCTCTTAGACAAGAGGTCATGTGACAAAACATGGATTTAGAGCATAGCGCTAATTATGGAGGATGAAAGCCGATAACAAGACTCATAGTGACATAGACAAGAAGAAAAACTATTGCTCAAGTGAATTAGGTTCCAAGATGTAGGCTTGGACTCATAAACACAATCTTGAGCTGACCATGATAGAGACACAGAATGAAGTACAAAGTACAAAATAGCATTTCATTGAAAAGTGAATCAAGTACATATCTTTATAGCTTTTAAGCTTCTCCACTCTCCTCACTGTGCATATGGGATTTAGGACATCTCTTCCTGGAGCATACATCGTTTGTTACTTCTCAACACCCCCCATCAAATGATGAGTCCCTACACTTGCTGGCTTTTGCCTCCCCCCCCCCCCCCCACATGATAACATGACCTAGGAGACTAGCTCATAGGCAGCCTAGTCAAGTTAAAGCTTGAGACTTTACATCTTTGGCAAGGGTTTTTGCAAATCAAATCCACTAAGGGAAACATAGAGATCCACTATGGGAACAAATTCCTTAGAACAATATGTCAGAGTTGTTGATGGTAGCGAAAGCATCTTCTTCTTCATTCATGAATTGACTTTGGTGGTGGTCATTCTGCATCTGTTGTGCTCTTTTCTTGTGGAGACATTCACTGACAATATGGCCAGTCTTACCACAATAATGACATGTCATTCGACTTCTGTTGTCGGTATTGAATCTCAACCTCTTCCTTTGGGTCCAGTAGCTCCTTTGGTGTATAAGAGATTTTCCCTAGATGATGGGATACCATCTTTTGCATTCTTGTTTTTCTGTTTGTTCTCTTCATCAAGAAGAGAGTGATTAATATCTTTAAGTGAGAGACTCGAAACATTACTTAGTGTTGAAACAAGGTTCTCATATGGTTCGTGATTAACATTGGCAAGTAGCACTGCTATTGCCTCATCCTCATCAATGTTCTTTTTAAGAGTCGGCATCTGAGTTTTAAAGCTCTTGAACTTATTGATGTGTACAGCCATGGACGAACTGTCTTTTACATGCAACTTATAAAATTGCATAAGTAATTTTACCTTCGAGTTCTTTGCTTGTGTACCAAAGATCTTGTTAAGTTCTTCCCATGGTTTCTTTGCATCCTTAATGCTAGAAATATGATGTGATACATCATCGGATAGACCCCAGGTAATAATACCTAGAGCTTTATTGTTCATCTTCTTCCATGCCATTGTTTTAGGCTGGTCTTTTGCAGCATCTTCCTCTTTAGCACTGTCATCTACATCATCTTCCTCAAAGAGATCCCATAGGTCTTTCCTCATGAGATGGTACATGGTTTTCTCCTTCTAGGCGTGAAAGCCTTCACCAGTAAACTTTGCTATCTGTTCTAGTTCAGTCATCTTAGAAGGAGGTCTTACCACGAGAACACTCGACCAATGTCTGTCCTTTTACAATCAGATTGGGACTTACAAGGAATTGGATCAAAAAAAAATTTCAAATCATTACAAACCAAGAATAGGCTTTTGAAGCAGCTGAAGATGAGTTACTCTTGAGTATGCCAAAAACCCTTAAGTGCCAAGAAGTACTATTTAAGTATCAATAGATAATAGATCTTAATGTTGTTGGGTAATTTTGAGCTTCCTTGGCACTTCCAGATTTGCACTAGACTTTAGAGATGATGTCAGAGTGACCAAAATCACTATTGATGATGGTAGTGAGAAAAGAACAAGGTTGCCTAGCTTTTTCAATTTTCTGGCTATGGCTTCCTCTAGGGTTTCAGATAACTGACTGTTCTTTCAATTGGTGCAGCTTGTAGCATGGATCATTTGGCAAAATATTTGATGGATAGATGGCCCATATAGTAAGCTTCAATTGCCCTATGCTTGTAGAGTAGATCGCGAAGTGTAGGAGACAGATCTCGGTACTATCTGAAAACGGTGCAATTCTGGGTAGTGACGTCAATTTTTTGTAATGCCAGGCTCCATAGGTAACAATGTCACACTTTGATGTACCAAGTAAGAGCACATGGAGTTGAGGGATGTTTCTTTAGAAGGGAGCTTGGGAAGATATAACATGTATGTGGAGATCCAACCCCTCCAAGGTGAGTGGGTGCAGGTTGGCTATGGTGGCCAAGAAGAGATGTGTGAGAATGAAGTAGGAGATGAACTCATACACTTGTCTTGAGCTGGACCTGAGCTATGAGAAGTTGGGGGAGTAGGGAGAAGAGTAGAAACGAAAGCTAAGCCATGCTTGACTGGCTCTGATACCATGTGACAAAACATGGATCTAGAGCATAGCACTGACTATGGAGGACGGAAGTTGATAACAAGACTCATAGTGGCATAGACAAGAAGACAAACTATTGCTCAAGTGAATTAGGCTCCAAGATGTATGCTTGGACTCATAAACACAATCTTGAGCTGACCATGACAAAGACACAGAATGAAGTACAAAGTACAAAATAACATTCCATTGAAAAGTGAACCAAGTACATGTCTTTATAGCTTTTTAGCTTCTCCACTCTCCTCACTGTGCATATGGGATTCAGGACATCTCTTCCTAGAGCATACATCATTTGTTACTTCTCAATAGGTCCCTCCACAAGGTGCAACAGATCACTCGAGATCGTAATAAGTAGCAAGGCTCTAGGGAAACTTTCATGGGTCTAGGATGGGATTAACAACCTGCAAGCTTGTATGCATTCTAGAAGTTCATATTGTTGGATATGTTTAATATCCCACCCTTGTAAGGTGCCACCAATAATCAAACATGCTCTAAGTTATAAGACCCCTGTTATGAGGAGTAGCCATGCGTGAGCCCGTTGGGTCTTGACTTGTATGTCGGATGAGGTCTACATGATCGGATGGAAAAAAGGTGACCTTTGTGGATCTAGCCTTCAAGTTAGATAGAGTAATTATATTAGTAGCAACTTGAGGCATGATGCATTGAGTTGCGAGGTGTGGGAATTATCAGGGGCCCTCTTTTGGGGTCCTAGGGCCACAGAAGCGACCTTGGGCAATAAAGGAAATATTCCCTAGTTGACTAGGGAAGATTCATAATATAGTCAAATAGGTTGATTAGACTACCTTCCTGGGTTGTAAAAGGAAGACCCCTCCCAAGCCATCATCAATCTATCTTTCACCTAGTGAGAGTTCTTCAAACTAGCCTTAAGCTCTTTGTCTATCATCTGTTTAGATCACCATCTCAACTTCACAGTGAAACCACACAGGTGGACATAGCCATCTTTATATTAGTTCATTAGAAATCAAAGTAGTTTCTATTCTTCTCATATTTGATGTTTATTCTCTACTCCTTGCTCTACTTTTGTTCGTTGTGATATGTAATTTTTACACCTATACTAGTTAGTGGATGGTTTGGCAAAGGCCCAAATTGGTAGTTCCAATCCAAAGCACTTTGCTCAATATTAATCAATCTATCCGAGTGTATTTGGCTCGTGTGTTTTTGCCCAAAGCCAGTTTTGTTTGGTCAAGGACAATATATTGACTATAGGTTTATGCCATTGTATTTGCCTGGTTTGAAAAAAGAGGATTTTGTTGAAAGGGCAGTTTTCACTTGTTTTTGCGTGCATTACATAAAAGTATGAAACAAACCCATGTTAAAGGACTAATTAAGGAAATAGGTTTTGAATATCCCACTTAATTGTGCCAGGACTCTAATTACAAAGATGTTCTAGATGTGTACGTGGGAAGTGGGAGGATGACTTTTCTAATGAAAGTTGCCATGCAGTTGGGTAGACTCAGTTGGTCGAGTGGCTTCTCAAAATAATGAGTTTAGAGCCAAACATTAACTTCTTTAGGGACTATGGCTTAGATCCCAATATAGTATTGTTTTAGGGGGACTAGTGTGTGACTATGCCTTATGTGTACAAAGGTTAATGTTTCACTCTCCCTTGTTTTCACCCTCATTTAAGTAAGTGTGGTGCTTGGCCACTTGGAGTTCTAATACACAAGTGACTTTCTTAACTTGATGCTAGAGTGTTGTTAGCAGCTATAGTTGAGTCATTAGGAACCTCGTGTCAATCTTCGTGGGTGGCTAGATGCTTCCCTATGAGATAGACCCAAAAGCAATATAACTATCTAAGCTTGTGCATTCCATGAGATTTGGGTGGTGATACTTGAGAAGCGACCAGGTGACTCCCTATTATTAGTCCCTCAGTTTTCTAAATGAGTGTGTTTCAAAAAGTCTCCTCATCCTTACCCCAAACAACCTATTTGGCTCCCCTCCCTTATATGAAAAAAGGAAGCATAGGTTTGAGATTCTAATTAGCTTTTTAACTCATAATTACCTATGCTACATATGCGATTTGTTGTAATGCATGATGTTAATTTATCAAAAATAAAGTAGTTACAACATCATATTGATGCAGTGAGGCTCTATGCCATATGACTTGGCTTCTTGAAGAACAACTTGTATAACTACTGCTTTGATTTAAGGGATGTAAAATAATAAGCATTTCAAGTCTAAAGTGGCCAAGACAACTATTAAGCTTCTCCTTTCCATGATGACTAAACAACAATGTATTCCTTTTGGATTGGATAAACCTAATGGTGATGCCACATGTCAATTTGATAAGCTACTAATTGCTATGATTATACTTGGCTTGGTTAGCAAAAAGAGCAACTATCATCCCAAAGTTGCCATGGAGATTAGCTTCTTTGAGCCACCTTTTGAATGCTTTCTAGGTAGGGACCACATGTAAACACTCCTACAACATGTGTTTTTAAGACTCCTCAGCTTAGCCATAGAATGGATAGAGGGGTGAGACCTAGATACTCTTTGTTAGCCTAGTGCATAGGGGGAGTTTCTTAAGAGACAAATGCCAACATAGCACATTGATCCTAAAGGAAGGTATAGCCCTCTAAATCCTCTTGGACCTTCTATTCCAAGATTTCACCTTGGCTACTGGGCATTCCTTGTTCCACTTTGACTCCATACCCACCATAATTGCAAGGGAAGGGGTCCTTTAGTCTCGTGTAGACTTGTAGTGCCATAGAGCTTTATCAAATGGGTTGACCAAGTCCCTTAGGACTATGTAGTCTGTTCTGATTAGAGAGGTGGGCTAGTCATCTTTTCTTTGTTGGATCATTGATGTGAGCCAAGTAGCCTCATGCTTGGTCAATCCAAATTGTTTAGTTGCTTGATCCAATGGCAACCGACCATATTGTCAGTGTTCCTAGATATTAGCCTAGATAGCAAGTCCCTAATTATGAACTGCTCTACACAACATGGGGTTGTGATGGACAGGAGTGACCTCTAGGTCGTAATCAAAAGGTGAGAGCCATATGTTGTAGCTTAGTGAGGAGTTATTCTTCCTTACTCCTCTTGAGCTCCAGGAAGCATTATTGAGAACCTTTTGCCAACTCATAGCCATCACTTGTCCTACGTTTGACTGAGGGATTTTGTTGTTAAGTTGGGGGCATGTAATCATGTCTTGCTACCCAATGTTGCTCTATGTAGTACCTTTTGTCTTAGAGGTAGAGATTCGCCACTCAAGGATAGTCATCCATGGTTGACTAGCATCCTCCTTTTAAGAAGTGTCAAGTGTAACCTTTGTGCCCTGCTTGCTAAGCTCTCCAAGCTAGTGCCATTGAGCTCTTTGGCTTTCGTTAGTACATCCCTAGCTGATTTGAGTAGGGGACTTTTTGTCCTCATGAGACCACAAAAGGTCTCTAATTACTTTCTCCACTTTTCCCCAAGCTACTTGGCTAAAAGGAAGAAGTGAGGCTATATATACAATAGTAGTAGCAATTATGCTTTTTATGATTGTTAGTTTCCCTACAAATGAGCATGGCATACCAAACCATCCTCTCATCTTCTCTTGAAACTTGTTGAAGAATCACTTAAACTATTGGGCCACAACTCCGCACCCAAATACCTCACCAGCTCACTAGGCTTCACTACTTTGAAACCAAGCTGAAGGATTCATTGGTCAAGGTCTCTTTAGGATAAGAAAAAATCTCGATCTTGGTCTAGTTCACCTTGGAAGCCAAGAGAAGAGAGAACTCTTCCAGTAAATCTCTAGGAGACTAGAGTTTGTTGGTCTCCACTCTAGATGCATTATCATATATGAAGAATTGGATTGCAGCTTGAGGCAAGGGTAAACCCTCGATAGTGCCATTTTGGATGCACTTATCAATTTTGCGAAGAAGAGGGAGCAAACAATAGGGTGGTAGAGGGCATCCCTGTTTGATAGACCTGTGTGGGGCAAAGGGAGATGAACAAACCCCATTAATATTGATAGTCACAAAGGCTCCTTTGATCACGGTAGCTACTAGGTTCATGAAGATCGGTCCGAAGCTCATGGCCAAGAGGACGGCCATAAATAAAGGCTCAACTAACTCTATCATATGCTTTGTCCCATTCCATGTTGATTAGGATGAAGTCGGAATGCATACCAAGAGTATAGTCCATCGAGTAGATTAGATTTAGCGTTGCATCATGGATTTGTCTACCTTGGACAAAGCGATACTGCTTGCCATGGATGACCTTTGCAAATAGGTGTTTGACTCTAAGTGCTAGGGTTTTGGCAAGCACCTTGTAAGAGAAATTCACCATGGTGAGGGATCTCCAGTTATAGAGTCATTGGTACAATCCTGCGACTTTGGAACTAATGCAATCACCCCTTGGTTCATGATTGGAGGCATCTGGCCCGTTTCCGCCTTTTTAAAGAAACAAAGGGGCCATAAGGTTGAAATTCTAAGCTTTTTAACTCATAATTACTTCTGCTGCGTATGTAATTTGTTATAGTGTTCAATAAGTGATCGACCCGAGAAAAATAAAAGCCCTTGTTCTTAATTCTTTAGTTTGACGACACCTACATTCCCGGCACCCTTGTTCCTATTCTTTGAACCTCTAGTATTTACTGCACGTTACCTAGAGAATAATATCTGCATTTGCATTGTTTCTACGGCTACGGCTATGGCTATGGCTATGGCATCATCCTCTCTAGTAACGCCTGTTGCTCTTCTGAGTGTTTCATCATCATCGTCATCCCTCTTCCCTTCATCATCTTTGCAGTCGCTTCCTCCGTGCAAGGCGAGGCCTATCTTCCTTTCCAGCTCTCGCAGGTGGGCCCCACCTCTTGCCTCGGCTGCAGGCCGCAGTCATCATGACACCACTAGGGAGTTTGCCATCAAGGATTTTGCTGCCCGTCGCGCATTCAAGGTTAGGAGCTATTAATTCACCTACTCACACGCACTTGCTCTCTGTCTGTGTGTCTGTCTCTCTGCATTTCATGTTCCAGCATTGCACAGATGGAACTTTTCCAGCTTACCTTCGGATCATCGGCAAGCTGGTTTTTATATTGTCTATCTGACCTCCAAGGCTCTTAACGTACTTGGCGATCTTTGTACACTCCTGTTTCTAGGTCATTGCTGGTCTTCAAAACTTTGATGAAGGAAGAGTTGCTTCAGTAGTCATTGCTGCAGAAAAGGTAAAACACAAACCCAACCATTTCTTTCATTCCTTTTCTTTAAATCTCGTGTCACTGATAGCCCCATTCTGTGCTGCATTCTCCTTGGTTTATCAAGGTCTGCTCCATCGCATACATTCTCTCTTTGCCTTTAACGGACGGGGGTTTTCCAAATCAATTTAAAATTCCAGGAATATGGTATTACATGATATATAACAAGGTGGCAAACTAGCTTACACAGGAAGTTAAAGCGAAGACAATCCACACTGCCCTTTTGACACGTTGCTGTGCCCCTAGCACCTTGGAGGTCAGCTATTGTTAGCTAAATGCTTCTTTGAGCTTGTAAGGACTTCTATTGTCCTTGCAAGAATACGTGCAAAATTCAGATGGACGGGTTGTATGGTTTGATATGTTTCAACCACTCCAACTAGGATGTGCTCTATTCTCCTTTTTCCCTATCAAGATTTGTCATCACATTCATTCTCTTTTCTCCTTGCAGAAAAAGGGGTTTCTAAATTCATTTTGTAACTCTACGAGCAATGGTGGTATTGTACGATGTACAGTTGTCAGTAATGGGAGTATTACACACAAAATGCGGATGGATAGGTTGTATGGCACGATATTGCTCTGATTGTTCCAACTAGGATGCAAGCTACTCTTATTTATAATCAGGGCTGTAAAGTAAGATGACATGTTGCATTACTAGACTTTGAATAACTTTATGGGGACTGGGCAGCTGGTTTAGAAACATCTTGAGAAGACTGAAACGATGTGTTAGGATAATGGTGGGATTGATAACGGCTTAATGCTTTCTACGGTTCTAGAAGATAGCTTTTGCCGTTTTGAGATTTGTGAATCACAAAGATTCCCACCTCCTCAAGAAGTGGGAACTCCCCATGACTCGCAACCCTTGTATACGATCATGGCCTAGAACGGTAAAAATCTTGCAGTAGAAGCTGATGTGGCATAGAAGGTTTGGCCTATTGATGCGGAACTTCTTGCTGGATTAGAAGGGCACTATGTTGCTATTGCAGAAGGGTATGGAATTTGTCACCTTTGGTGGGAATAGGAGTGTGAGGAAAGGGGAAGAAGGGTAATGAGGTAGGACAATTGGGAAGGGAAAGGAAGAATCTAGTAGGTGGGAAGGGGTGCTGATTGAGGTTGCTGAGAAGACATGAATGTGGGAAGGGGGAGGACGAGGGTTGGGGGACTGGAGGCAGAGGATGGTGATACTCATGGTGAGGAGGGGGCTGTAATTGCAGGGTGTGCATTGGCTGGATGTTGTTAGCAGTCATGTTTGTCATGTGCTGCCATCTCTTACTTGTGAGCCGCATTCCGAGTTAGATGGGGACATTAGGAGCTTTGACATGTTTGTCACGTGCTTTGACAGAGGAGGCAGCTCTATTCAGAGTGTGCTTTTCTTTTCTTGGTCAAGTTATCTGTCAGCCTCTGCAGCCCCCTGCAAGATGTGATTTACTGTGTCTATCCCTGTTGGCATTTTTCCCCAGCCATGTTAGCATTTTTGGCATTTATTGCTGCCGGTCTGCTAGATTTAGCTGGCTGATCGCCAGATTTAGTGGCTTAGCTTGCCAGTGGCCAGTTTAGGGGCCTTTCAGCTATATATAGCTGGTCCCGCTTTGGGGGGCAGATCATTCATTCTTCTTCCTCTTTTGTGGCACATGCTCACATGGTATCAGAGCCTAAGTGAGGACACAAAAGTTTCCTTTAGAGAAGGCCACCCTACTGCTGAAAACACAAATTTTGAGCTGGCTGCTTGTTGCAGGAAACACAGATTTTTGCATTTTATAGTTGCTTGGGACAAAGGTGGGACATCTACTAATGTAGGTGCAGTTGCTTATTCTCTCCATTCGGGCCCTTATACAGCCAAACACGATAGACTTAGTGTGTTTGCAGGTTTAGAGAAATGGATCATCACCGGTTCTAAGGCTTCGATGACTCAGATGAGGAGTCTATTCATACTCCCTCCGATTGGCGGTGTGATCATCGTGAAGATAGAAGGTCAGAGCCCCGTTCTGAATAGGAACTGTGTCTTTCTTGGTCACACGGATCAGAGCAGCCATTTCCTCCCTCCTTCTTCATGTCTCCGATCAGGCCCGTCCTTTTGGCCCTAGGATGCTTATGATGGCACCATCAGTGCAGGAGCTTGGTTCTTCAGTCTTTACCTATAGAAGACTGGCTGGATGGATCAACTTATTTACTTTGGCCTTGCAAGGTGGAGTATATTCTTGACGCTTTCGATCTTTGGGGGTTTGTTACACTCCCTATTCCTTGTCCTATGGAGGATCTCCAAGTGCGATTGATGATAGATCGTGCAGTCCCATGGGATCAGATTAACTGTAGAGCCCCATCCTTCTTCTTCTTGAGCCTATAGGATTTTGTTCTAGTGCTTGTATAGAGGTTGTGGATAGTGGCAGAAGTGTGGGAAAAACTTGCTTCTTTGTATCATTAGAAGACATTTACCCATAGGATATCACCTCGGAGAAGACACTTTGGATGCTCAAGCTTGATGACCCTCCTTCCTTGAAGGATCACATCAACAACTTGGAAGATATGAGGGATGAGCTTGCACCCCTTGGCAGGATGATATCTTCAAAGGATACAGCAATGATGCTCACTTTGTCATTATTGCCAACCTGTTCCTCAAGCTCCGTTTTAGAAGCCCTACATGTTCTATACTTGGGCTTTCCACTCCTTTCTGTTCATGATCTTAGTTGACCTAGTATTTGGGTTGTCTTCACTGAGCAGGCTGTTTGTATTGAGGGTTCTATTACATCAATGGACTTTATTAGCATTGATACTTTTCTTGTCAACCTTGGATCTGCATCTTCTTCGACCTTCAGCCACATCTAGGACCTGGGAGGGTATGTTAGCAGTCATGTTTGTCATGAACTGTCATCTCTTACTTGTGAACTTTTGAGTCAGATGGGGACATTGGGAGCTTTGACATGTTGGTCATGTGCTGTGATGGAGGAGGCAGCTCTGTTTAGAGCATGCATTTCTTTCCTTAGTCAGATTAGTGTGGATTTCTGGGTTTTGCCAAGCACCTGTCAGTCTCCACAGCCCCTATGGGATGCGATATACAGTGTTTGCCCTTGTCGGCATTTTCCCCCAGCCATGTCAACATTTTCAGCATTTATTACTGCTGATTGGCCAGATTTAACTGACCGATTGCCACATTTAGTGGCCAAGCTTGCTGGTCGGCCAGTTTAAGGGCCTTTCAACTATATATAGCTGGCCCCTCCTTGGGGCAGATCATACATTCTTCTTCCTCCTTTGCACGTGCACTCTCACAGATGTAGCCCGTCTAGATGTCCTTGCTCTTAGGTGGGGCCAGTGGGGTAGTACCTTGACCCTACCATGTCCATGCTGCACTCTAGTAAAGCCACCATTGCTTGCTGTTGTTAATGCAAAGCAAAATTAAGTGTTAATGAACCACAATTAATTGTCAATGCATGTGAGGATTTTGGTTGTTCCCTAGAAGCTAGGGAAAGGGTACAGGAGGAGATGGTGCACAGCTGGAGAGCAGGGATGTGATATGCAGTACAGAAGTAAGAAAGGAACACAGAGAGAGAGAGAAAAAAAAATTGAATGCTCAAGTTGGCATGACCCTTTATGGCAGAATCTTAGGGGCCTGTTTTTAAGCACATGGATATGACTTTTCCATGAAAATACAACTGGCTATTTTGGGCCAGATGTATAGATCCCTGAAAATTATTTGCAGTCTTTGTGAATGGAAGTCCATAAATATGAAGGCTAGTTATGCCTTACGTTTTGCATTAAGATCTAGTCCATTTTTGATACTGGATGGTCTTACCTGAGTTCCATCCTGCCACAATGGTAGTTTCGAGGAAGAAAGAGTTTGGCTTGTTAAAAACTTTTATCGTTTGTGATAATAAATTTTCCAGCCTTGAGCTCTTACAGCAGTAGACATGGGAGAGTGAGAAGGGGTATCATCAAAAGGTAGAATCTAGATTATTGTTAGGGTTTGGAAGTTTTGTACTTGTATTTTGAAGATGAGAACATTATTTCAAGGGTGAGAAAATTTTCACATTGTCCACACTGTTAATAGGGTTGGATGCGCAGCAAGATGCCTAAATGAGAGTCAAGAGGGCCTTGGACATGAACAGTCTGAGTAGGATGACAAAAGCAGGTGTTGGCTTGTCCTCATTGCGCTATAACACTTGGAGCAGAGAAGTACTCGAGTGATGCAACTAGATTAGCAAAGTGCTTGAATTGGGTAATGTGGACAGGCATACAAGAGAGATCACCTAGCAAAAGACATACATGGCCTGCAATATGCGGCATAATTCGCATGCATACCAAGGGACAGTAAAGCTCACAGGGAAAGGTGTACCATTGATAGTTTTTATTCAATAGTGTCTTTGGTGGAGTAGTTTTTATTCAATTGTGTTTGGTGGATTCAGCACTTGTTAGAAGTTCAATCGAAATCCTTCTCATACTGCTAACTATGCCAAGGTTTTTATGTGTGCTGTAATTTTGCACATGTGCAGTTTAATTTTGCTTGTGAATTTTTGTTTGACATAACAGCTAGCTGATGAATGTGCAGGGAGGAGCAACACATGTGGATATTGCTTGCAGTCCTGACCTTGTTAAGATGGCTCTGGGTTTGTCAAGTTTGCCTGTGAGAACTTTTGGCCTTCTGGGTTGTGCACATGACTTTTCTATATCATTTTTTTGGGGAACAATTTTGTTAGCCATGTAGCTTTATTGGTAATAAGTGAGGCAATGGTAAGTGTAAGAAAGCAGTCTCCTTGAAACACATGCCCACGCTGCATGTTTTACTTCTTTACACCAAGTAATGCTCTTAGTATTGATTTTGTGTGGCTCCATGTTGACATGAACAGGTCTGTGTTTCAGCTGTGGAGCCAGAAGCTTTGGCCCAGGCCGTAGATGCTGGAGCCCATATGGTAGTGCCTTGCTTGCTCATATTTATTTGTGTACATTTGCTTCAAAGAATATTTGTTGCTTCACTTTGGTCTTTTTCACAAAAAGAAGCTGTCCAAAATTATGCAGGTAGAAATTGGAAACTATGATTCATTTTATGGGAGCAACCGTGTATTTTCTGCAGAGGAGGTATTCTTTTCTCATGCTTCCAGATGAGATTAGGCAGATTAGACACCGACATGTATTTTCAATTTGTGGATTTTGAGGGCCATCAGATTGTGTATAATGAGTAACAAGTTTTCTTTTGTATTGCCTCACTATTCAGGCAATCGTTTTCTGAACTTCAGCCTTGTGGAAAAATGTTAAACTTTTTTGTCATCATTTTCATCAAAACACAGAACTATCTCCAGCTATTTTGGTGATTTTTTCCAGCTTTTTATAAGACTGGCCTTTGAAGCCACAGCCTGGTGCAGACACTGTTTGCCCGACTTAGAGATTAACCATATGCATCAGTTGTCTATTCAAAACCTCAAAAGAGGCGCCTTCTTGATTAAGAAAAGCAGTATGTGTATTTATAGCTTAGCTCTTACTAACTTTCTCTGTGTCATGAAAACAACCAGCTGCCAGCATCCCTTTTGATTGCAATTAATAATGAATTGGTGTCTCAGTGCTAAGTTTTGTGCAGCCCATCATTTCTTTCTGTAATGCATCTGTCAGCCCAAAACAGTATGTGCATTTATAGCTTATCTCTTATTAACTTGCTCCATGTCATGAAAACAACCAGCTGCCAGCATATTGCCCTTGTGATTGTTAGTATCTACTAGCTGTGCTTAGTTTATTTCTTGCGTGTTTCTTTCCTTGTTAGAGCAATTAGTAATGAATTGGTGTCTCAGTGCTATGTTTTGTGCAGCCCATCATTTCTTTCTGCAATGCATCTGTCAGCCCTGCTAAGTGGTATGGAAGTCCACCATTCCCTCCCCATTTGTGTCGCTTTTGGCAGTTCAAAGGTAGATTTAGTTGCATCCTTCATTACAGGGATTGCTTATGTACATAGCAGGAAGTGATCATTGTTCATCTGCCAAGCAATGTGCTGTGAATCAAACTGCACAGTGACTGCCCTTCTGAGCTGGAGTCTCCTGTTTAAGTTATAGTTAATTCTTTTCTCAAATGGCTTGAGTAAATTTTAGGAGCATGCTTGAATTTCTCACGTAAAGGCAGGGCTTAATAACCTTTATGAATGTCTTGTTCCTCTCTCAGGTCTTGGATCTTGCAAGACAAACAAGAAAGTTGTTACCTGTAACAGTTCTCTCAGTAACTGTGCCACACACACTCACCCTTGATGAACAGGTAACATGATAATTTGTTATACGTTCTTAGAAATTCTTAACTTGCTCACTGGAAATTGTTTCTGTTGAGGAGCTGTATGTAAAATTTGCATCAATCACAAATGAAACCTGAAGGTACTGTTGGGGTTACAATCTTAGTCATTCTTAAAAGGTCTGCTCTGGTGTGTCATTAAAATTCCCTCTGGCACATAATCTTCCAATGAGGACTGTTGAGGCAGATGGTGCAAGCACAAAATTCATGTCTATAATCCTTTTGATGCGGGTACATGCAACGTATTTATAATGGATATTATAAATATTTGAAAGATTTTAGTTCAGCATGTATGAGGTGCATATACTCCTGAAGCATATACAACTAGCAGCAAAATTTTTATTCGGGCTGGGCACCTGAAGTGTCCTCCATATCTTATCCCTTTCTAATCCTTCCATTAAAATCTTGTCATCTATGTATTGTCAAGATTATGGGAGAGAAGGAAGTGTCAGAGTGCAGCGGTGCGGAAGCGTAGGACTGAGAGAGAGAGAACGCAGAGAGAGAAGGGAGAGAGAGAGACAGTGTACAATGAAGATCTGCTGTATAAAGAATGCTGAATACAAAGATATACACGGGCGCAGTGCGCTGGACTGCGTGTCTCCACCTCGACGATGCGACCTGCTGTCCACCTCGAAGTCTACTGCAGTCTGCACTGTCTGCTGTCTGAAATCTGTGAACAGAGACAGAAAACTGCACAGCACCGGTCTGTAATCTACGACAGAGAAGAGTGGACAGACTGCTGGAAACGTCGGCAATATATAGCCGAAAAACTGCCTGAAATGGGGCGCCAGAAATAGGGCGCAGCCTGGAATAAGTCGGCTGCAGGCAGTCGGACCAGCAGGCTGCTGCACAGTCGGAGTCCGACTGCACAGTCCGACTGTGCAGCAGCCTGCTGGTCCGACTGTGCAGGCCTGCCTGCCCACCAATCAGGCTATGATCTCTAACACCCCCTCTCAGAGCTTGGACAGGGCAGAAGCCTGAGGGATCTGGAATGTCGCCGAAGTAGAGCCTGAGGAAGCGCCTTCGTAAACAAATCCGCAAGATTGTCCTCCGTCTTGCAATACTCCACAGTGATGGTCTCATCCAGAAGCTTTTCTTGGATGAAATGGTACTGAATCTCAATGTGCTTCGTCCGGGCATGAAAAACAGGGTTCCTTGCCAAAGCAATGCAACTCTCATTGTCACATCGCAGTAATGTAGGATGAGTCTGGGGGCACCCAAGCTCCTCCAACAGTCTCCGAAGCCACACTACCTCGCATGTGGTGGAAGACGCGGCTCGATACTCCGCCTCAGTAGACGAAAGGGCTACCGTGGGCTGCTTCTTGCTACTCCATGAAATAACACCTGCACCCAAAGTAAAGCCGTAACCTGTTGTAGACCGCCTGTGGTCCACGTCACCGGCCCAATCCGAGTCGCTCCAACCTGCAAGTACAAGATCTGACCCATCTGTCCCTGCGGGGTAATGAATCTCCAAATCAGACGTCCCCCTGAGATACCGAAGTATCCTTTGAGCAACCTGCCAATGCACCGTCTTAGGTTCACTCATGAACCCTGCCAAGAGCCCAACAGCAAAACATAGATCAACCCTGGTGTTGAGAAGCCAAATCAAAGACCCTATCAACTGTCGATAGCGGGACGCATCCGCCAAAGGAGAAGCTGAATGGGAAGTGGCCTTCCAGTTCGGATCCATAGGAGTAGAGAGGGCCCGACAATCTTCCATCTCAAAAGACACCAAGAGCTCCTGTACATATCTCTGTTGGGAGAGAAAGATCCCCCTCTGAGACTGATAAATCTCATGGCCTAAAAAGAAATGGAGTAGCCCCAAATCCGTCATCTTGAACGTCCGATGTAAAGCTGACTTTGTCTCCTGGACCTGCTGTGCATCATCACCTGTGACAATCAAATCATCAACATATAATACAAACAGCACACAACCATCCTCGGAAGTGTAAACATATAGCTGCGGATCGGCCTTGGAGCGCCGATATCCCAACTGAGACTGGAGGAACGAATCAATCTTCTCGTTCCAAGCTCGCGGGGCCTGCTTGAGACCATAGAGGGCCTTCTTCAACCTGTAGACTTTCCCATCTGAAGAACCAAAGCCAGGAGGCTGCTCAACATAGATCTCCTCCTTCAAATCACCATTCAGGAATGCCGACTTCACATCCAACTGATAAACAGGCCATCTCCTATGGCCAGCCAAAGCAAGAACAACTCTAATGGTTGTCATACGAGCTGTGGGGGCAAAGGTGTCATGACAGTCAATCCCTGGGCGCTGGGCAAAACCCTTAGCAACAAGGCGAGCCTTGTGCTTATCCAAAGTACCATCACTGAGATATTTGGTCTTAAAGACCCACTTGACTCCAATCACCTTCTTCTTCGGGGGGCGTGGCACAAGTGACCAAGTGCTATTCCTCTCAATAGCCTTCAACTCAGCTTCCATAGCTTTCTTCCATGGGGCGGACTGTAAAGCCTCCTTCACGGAGGTGGGCTCTCGATCCTGCATAACACGGGACATTAAACAATAATTGGAGCAAATAAGCTCCGAAGAATGCGCCTGATGCCTTCGTCACCGCCGCGGACTATCCTGCGGTCCCCACTCCTTAGGAACCCCCTCGATCCCTGAATCACGGAGTGTGTCACGGGCCCAGCGAGGAGGAGGCCGAACCTCCCCTCGTCGTTCTCCATCAGTAGAAGACTCTGGAATGTCCACCGGGGGTAACTCCTCAGAAGGATCCGGTGGAACAGTAGACTCTGTGTCAGAAACAGAATCATAATCAAAAGGCACAGGCTCCAGTGGAACTGTAGAAGGAGCCAAACTCTCCCCTGGATCTCCAAGAACGGGGTGCTTCTCACCCGTTGAAGAAGCCGGAACCTCCACAAACCGCACATCACGGCTAGTATATACATCCCGCTTGACGGGATCATACAGTCGGTAGCCTTGGGACTGGGAGCTGTAGCCAACAAATACCTGTTTTCGGGAAGCCGCTTCAAATTTGTCACGGTGAGCCTTGGGAATGTGAACATAGGCATCACACCCAAAGACTCGAAAGTAAGAAACATCTGGCTTCGTCCCAAAATAAGCCTCAAATGGAGTTATCCCTTCCACGGCCGAAGTAGGGGATCGATTAAGAATGTGGACTGCAGTAGCCACAGCCTCGGCCCACAGAACCTGAGGGGTCTGTCGGTGCTCCATCATGGTGCGCGCCATCTCAATCACACTGCGGTTCTTCCGTTCTAGAATACCATTTTCTTGAGGAGTATTGGTATTGGCAAACTCCTGGTGAATTCCTCTATCTGCACAAAACCGAGCAAATTCATTAGACACAAATTCACCTCCCTTGTCGGATCGCAAGGTCTTCAACTTCCGGCCTGATCGGTTCTCCTCAAAGAGAAGCCAATCCTTGAAGTGCGAGAAAGCTTCTGACTTTAGTGCCAAAAAATAGGCCCATGTCATCCTGCTATAATCATCCACGATTAGCATGAAGTAGGAGCTCCCACGCAGGGACTCATTCCGCATAGGGCCACATAGATCCGTAGATACTAACTCCATCGGTGAAGTAGACCGCCGCGAAGCGGTGTGGGGAATGGCATCTCTATGCTGCTTCCTCCGTATGCAGGAGACACATGGCTGCTGGGTCACCACTATATCCGGCAACCCTCGAACAAGCTGTCCACGTGACGCCCTCCGAAGATAGTCATAGTTCAGGTGACCAAACCGAGCATGCCATAATTCAGACTGTGACTATGAGGTAAGAAGAAGAGTAGAGAGGGCAGTGGAAGACTTCAGTTTGTAAATGCCGTTCTCCTCATATCCAGATGATAGAACCTTCCTCGATTCACGATCAAGGACTCGCACAGTAGAACTGTCAAACTCCACCAAAAGACCAAGGGAGCAAATCTTATGAACTGAAAGGAGATGGTACCCTAATCCTGGTACCTGCAAAACCTCTGAGGTATGGGTGCCACCTCGTCCATCCGGAATAAGCTGCATCTTACCCTGACCTGCAATAGAAACTGAAGAGCTGTCTCCAATGAGAACCTGCCCACGCGAAGGTTGCAGCTGGGCAACACCATTTGAGAAAGGAGTCATGTGCCGTGAGGCACCACTATCAACAATCCACTCTCGAGCTTGGGGAGCCGTCATCGCAGCATCAGAAGCATTCGGTGAAGCGTCCTCAATGACAACTAAATGTAGAAATGCAGCTGATGAGGGTGCAGCCACTGTTCCAGAATCCTTGGTTTCCTTCTTCTTGGTGTCCTTCGAGTCTTTGTCAGGGCAATCCTTCTTCCAATGGCCAGTCTTTCCACAAATATGGCATGTGGAGTCTTTGTCCTTGTCCTTCTCCTTGTCCTTCTTGGACTTGTTATCCCCCTTCTTCTTCTTTTGGTCCTTCCCCTTCTTCTGAGAGGCTTGACCTGTCAACGCCTCCGACTTGGAAGTATTCTGTCCCTTTAACTGTTCCTCTTGGTCCAAGACCATAGGAACCAACTCTTCCCACCGAAGAGTAGACTCTCGCCCTGAAGCAATAAGGGCAGAGTAAAATGTACCGAATCGTGGCGGCAACTGGGACAAGAGTGTGATCGCCATGTCTTCGGAGGAAATCGGCTTCCCCGCATTCTGAACCTGCATTTGTAGCTGCCTTAGCTTGTTAATGTGTTCCCTTAGCGAAGAAGACTTATTGACGGACAAAGTCCGCATCTGGACCTCCAAAGAAACCCTCTTCATCAGGGTCATCCGATTGTACATTTGATCAAGCTCCAGCCATATCTCACGAGCCACCGTCAAGTGCTCGATGTGAGCGATCACGGCTGTAGTACATGATAGAAAGAGAAAGGATCGAATCCTGGCATTCAGTTTGTCCCAATGAGACTGGGCCCTGGCCAACTCCGCACGAGCATCGGAAGAGAGTTTGGACTCATCTCTTACCGAAGGCCGGTCAATCTCCTCCTGTACCAACTCTGCCAAATCATAGGACTCAAGGATGGCCAACATCATAACGCGCCATATGCGGTAGTTGTCGCCGTCGAGCTTCTGATCTGTAGGAAGAGCCGGTAAGACAGGCACCTTCCGGTCCATAATCGCCTGGAACTCCAAGTCCATCTCTGTAGACATCTTCACCTGCAATGCCTTCTCAAACGCAAAAGCAGCGCCCTCTGACTGGGTAAACTCAGCCTACTAAGGCTCTTCCGCGTCCCGAAGCTTCTTCACCTGCCGGAGGCGATGAAAAAGCAAAACCTGCACTTTTAGGTTGAAAACTCTAAACTTCCTCTGCGTCAAACAGCAGTAAACAGCAGCAAATCCACCACCTGTACTTCTTTCCTGTGCGCCCACACTCGTTTCAGCCTTGTTCCAAGGCGCAACCCTCCTGTCTGCCCTTAAATGCAAAAAACACAAATTTGTGTCGCGATGGAAACTCCACTTCAGGTTGATTCTGCGCTCAGTCAGCCCTCAAACACTGCTCTGATACCATGTCAGAGTGCAGCGGTGCGGAAGCGTAGGACTGAGAGAGAGAGAACGCAGAGAGAGAAGGGAGAGAAAGAGACAGTGTACAATGAAGATCTGCTGTATAAAGAATGCTGAATACAAAGATATACACGGGCGCAATGCGCTGGACTGCGTGTCTCCACCTCGACGATGCGACCTGCTGTCCACCTCGAAGTCTGCTGCAGTCTGCACTGTCTGCTGTCTGAAATCTGTGAACAGAGACAGAAAACTGCACAACACCGGTCTGTAATCTGCGACAGAGAAGAGTGGACAGACTGCTGGAAACGTCGGCAATATATAGCCGAAAAACTGCCTGAAATGGGGTGCCAGAAATAGGGCGCAGCCTGGAATAAGTCGGCTGCAGGCAGTCGGACTGCCACGTGGCAGTCCGACTGTGCAGGCCTGCCTGCCCACCAAACAGGCTATGATCTCTAACAGGAAGGAGTCTCACTTATAGCTTTCTTGCTTGCACAATGGGGGAATGCACACAAAGGTGGAGGCTGAAAACAGTTTTCCTCTTCTTAGTTGTGTAAGCAAAAAAGAACTCTAGTACATAGAAATAGAAGAACCCTATATATGGGTCTCAAACCAAACTCAACTAACTAAGGTGGCATACTAACTGAGCCACGAACTAGAGTAGATAAGGATAGCTATCATCTAGCTATTATTCATGGGCGGTGTACCAACCGCATCTGCTACTGACAAGTCGGTGATATAAATGCACAACGGTTACCCTGTCATATCACGAGTGGAGCTTGATATCCCAACACTCCCCCTTGAGCTTAATCCCAATTCCTGCACACCAAGCAGGTCTCTGAACTTGCGCAGCTTCTTTGCGCCCCCGCCCAATGCCTTCGTAAATATGTCAGCTACCTGATCCTCTGTGTTGACATAAACTAGATCAATAAGACCTAGTAAAACCCTCTCCCGCACATAGTGATAATGCACCTCAATGTGCTTTGTTCTAGCATGATAGATTGGGTTATTTGCCAAGTGTATACTACTCATGTTGTCACAATAAATGACAACTGGCCCATCTGTAGGCTAATGCATATCATAAAGTAGCTTATGCAACCAAGCTACCTCACATGCAGCCATTGCTGTGTCCTTGTACTCAGCCTCTGTGCTTGACAAGGCAACTGTAGGTTGTTTATTGCTGCTCCAAGTGACTGCAGCACTCCCAAAAGAGAACACATATCCACTGGTAGATCGTCTATCAGAAATACTACCAGCCCAATCAGCATCAGTGTATCCATGCAACTGTATCTGAATCCCAGTTTTATAAAATAGTCCATACTGCAATGTGGACTTCACATACCTGAGTATGCGTCTAGCCGCATCCAAATGCGGTTTCCTTGGAGCCTGCATAAACTGACTTACCAATCCAATAGCATAGCTCAAATTTGGCCTGGTAATAGTCATATAAATCAAACTTCCTACCATGCGTCTGTATATAGTAGGGTCTTCCAGAAGCTCACCTGCAACTGTGCTTAGCTTCACATTTTGCTCCAAAGAAGCTGAAATAGGCTTACAGCCTGTCATCCCATATTTGGACAGCATGTCCAATCCATACTGCCTCTGCAAGAGCCATATCCCACTTGGTGATCTAATCACCTCAATGCCTAAGAAATAACGTAGCTCTCTCAAATCCTTCATCTCAAACTTCTGCTTTAATAGCATTTTCACATGAAGGATATTTTCATTACTGTCACTTGTCATAATCAAATCATCAACATAAATGACAAGTAGCATAATACATTTCTCTGTTTTTCTCACATAAAGTGAAAAATTTGCCTTGGAAATCTGAAAGTCAATAGTGACAAGATACTGTCCTATCTTGTCAGACCATGCTCTAGGTGCTTGCTTCAAGCCATACAAGGCTTTCTTCAACTTGCAAACAAACTCAGGATGAACAACATGCATATAACCTGGTGGCTGCTCCATATAGACCTCTTCTTGCAAATCACTATGCAAGAAGGTATTCTTTACATCCATCTGATGTAAAGACCATCCCTTTGATGCAGCCATAGCAATGACTGCTCTTACGGTTGCCATCCTTGCAACCGGACTGAATGTTTCTTCATAATCAATGCCATATGTTTGTGCATATCCCTTGACTACTAATCTTACCTTGTATCTATTCACAGAGCCATCTGCATTGTGTTTCACCTTATAAACCCACTTACAACCAATTGCATGCTTATCTTTAGGCAAAGGTACAAATTTCCATGTAGCATTTGCTTCCAAGGCATTCATTTCTTTATCCATGGTTTTCTTCAATTTTTCTTTTCCCATGGCTTGCTCAAAAGAAGTGGGTTCTGGTTCCTGTATCACTTTGACCATATATGCAAAGTGAATGGCTGTAAATCCATCATATTTCAGCTTATCCATAGGATACCTAGCTCTGGTAGACCTGCGCAAAGTAGGTTCACTCCCAGGTGTTCTCAAAACATCCCTGGTCTTCCTTACTCCAGGTGTAACAATAGAAGGAATACCCAACTCATCATCAATGCTCTGTTCTGAGCCACTGGATTCACCATCCACATAAGAGTGACCTGCATTCACATCAAACATGGGCTGATCTACCTTCTATTTTTCTTTTCGTGATACCTGCATATCACTATCTGCATTGCTTTGAGAAGATTCTCCTGATCTCAATTTGCCTGTCCATGGCGAAGAATGTGAATCACTGCTAGAGGACGCTCCAGGTCCACTAATATCTTGTGATTGCTGCTGTGAATTCTGTGCAGCATTACCATTTTGTGCATCTACATTATCAATCACATTTATTGGTTTATACCAGCTACTCATCTCATAAAAAACAATATCTCTGCTCACTGTAAACTTACGAGTAGAAGGGTTATAGCATCTATACCCTTTTTGCTGCAGAGAGTAACCAATAAAGATGCACTTCTCAGCTTTTGGATCCAACTTGGATCTCAACTCATCTGGCACATGAATATAGGCAATGCAACAAAAAATTTTCAAATGAGAAATATCTGGTTTCCTACCAGTATACCTCTCCTCTGGAGTCATGCCGTGTATTGCTGCAGTGGGAGTCCTGTTCATTATGTAGACTGCTGTAGCAACTGCCTCAGCCCAGTAAAAATCAAGCAAGTCTTTTTCATTGAGCATGGTACGAGATACCTCTCCAATATGCATGTTTTTTCTTTCTGCAATTCCATTTTGTTGTGGGGTATGACTACATGAATATTGCTGCTTTATGCCATACTTCTGCAAGAACCTTGCAAACTCATTTGAGAGGTACTCTCCCGCTCTATTTGACCTTAGGTATTTTATTTGCAGGCCTGTTTCTTTTTCAACCATATCTTTAAGAGTTTTGAAATGCCCAAAAACTTCACTTTTCTTTTTCATAAAATACACCCAAACTTTTCTGTTATAGTCATCAATAAAAGTGATAAAATAATGACAGCCTCCAAGAGATGCAGCTTTAGTAGTCCACACATCAGAGTGGATTAATTTCAATGGCTTCTTACTCTCTTGAACATGCCTCGGAAATGGTTTCCTTGCCTGTTTTCCAAATTGACAGGCTTCATATACCTTATGCATTTCTGCAACCTTGAATTTAGGCAATCCTGCAATAATATTTTGGGCTTGCATTGATTTAAGTCGCTGCACATTAACATGACCAATGCGTTTATGCCAGATATCAATATCTGCAACTACACCGGTCCCATGTGTAAACATTGCTGCACTCAATTCAGACATGTCTGCATCCAACGTAAACATTCTGTCATTCTTCTTTCCTTTTGCTATCAAGCGACCTTTATTTTTTATATCCTCAACAAAGCATCCATGAGAATTAAATCTGACCTGCAAGCCCTGCTCAACCATTTGACCAACAGATTCCAGGTTCTTGGTGATATTCGGGATATGAAATACATCCGACAGGTATTTCTTTTTCCCATCCTGCATAGAGAAAGTAAATTTTCCAATCTGCACAATAGGATGTGCAGTATCATCACCAGTTTCCACAAATCCTGGTTTTTCCATTTTCCTTGCATCCTGCATCTATTTTGCATGACCTGTCATGTAGTTTGATGCACCTGAGTCAACATACCACACATCGTTTTTTTCTTCTACACTTGTCTACTAGAAGATGCATAATTCCCTTGTTGTAATTTTCCATTCATGATATCATTCTGTTTTTTATAGCAGTCTTTAGCCATATGACCCATTTTACCACAGTAGTAGCATTCAACATTGTTGTTTGCATTTTGGCCTCTTTGCCATCCACCACGACCTCTTTAGCTCCCCCTGTCTCTAGAGTTACCACGTCCTCCTCCATAGGACTGGTTTTCTTGAGTTTATTGCATATTCTGATTTCTACCACGGCCTCCAGATCGGCCTCCTCTACCTTTGCCTCTATCTCTTCCAGCATTTGAGTAAAAGACAGCTTTTTTTGAAGTTCCTCCTGAAGAAGATGCACCACCATTTCTCTGCTCCTCAGAAATTAGAAGAGCAATCAACTCCTCAAAATCAGGAAATCTTTCACAGACGGAAATGGATGTTCGGAACTGTGCATAATTCTTTTCTAGACCATTCACGGTCACAGAAACTAAATCATCATCTTCCACTGGCGACCCAATGAAAGCAAGTGCATTTGCAATCTTCTTCACCTTCATGTGGTAGTCATTGATGCTCATACTGTCTCTTTGCACATTGTACAACTCTTGCTTGAGCTGCATTTTCTTGGCTTGCGTATTTGTGCTATACATTTTTGACAAAGTATCCTATGCCTCCTTTGGCGTACTTGCATCTTGAATATGCACAATCATAGAGTCTGAAATGCTGATAGACAGCCAGTACATAACTTTCCTGGCTCTCTCATGCCATGCTTTAAATGCTTGCATTTGCTGTTGATTGGGAACATCAGGAAGAACTGGTTTTTTTTCATTTCCTGCAACGAATTTTCAATACCCTTTTCCCATAAGGAAATTCGTCATTCTAAACTTCCATGCTTGGAAGTTGTTCTTGTCAAGCTTTTCAGTGACAATCTGTGAAAGAGAATCAGACGCCATCACAGAACATTGTAAAAAATTTTGTCACTGCAAAGAACACAGCTTCAGTCTCACAAGGGCTAGTCTGGAAAACTGACGAAAGTGGTATTTGACCACACAGTCACTTCCTAGTGACGATTTTGCATCAACAGGCAACAAGGATGATTTTGTAACTCCAAATGTCTCTGCGCACAGGCATACAATGCAATTTCTACATTAACTTTTCACCGACTTGTAAAACAGTGGTCGCACAGCATAAAATAGGGCCTTTTCCTGAGTGCGTGCAGAAAACTTTCGCCTCCAAAATAGGCCTCGAAATGGCCTCAAATAAAAAAAACAGGGTCACCTAGGGCTAAAGCCCTTTCCCGCAGCATATACTGCCCTCTTGCTTCACCGCGAAGGGCGTCTCAAACCCGAGACAATGCACTCTTGCACTTTCCGGCTGTGCTACCTGCAGAGACTTGCTCCCAAAACAGGAAAATGAAAGCAATACTGGTCCTCTTACCAGAACACCGTGAGCTTGGTTTGCTTTCTTGAGCTCCTTATCACGAACAAGGCTCTGATACCATGTCAAGATTATGGGAGAGAAGGAAGGAGTCTCACTTGTAGCTTTCTTGCTTGCACAATGGGGGAATGCACACAAAGGTGGAGGCTGAAAACAGTTTTCCTCTTCTTAGTTGTGTAAGCCAAAAAAAACTCTAGTACATAGAAATAGAAGAATCCTATATATGGGTCTCAAACCAAACTCAACTAACTAAGGTGGCATACTAACTGAGCCACGAACTAGAGTAGATAAGGATAGCTGTCGTCTAGCTATTATTCATGGGCGGTGTACCAACCGCATCTGCAACTGACAAGTCGGTGACATAAATGCACAACGGTCACCCTGGCATATCACGAGTGGAGCTCGATATCTCAACATGTATTGGCATACATATTACTCACATGTACTCTTTAGGTCCCCCTCAAGGGTTGACCACACAATTGAACAATGGAACCTGAGGCTCTTGCTCCGCAGTGTAGACAAGTTGGATTTAATTATGGGAGCTATTCTAAAAAAGGCTTTTGTGTCAACAATTGTAAGAGTTCTTTAAGTCATAATATTCTCTTCTGACAAAGGAGTTCCAAACTCTTATACTTTGGAGAAGTACTCTGTGGTGCTCCAAATGTTCACAAGTAGCTACTTTAAATTCACATTAACTTTTGTGGTTGTCTTCTGCTTTTAATCTTATGCCTTAAGTGGATTCTGACTGATGTGTTGGCTGTTCACAGGTGAGATTAGCTGAGATGCTTGAAAGAGAAGGCGTGGACATAATCCAAACTGAAGGTGGAACAAGCTCACAGCCCTCAAAGGCTGGAGTTCATGGTCTAATTGAGAAGGTATCATATCTGCAGATACCCAAGGAAGTGTTAAACATCTTGGCAGTATTTGCATCACTCTTTCATAGTCAAGCAGATGGTTATTGGCTCTATTGAATGTCTCCTTATGGCAGGCTGCACCGACTCTTGCCGCAACATACTCAATCTCAAAAGCAGTAGGAATTCCAGTCATGTGTGCTTCGGGATTAAGTGATGTGACAGCTCCTCTAGCTATTGCTGCAGGGGCTGCTGGGGTGGTAAGCTTTGTTATTCCACTGTTATGTATGGGGTTATTGTGTTCACTCTGATAAGGTGTTTAATGTAAATATGATGTAATTTCTGCACATTGTTAAGCTCAATTCTAGTTTCAAGTATCAAATTAGCAGTTCCTTCAAGGTTGCAAGTACAGCCTTGGTGTACAAAATCAAGCTCTGTCAGTCATATGGAATTGAGAAAATAGAAACACAAATGAGAAGAAAAATCCCTGCAAGTACGAAATTCTGTCATATGAATAACTGAGAGCTTGTAGAGGGTCATAGATGATTCCAAGGTGGCATTGTGTGTATGTAAGGAAGGTTATTTTTTACTGGTATTGAAGAACAAATGAGGATGCCACAGGAGATTTCTGCCTGTGATCCCATTTGTGGTCCTAAAGAGAGAATTGGATAATTGAATGCACCATCCTTCTCAAGGAATGAAGCTCCATGTCATCTCATGTTGTTGTGGCCGACGATGTAACGATAATTTAATCTACAATCCTTCTTAAGAAAGGAAGCTGCATGTCATCTGATATTGTTGAGGCTGAGGAAGTAAGGATATACAGTTAATGTACTTGTTTTTTTTGTGTGGATCTGATTGTTCACAGGGAGTTGGTTCTGCTGTAAATAAGCTGAATAATCAAGTTGCAATGATTGCGGCTGTCCGGAGTATTGCTGATGCTCTACACCTCCCAACACAAGTTTCTGCGAGGCCAGTGTTCCAAGTACCAGCACTATAGTGGGATGTGGACCAGCGTTTTGTCTACATTTGATGAAAGCCTATGGCATTTGACTGGTGCCATCTCCAATGAGGTTTTACTAGGTTTGCATCTTCATGGCATCTAATACTGTAGGTGCGTGTCTGATATTTTCAGTTTTCCTACAAAGGACTTTATTGGTACAGGCACAGCTGAAGTATTTTCAGTTGTCCTACAAAGGACTTTATTGGTACAGGCACAGCTGAAGGATGAGTACTCAGAAAGGGCAATGGTAGAATAAAGACTGTTGCTTGGTCTCAAATCAAACCGTACAGTTCAGTGAGAGTTGGTGGCTCAATGTTACTGCTTCCTCTCCCCCGTCTATACGATCAGTGCCTTTCTTTAGAAATACACCTCGTGCATATGTCAAACGAACCTTAATTCTATGCAGACAAATAATGTCCCCTTTGTACTTAACCATGTTACCACAAATGTATGTCTGAATATGAATGAATTTGCTAGTGTGTTTAGTTGAACAAATTTACAGTAGCGGGGATAGAAGCGGTGGTAGTAGGGGGTCAGCTCAGTCTTCCATGCATTCCGAGATTAAAAAAAGAGTGAACTCAATGAACTAAGTCTCTGAGGTATGGTATACAGCATGTGCTTGATTAGTGGGGGGTTGTCCAACAGCCACTCTCTCGCATAGGAGTTGGCTGAGTGATGGTGAAGGTGTCTGTCTGTCATACTCTTTATGGGTTGCGAGGCCAAGCAACCAGCCAAGAAGTTGATGCCAGATGATGAAGATGATGCCGATCATTTGTAATCCAAGGGGGGGTTCATTGGTAGCTTAACATTCCCTCTTATGCTTAGAACGGAAATCCAAGGGGAATGAGGGGCATGCCCTCTGCCGAACCTAAAAGGATCTTGCCCCAAAGAGACCGAGGAACTGGACAAATGTTTCTCTAATGGACTCTCTAGGTCCTACCATGATTGTAAAGGGGATATTTATTTTCTTCTAGGTCCCTTTCTTTTTTGGGCTCATACATAATCTATTGTAAGGAAACCTCAGTGCAAATCCACCTCTCAGGCTATTGGTGATGAGGAAATGTTGTGTGGCAAAAAATGGCGGTCCCAGGTTAGTGAGCAATGTGTTCCAGAATCTGTGTCCAGTGATTTAAAAGGAAAGCATGTTATAGGATGCTTGATTTGTCACTTGGAAGATTGCTGATTCGATTTTCACCCTTCCAAGGCCCCAAATCACTCAAAAACATTGCTGATACAAGGGAGAATGAAAAATGGGAATGCTAGTATAAAAAGGTTTTCAAGTGAACCATGCCCTTGTAAGGCAATTGTTACTTGCTCAAGTGGCCTTTTACAGAGATGTAAATGTAAAGGTAGAAGTGTATCAACAAAAACAAACCAATCTGTGAATGTAGAAGAGATGGAAGCATACCCTTTCACTACCATGTTGATGCAAAAGAAGAGAAGACAAGGCCATCTTACGATCATGTTGGTGCCAAAAGAGACGGTCTTGGGTTGTTTGTAAGGAGGTGAGAGCTAGGCGAAGAAGCTAGGAAGCATCTATGTTTCCAGCCTTCAAGGAAAAATTGTCTAAATGGTTGCAATGGCTTGTTTAAAGTACTCTCTTCTCTTAACTAAAGGAACTTTTTTTCTTTGCTTTTAAATTTCCCATTTTTTGTTTACAGTTACTCTACTATGATGGCATGTACTAATCAAGCAACTCAATGCTGTGCTTTTAGCAAACGATCCACAAAATCCCCACGATGAGGCTAGGAAATCTACAACTTCTTGTGGGCATATCACCAATGGTTCCTCATCCATCTTGAGACCATCACACTGATTCAAACGTAAAAAAACATTGCCCAAGAGCTTTTTGGAGGCTATGGAGTCCAAAAAGAGGTTGAAAATATATATATGATCATACTTAAATGAGGACTATAGGGTGCATAATTAGGATAAGACTGGTGGGGACAATGCCGATGATGAGTTTGACAATGGAGACGAGAGTGGGGAGAGGAAGAGGATGATGAGGCCACAAACTAGCAACCGCAAGTATTGTAAAGATGTTTGTTTTGCTTTGAGTGGGGCTATTGTCTTGGTAGGGAAAAGGGCATCATAGGGAACATGAAGCACCCTAAGAAATTCCATGTAGTATCATCCCTTCCTATTTGCTTGCAATAGAACCCCTCCCCTCTCCTTTCTTAGCCACAACCAAAACATATGTTCTTGGAGAGATTGAAAGGTATTAAAAAAAATCATAGGCCATATAACTTGTCTTTTGTAGAATCAAGCATATAAATACATAGCCCTAACCTAATTTGCTCCTCAATGGTGTGTGGAAGTGTAGGATGGAGTTCTTGCCCAATCTACATGCTTGAAGGGGAAATTTGGGTTGGGGAGCTTATTGTCAAATTTTGTATTTAGGATTGTCAAACTTTTTGTGAGCATCATGAAAACTAGAGGGGCTTGCCAAGAAAGTGTTGCTTGATGCAAAAAAAGTTATGGTAATGTTATTTTCACTAGTGGACCTCTAAAAGCTATGGATCTAGCCACGAGGAACACCATTCTCATGAATGAGGGAGTGGTTGATTAAATTTGTTATGATGGAGAAGGCTTCTTTGGAATGACAATTAACACAAAAGACATCTCAAGGGATCCATTTTTGGCCTTTTAATTTGGTGTATGTTATGTGTGACAGAGAAATTGGGAGGGACACTCTCATGAAGGAATGTCATATATAAATGTAAATACCAAATTTACATGATTGTGAAACATGTCACTAGGCATTGCCAACGCATTGGGTAGACATGTCTATGTTACATCCTTGCGAGTCCTTTCAAGAGTAAAATTTGTTTGTTGTAGAACATGCATGAGAGGAAGCCAAAGTTTTTGGATTTGGATGTGCCTTATGTTGGTTAGCTAAACTTCAAATTGGCATTACTACAAGGATGTGCTTTAATTGTGGAATGTGTGGGCATTACTACAAGGAATGCTGAAGTACCACAAATGGTGGAGACATGTCGAGGTTGAGTTTAGGAAAAGGAACATGGGTAGATAAGGTTAAAATTGATCACCAAGTTAGAGATCAAAATGGTGGTTATATGAGAGGGCTTCTACTTAAGAGGACAAGGTTGGAAAATGGCTAAAAATGCATTTTGGCAAAGCGAAATGTGATGTTGCATGATAGCACTTCGGTTAGATCACCTCATGTCAATAGCTTTTGAAATAAGGTAGAAATTTCTTAAAACAACTTAACAAAATCCACTTAGAGCATTTGGATATGGAACATTCTGGTGTGGATGCAAATATTCAAGTGGCATCAAGTCCTAATATGGAATTAGAAATCAAGAATGGTTTATGGCTCAAGAACATGTGCATGTTAACTCTTGGTGCAGTGAGCAGGGCATCTTAGGGAATGGAGACCAAGGGATTTGAGAGACTACAAATACTTGAAGTGCTAACGAGGATGATGAAATATCAAATTAGATTAGCTATCTTCAATGAAAAAAGGCTCAAAAGGAGCCTTTTTAGGAAGTGGGTAGCCAAATGGGATCTTCAAATGTGGTGTTGGTGCAAGGGCACAAACTACATAGTTGGAGTGAATCAAAGTTTCAATATGGGGAGTATACATGCACTGTTGAGGGAGAGAAGGGTCAAGAGACGGGTTGTATGGCAATAATCAAAACTTGTAGGAATATAAAATGCAAATTTAAGAAGTATAATGGTAAGATTCTTGCAATATTTGTCAATTGGAAAGGTAGATAATTAATCTCACAAATATATATCCCTTCAATAAAGGGCGGCCTTAAATGGAGTTTTTCAGCTTAACATGAAAATATTTGTCATTTTAATTGATTACTCCACTTTTCGATTGGATGGTATGCAAATTAAAAAATTGGGTGAGACTTCCATTTGTTAAACATGTTAGAAATAGTTGTTTATTGATGATTTCAACATATATTCTTGGCTATATTTTTTTTGAAACACAAGGATGAAGTAGTGAATTAGAGTTTCAACATAGGGAGTATACATGTATTGTGGGGGAGAGAAGGGTCAAGAGTTGGGTTGTATGGCAATGATCAAAGCTTGTATGGATATAAAATGTAAATTTAAGAAGCATAATGGTAAGATTCTTGCAATATTTGTCAAATGGGAAGGTGGAAGAATTGATGTCGTAAACATATATTGTTTCAATAAAGAAATGTTGAGGATGCAACTCTTCTATGAATTACAAAAGATACTTCCTTTTAGAGGATTGGTTGGTGGTGATCTTAATATAGTTATGGATATTTGGGATGCCTCCACCTCATCCACTCCAATCCAAGATGAGGACTAGGAAGCCTAGAATTTTTCATGTGCTCAAGACAATTGGATTGACTTAAAAGCATCCCACTTACATTTAACTCTATAATTGGATAACATCCCACTTACATTTAACTCTTTAAACCACCTTGGATATTAGGTTAAGATCAAGTGATGGTACAACATAAATAATAGCGAAATCCTTATTGTCACCAAGATGGAGGACAATTTTAGTTTTTAAATATCCAACCATGCTTTGGTAGAACAACCATGCTTTGGTGGTTCTACATCTAAAAGTGATGGAACCATGCTAAACTGAGGGTGTGCATAAATGGCTAGCTGGAAATTTGTAAAATTTCCATACCAAAATTGTGGCTTTCTCCTATGTGGATAAGGTAATAATCAACAAACTAGAAGAGGACATTGAAAAGAAAAGAAAGGTCCCATGGGGAAGTTTGTGTGCACATTGCAACATTATACCACCTTGCAAGGAGTTGGATGATGTGACATTGAAAAGGATGAATTGCTTTGGGCAATCGTAGACTTCAAGAAATGGTAGAAAGAGCCAAAGAGAGACTTGAATCTTGAGGAGAAATTGTTATTGAGGTGGGCCCAACTCATAAGGATAGTCATTTTGGTGAGAGAATTAGGAAAAGTCAAGTTTATAAGAAAAGAGTTATGTTGGATGTGCAGTGCAATTGCTTAGAGTTTGTGAGAAGCATTAAGCTAAAAAGACTAAAGCAAGTCTTGTACTCCTACAATCATGAGTAGGACACCTCAATTACGAGCCAAAGTAGCATCATACTTCAATGAAAAATATGTTTTAAAACTCTCTATAAGATTGAGGGTATTTTGAATCAAGGCATAGTTGAGTATTGGCTAGAACTATTAACCTACATAGACATAGTCTTTACCTTGGAGTGTCAAACTTCAAGTTAGACCTGAAAATTATAGATTGATCTCAAACATATTGAGTTTCATCTTGAGGTCACCTACTTGAATTGCTTTCTAGTCCAAAAGACCCAAATAACAATAAAACATCACTTAAAGTGCATCACTACCTTGAGGCAATCATAATCTTTGAACAACTACTCCAAACTCCAATGTTTGAATTAGTTAAGAGCTTTTCATCTTAGTGGCATATATTGAAAAAGTCTTTGAATATCCTTGAATCAAGATGAAAAATATGAGATTTTCATCTTGAGATGGCGTATATTGAAAAATATCCAAGTGCAAAAGGCCTAAAATAGTTAAACTTTCACCCTAGAATACCATTGGGCCTAAACAAACATAGTCTTCAACTAGGAGCATCAAAGCTTATTAGAAGTAGCCATCATTTAGAAGCTAAAAGACTCAACTCAAGCCAAAAAACTTCGATTGTAATCATGTGTTCATCATTTCTTTCCTAAAAGCAAAGGGAAATCCTCAATTTCAACCGGACTAGACTTATAGCACTTAGGTAATACTTAAATAAGTGCAGTTTCCAATAGAGAAGATTTCTTGATTGCTCAAGAGATAAAAAAATTCAACCTCAAGTTAATGATCAAGGTCATCATTTCTTGCTAATACTAGGGGTATTCAAGCTATAACGTAGTTTGCACTCATTGCAAGCATAGTATACGCTGTTCTTGATAACCCTACATAACTTTTACTCACCATACATTGTACCCCCGCACATTTACTCACCATTCATTGTACCCCTGCATCTATACACTCTAAGTGGTGGGTGCCCATCACTGTCACTTTATTCTTTATTCTTTTAGTGACTATTGAATAAGGCAGGGCTGGTCACACATTGTGACTATTGGAGTTTTCTCATATGCTCTCTCTCTCTCTCTCTCTCTCTCTCTCTCTCTCTCTCCATCTGTTATAGCTATTGCTTCTTATGTACTTCCACTCAGGCTCTACCTTTCAACTAGTATCAAAGCTTAGACTCAAGGAGCTTCATAGTTCATTTGCTTTAGCACATGAAGAAGCTTCAACTCAAGGTTTCGTAGCAGCCGTTGTTTCTTTCCTCTTGTGATGTGCATTGAGTCTTTTCTTCTCCCAACTTATTCCGGCTTTCTCTCGGCTTGTCGAGGAGCTTTGCAAGGCTTTGCTAAGCCTTATTAAGTGCTTATTGAGCTAAGAAGCACCATTCTATCCATTTTGAGTGGATTCAGAGCATGCTATAGAAGTCATGGACAACTATGATAGCTTGATAACACTTTTGTATTTTGGTAATAACTTTTGTAAATGATACTGGATTCAAGTGTTCTATAGTTAAAAACGAAGAGCGTGATTCAAGCACTTATAGAGTTGATTATGTGCAAATTTTAGTTCTCTATATTACACAAAACAAACCAATTCTAGTTTGGATGGTAAATTGGTATATGATTTACTGATGCTTACAGGGAATGTTTGCAATATATGGATGATGCATTGATGCTATGGAAAGGCTTTTAGGTTGATTAGAGCTTGATTAGCTCAATCATTGAAGTGTTTATTGTTGTAATAATACTTTGGGTAGCAAACATACAATAGTGAGCTTCATGCTTTGAATGCCTATTGTGTCTACATGGTATTTTGGGTATCCTATATGTCTATATTGATGTCTAACATTGATGTATGAGCCCAGATATGGTTTTGACATGCTTTGGCACTTGGATTTGAGCTACATTTGATGTACTTGGGTTTTTGTTAGTTGGTTTGAGCTTCCATGCTTATTACTCACTTATGGGCATTAAAGCTTCATTGGATACTTATGCTCTCAAATTTATATGGTTGGACCTCCCAAATGCTTTGATGTATATGTCTTGAGATTTTCTTGCTCACTTTGCATTCTAGATTCATTGCCAATGGGAGATACTTGTACTTAGTTGGCAGATCTTGGTTCATTAGAGATAGTGGGAGTCCCTTGCTTATGCATATGCTTAGCTGATATATGTGTATATTGTTCTTGTTGATATTGACTCTTGTGGATTGTGTGATTACAAGTTTTAGCATTCTTTTGGAGAGTAGACACTTTACTTTGACATTCTATGGATTGTACTTTGTGGATAGCTATACCTTCTTTTGTTGTTGCCCTTTTACCCACACTTTTGGATTAATTTTGGGATTGTTTTGTTGAATTTACAATAGCCCATACTCTTGTCATTTGTAGACAGTTGTAGTTATTATGACAAGTTCATTAGCCGATGGTGCTATTTTCAATATTGAAAACCTTGATGGCAATAACTTTCAATATTGAAAGATATAAATATGGCAAGCCTTAGTGTAGAAGAGGTTGGTTAAACCATTGAAATTAGAGGGTATAAAGCCTGATCTTTCTGATGATGCAGAGGATTGGATAGAAATTGATGAGCTATGCAAATCTACTATCATTCTGTCATTATCAAAGCAACTAATTTTTAATGTCATTAACATTAAGGGTGGTGAGCAAAGTCCTACATCTCAATTGTATTGGTTGAAAAAGCTTGTGGACCTTTCGCATCGAGGGTATGGCTATGTCTATTGATTTGAATGAGTTTCATTTTATTTTCATTCAGCTTGTATTGTGGGGCATTTGGTTTGAACATAATATCAAAGTCTTTGTTCTTGCTTGTTATGATGCCCAAGTCATGGGACATCTTTCGTACCTATGAGTGCTTATCTCCTCGAGAGTGGTTTAAATGTAAAGATATAGAAAGTGCTTTATTGATAGAAGGGGTAGACAAGAAGAACATTGATACAATCAACACTTCTCATGCATTGAGTGTTAGAGGCAGAAATGGTAGTAATGGCAAAAATAACCATGGTAGAGACTCACACTCCAATAGGGATAAGTCTTGGTCTAGTGGCCAATCTCATAGTAAGTCCCATGGATGTAAGTCCTCTTTGACATGTCATTATTATGGCCATTAGGGTCATATTAGGATACAATGCTATAAAATGTGCAATGATAGTCGTAATGAGAATGGCAAGGAGAAAGCGCAAGTTAATGAAAAGTAATAACCCTAGAAAGTCCACTGTGAAGATTGAAGAGATAAATGTAGTGTAGACTAAGTTTGATAATAACAATATCTTATCTGCTTTGTCTCTTGATACTACTCAGTTGACCAATGCTTCACCTACTTACTCTTAGTGTTGGTTGCTTGATTTAGGGGCTTCTTTCCATGGTATCCCACATCAGGATTGGTATCATACTTATCGCAACATTGCAAGCTCTACGAGAGTGGAAAATGATACTGCATTGTATATCATTGGCATTGAAATATTAAAATGCACTTTACTTTAGGTAGCTTTTTTGTTTTACATAATGTATATCATATATTGGTTTTGACCAAAAGCTCTCTTTGCTAGATAGTTGGATGATGCAGGTTATCATGTCTTTTTTGGTGATTTTGCATGGAAGGTTACTCGTGGTCACCTTGTTTTTGCTTGAGGTGCTAAGGCTAGCAGTCTCTATCCTTTGTTTTTATTTGGATCTATTAAGCATGTATTGGCTACTATTGATTTACTACATATATCTTTATGGCATCATTGCATTGGGCACGTGTCTTTGAAAGAAATGTAAGTACTTACTCGTTTTCAATATCTTTCACCTCTTGATTGCTTGCATCGTTAGAATAAAAAACATAAAAAGTCAACACTCTTGTTAATCCCTTGATTAAGAAAGAGCCAAAGAGAGTTTGCAACGTATACAAAACTGTGGTGTTATTGGCTTCTCCACTTTGGAGATAGTAGAGTCAATTTCATAATTCTCTTCTCTTTTTTATTTGAAATATCTAAAGTTTGGCATATTTTGGTAGTCTCAATAATCCCATTTGTTGACAAAGTTGTCAAAATATATAATATTTTGAAAATTGAGAGATCTTTTTTAGTCGAAATTGTTGGGGATAAAGACGCCTTTGCCTAGCCGTCCGTGTATTACTACACTGATAACTGTTAACATCAGTGCAAGACAAAAAAAAGGAAGCAAATAAAATTTCAAGAAAATGCCCAATAGAATGATAAGAGAGGAAAAGCCAAAAAGCGCAAGGGGAGTCTTAAAAGTTGAGAAAAAGGCAAAGACACATTTTAAAATGCAAAGGCACCCTCAAATTTTTGTAAAAGAGCGCCAAGGCTTCCTCCTGTGCAAGTTGTAAAGAGTAGATGGGTGGGCATAGGTGAATGCATAACATAAATAGAAGGGAATAGGAAACAAAGACCTTGGCACGATGGCCAATCATGTAAAAAAGGGGATCGGTGCCCAAAGGAATGAGGGCATGTAGTATAAAAGCCAAAAAGTGAATAGAGAAGCTCATTTTTGGTGTGGCAAAAGTGGCTCTTCTTCTTCTTCTTACTTGCTTGTGCTTGTGCTTGTGCTTGAGAAAGGGAGTGTGAGGGAGTGAGCGTGTGAGGGTGAGGGATTGTGGTGAAGAAGCTCCTTCCTATGCAAGATGAAGAGAAAAGGAAGCAAAATAAAATTCAAGAAAATGCTCGATAGAAGGATAAAAGAGGAAAAGGCCAAAAGCACAAGGGCAGCCTTAAAAGTCATGAGGCAAAGGCAAATATGCATTTTAAAATGCAAAGGCGTATCCATTTTTTTGTAAAAGAGCAGTAGGCTCTCTCAAGTTGTAAAGAGTAGACAAGCATAGGTGAAGGCATAACATAAATAAAAGGGAATAGGAAACAAGAACCTTGGCAAGATGGCCGGTCATGTTAAAAAGGGGATCAGTGCCCAAAGGGATGAGGGCATGTATAAAAGCCAAAAAGTGAATAGAGAAGCTCATTCTTGGTGTGTAGCAAAAGTGGCTCTTCTTCTTCTTCTTGCTTGCTTGCTTGTGCTTTTGCTTGAGAGAGTGAGTGTATGCAGCTGAGGGACCGTGGTGGGGAAGCTCTCTCCTATGCAAGATGAAGAAAAAAGGAAGCAAAAGAAAATTCAAGAAAATACTCAACAGAAGGATAAAAGAGGAAAAGGCCAAAAACACAAATGTAGCCTTAAAAGTCGAGGCAAAGGCAAAGATGCATTTTAAAATGCAAAAGCACCTCTAATTTTTTGTAAAAGAGGGCCAAGGCTCCCTCCTTTGCAAGTTGTAAAGAGTAGATGGGCATATGTGAAGGCATAACATAAATAGAAGGGAATAGGAAACAAGGACCTTGGCACGATAGCCGATCATGTAAAAAAGGGGATCGGTGCCCAAAGGGATGAGGACATGTATTATAAAAGCCAAAAAGTGAATAGAGAAGCTCATTTTTTGTGTGTGGCAAAAGTGGCTCTTCTTCTTCTTCTTGCTTGCTTGTGCTTGTGCTTGAGAGAGGGAGTGTGAGAGTGTGAGGGAGTGAGTGTGTGAGGGTGAGGGACTGTGGTGGAGAAGCTCTCCATCTTCTCCTCTCTTCTTCGCATGCCCGGCTATGGAGTATGGAGTTTGAAGGCAAAGGATTGAGCTTACATCTTGGATCATGGATCTACCAGTGTGCTTCAAAGATGAGAGTACTTGATTGGGCATTGAGGTAAGCTCACTACACTCGTAGGCTTGAGAGTGCATACGACTATGTGAGAGGTAGCCATTAGCATTCAGCTTAAAATGCTTGAGCAATAAGCGGTCCGTGGGTCTTGGTAGTCGAGTGAAGGCTCCCACATTTTGGTTCCGTTGCCGAGACTAATGGATTTGAGCCTTGAGTGCTTGCACGCTCCAAGTTGAGCATTAGAGGGTTTCCCCCAAACCTATGCTTGAGGTAGATATGTAGGAAGAAAGGGCATTTGATCTTTGGTGCAAATAAATGTTTTGGATTTCTGAAGTTTGAATGAGTTGGTTTGATTAGCATAAGCATTTGCTTGTGATTTGTAAACATTTAGGTAGGGGAAAATAGGGGAAGAGAAAGAAAATCTTGTTAGGGTTTTGTGTAACAACATGCCTAAATCGAAGAAAAGCAGAGTTGTAATCTAAAAAAGAAGAGGAAAAGCTATGCAAGGAGTATTGGAGAGGGGGTCTAAAACCCTAAGGGAGGGGAAAGTGAGCTCATTCTCAATTTTTGAGCTTTGAGAGAGAGAGAGAGAGAGAGAGAGAGAGAGAGAGAGAGAGAGAGAGAGAGAGAGAGAGAGAGAGAGAGAGAGAGAGAGAGAGAGAGAGAGAGAGAGAGAGAGTGTGTGTGTGTGTGTGTGTGTGAATGTTGAAGCTCCAAGGAAAAGAAGAGATTGAGCACACCAATTCAGAGGTTTCCGACCATTCCAAGTATACACAAACCTTTCTTTGCATCTAGTCGTTGATTTTGGAAGTTTTTAGCATTTGGTATCAACTACAAAAGTTAGAAGAATTAAAATTGTGCATCGACACAGGCCATTTGCACCACTAGAATTGGACACCCGTCTCGCAGAGTCTAATTCCTAGAGGTGGATGCTTGAACTCAGACAATCCGAGTTGATCCACTCGGACACCCACAATACTATGTCCGATTGGACATCATTAGTTGGTCCGCCGATTAGGAGGGACTCGAACAGCCAGGATCAGATTTTCCAAGTCGGATAGCCAACTCGGACGACCAACTCAAATACCTAGACTCAAACATTGACCATCCGATTTTCACAGTTGAATAGGCCCAAAATGGAACAATCTGATTCTGGGAATCGAACCTTTGAAAATTAGACTCACCAACCAGAAGTTGAAAACTGACTATCCCAGCACATCCTAGGCCAGGTAGAGCTCAACTCGAAGCAAGGCAGCACCCCTGTAGGCATCCAGACATGTCGGACGGCTCATAGTGTCTCCAAACTTCAAGATCATGACTTAGTTGCCTAGGGAGCGACCTTGAACAAGCCCCCAAACCACCCATCTGATACGTTTCAAAGGATTCAACCGAACCGGTTAGAGTGACCACCTGAGGAAGCAAACTAGAGAAGTGCATTGTGTCACATTGTTTTTGTCATAGTTATGGACAGCTGCTTGAACAATCACTCAAAGTGCACTCAGAAAGCAGAAAGCCTAATTTTGCACTGTGCATGAAAAGAAGCACTCCATGGACACTTGAGTGCACTTAAATTTGAGGATTGGATGAACTAATAAGGAACTCACACGCAAGATAAGTGACTCGAACGAACCCACTAATAGGAGTAAACCCTCAAATTGCAAAAGAGTGAGAAGATCGGCATGATTATTGATTCAACCTTACTTGATTCGACCAGTTTGATTGACAACCTATAGGACTGAGAGGCCGACAAGATGTCACAACCAAGCTCTTGCCATGATAGTGACCAACTCGACTTGGGAGAATTCCCAGTAGATGACATCCAACAAATGATCACAATCGTTGTGATTACAAACCAAGATGGAGCATCATGGTAGACTAGCTGAGGATATCATATCTAACCTTGAAGAAGAGTGGAGATTAGTCAAGAGAGTGCTATAGGGCATAGTTGCCTACAACCAGGAGTAGTGAGATCAAAGGTTGAGGCATGAAATAGAAATGTGAGAGGTCCAATGAGTTTTAGCGCTTGCCAATCGGAATAGAACAGGACCTAATGCGGAGAGGGAAATAGTGCTAGAAGCCAATCTCACGTTGACGAGCTTCTCACTAAGTGACATAGACAACACGCTACAAAGAAAAGCGGAGCGGCCCTAGCAACATCGTTGCTAGTGGGACTAGGAACTACATCAAATTCAAGGAGCCAACCGAAGATACCTGTAGTTGCCAAGCAACTCAACAAGTACCAGCCCCTGACAATGACCCATATAGCTTCATAAAGCAGTTCGAGCAGATGTATGAGGCAAATGGCTTAGCAGACCCTACTCAACATGCATAAGCCTTTGGTCTTTGTCTTGGAGATAAAGGACGGACGTGGTACACTACTCTAGATGATGTCAAACACAACACTTTCAATACTCTCAAGAGTCTCTTTGTCAAGAGATTCTCTGAGGTGGGGCATTCAGGCAACCTCATTGTTCGATTGATAAATGTCAATCAAAAGGACAAGGAGGACATTAGAGATTACGTCACCTACGTGCAGGGTCTCTTTAAGAGAATCCTAGCCACATAGCGACCTAGTGAGCAAGCAGTCTCTACCATCTTCATATGCGGAATCAGGAGGGTAGAGCTCTACAAGGCCTTGGTAGGCAATTCAAATATGCAAAGGGACATGCTAACTAGGGTCTTTGAGGAAGCTATACATGTAGATGATTTGCTCAAGGAGAGGAGCTCTAGATCCATGAGCCAAGATAGCATAGCCTCTAGAACCTCAGAGAGAGCTACCACCACTAGTAAGAGATTTAGCTAGGGTAACCAAGAGAAAAGGAAGAGCGTTGACTCGAGCCAAGAATCGGCGGATGTAAAGCTGGAGTAGTCTAAGCTCCAGGAAATGATTAGAAGACCTGTGTGACCTCAATGCAATGTGTCCATTGTGGAGGGAACCATCTCGCGGTCGAGTGCATCGATCCTAGATCCATTGTGCCAACTACGATAGGTTTGGTCACGATGCTATGCATTGTCGATTAATTAGGCAGTTACCATATCCGCAACTTTACAACCAGCCATACTACTTGGGGAATAGACCGCTAAATTTAGAAGGGGAGCTCCATTAGCTCTCCCAATGCCTAATGATGCCAAGCTGGCTGTCCCTAGAATGGATATTAACCCTACAAGCATACCTAGACCACTTGGACCCTTCGTGACCCATTCACCGAGTGATGCTCCAATACATTACATGGAGGAGCCGAATGAGGATGAGGCATACGTAAATCCTTACATCTTGTACAAAGATGAGGGCAATGCCATCTTAATGAATTGTAGACTAGTACCAGTGATGATTGGTACAGGGTAGAGGCAGAGTTAGGACCCAATCTCATGCTGGGACTTGTGCCCACCTAGGGCATATCTCATCTCATTGCTTCGAAGAACGGGAGCAAGCTAACTAGCAAAAGGCTAATTTGAGATGACGTGAGTGTGGAATCACTCACTTATATGCTGAATGTCCCAGGAAAAAACCATATGCTAGCTCAACCATCGTACCTTTGATGCCCTTGGGGCTGTTTGAAGTCAAAACAATGGATGATGAGGCCGCTCCCATCTTGTTGAATGTCATGACTAGGGTGCAAATGAAGCAAGCCAGCATTTCATTGCCAAGACCTAGCAACCTGGGTGCGGCCTCGATAGGGAAGAAGACCTATTGAAGGAAGAAAAAGAGGGTCAATGTCAAAGTGATGCTAAAAATGGACAATGTGACCACACTAACAAGAGGGAAGCAAGTGGTAAGGTAAAGGCTGAGACTTCAGCACCTAAAACCACAGAGAAGGGAAGTGCCAAGGTTGGGAAATACCTTGACCCAAAGTGCCAATTGGAAATAGTTGACAAGGTTAAGGAGTGGGTGAGAGAAGCCCAAGAGCATCTAAAGGATACCGAGCCCATCCTAGAAGATGAGATCAATGAGTTCTCCAGTGTGAGCACGCCCGTCTCACCAACATGCATAAACTCAAGAGATGCACCAACACTTCATATAGAAACATGAAGACAAGGCTTAGATGCCAATGATAGGCAAGTTGCTCAAGACTAGTGGCAAAAGAATGTAGCGCAAGATGAAAGGCAAGCGGCTAATGGCTTGCTTACGACGTTGCTATCAACTCCTGTAATGTTGTTGATGGGGGATTTGCTTAGGCAAAGCCCTTCATTATGGCGAGAATTGAAGCAATGGGTAGAGGGATCTAATGAGCCAAAAGTAGTTGACTTGCATGAGAATGACACAGCCACACAGCCTTACATTAAACTCAATGCTTAAGTCCTTACATGTGAATGATTTCTAGGAAGGCACAGAAATGCATGTGGTCCTGCCAGTGGCAGCGCTAGGAGATGTCACAAGAAAGGGGATCGTCGACATGAAAGTGGGAGTCACTATACTTAGCCATGCAGTTCTACAAGTTTGGGGTAACCTACCGATGGAAACCGCAAGGTTTAATGTCACATTGACTAATGGCATGAAAGTCAAGCCATTCAGAGTGTTGAAGGACTGGCCCTTGAGGTGTCTAGTTCTCAGTGAACTTCATTGTTATGAAGGGAGTAGACTTGTGGGAGCTTTCGCTCAACCGCCAAGACCCACGGACCGCTTATTGTTTCAAGCATTCCAAGCTGAGCACTAATGGCTATCTCTCACATAGCTGACATGCCATCCATATCTACGGGTGTAATGAGCTACCTCCATGCCGATCGAGTTACCTCCTCTCCTACGCACTCCGGTAGCTCCACGATCCAAGTGCAAGCTTCAAGCAAGCTCCATTCTCAAGCTCCACCTCCAAGCTCCATTGCCGCGAGGAAGAGAAGAGAAGAGAAGAGAAGAGAAGAGAAGAGGAGAAGATGGAGAGCTTCTCCTCCCCGGTTCCTCACCCTCACACCCTCACACACTCACCCCCTCACACTCTCACACTCCCTCTCTCAAGCACAAGCTCAAGCAAGTAAGAAAAAAAAGAAGAAGAGAGCCACTTTTGACCACACACAAGAATGAGCTTCTCATTCACTTTTCAACTTTATATACAAAACCCTAAATCTATTTTGGGCAGTCATCCCCTTATCCCCTTTTTTACATGGCCGGCCGTGGCCTAGGCCATTTTTCCCATTGTCCTTCTATCTTCCTAGCTTCCTTTCCACCGCCCATCTACATTTACAAGTTTCACGTGTGAGAGCCCGGCGCTCCTTAAATTAAATCATGATGTGCTTGCACTCTTTTAAAAAAGTATTGACTTGCACTTTTCCTTGTGCGCCTTTTTCCTTTATTTAGGACTTTTCTGCGCTTCTTGTTTTTTCAGATTTTTCTTGGCATGCCTTCGTCTTTCGTTTCACTTTGCCTTGGCCTTTGTCTTCTGCTTTAGCTTTTCCAGATTTTTCACCCTGTTTGTCTGACGGTTAACATTACCCCCTCCTAGACGAGTACCAGTCCTATGGCACTCACCGTCGTAGGTAGCAGGCTTCGGCATGCACTGAAGACGTGGGTAGAAGGGACATCTGTGGTTGCCATGGAGGAGTGTTGGTGGTGGTGTGGAGGAAGGTCGTTGGGGGCATGTTGGTGGCCTAGGTGGCTGGTGGTAGGGTTGTTGGAGTTGGTGGTAGGGATGTTCTTTGTTGGGGATTGCACTGATGGCTAGCACAAGTGTTGGTTTGTTGGGGATTTTGCACATGACGATTCTTGGCGGGCTTGCAGGATAATAAAGGATAAGAATTCAGAGTTGAGTGTCGATGAAGAGCAAATGACACTTTCGTTGGAGTCTTCAATATGTGCAATTGAAAACCTCTCATAGGTGGTCTCTCCCTAGGGGTAGTGCTAGTCTTTTTGATCATGCACAAGACATAGTTCAATAAGTTTGGAGGACAGGTCGCTCTAAGCAAGCTGAGAGTATTGTCCTGCACTTGAGGACCCAAATTGCGTATATATTTCGGTGCAGATATTATGTGACTGCTTGTGCATACTTAGATATTACGTAGTTAGAAGACCGCGGGGTGGTTTCTCGTAACAATGTGTGGATAAAGCAAAGTTGTCCATGTTGAGAAGAAGTGCACGTGAAGGTGTATGAGACATCCTTTGCATTGTGACTACATGACGTAGCATAATTGAACACAGGGACACCGCACTTTCGGTAGCTGGGAGCTATTGGACTTGCTTATGAGGATGGTGTGCTTTTCATGGCCATTCATGCAGTGCTTACCACGATTGATTGCAATGGTATTAAGGTAGAGTGCAAGAGGGAATCGTGCAAATGGATTAGGGTGACAGGTCTAACCATAGGCGAGACAAGCTCTCTAGGTATGTCCTGCCCTTGATGTGCCCTGAATAATTATGGGTGATGTTAAAGGGCTAGGGGACTAGGGATGGAGCCAGCCGACCAAGGTCATTGGACATACCTAATTTGAGGACCCCTAGGTGTTGTGATGTGATCATGGGTGTTTCTTATCTTTTCGTTCTTTTTTTATTTTTTATTTTTTTCTTTTTTGTTTTCTTTTTCTTGTTCTTTTTTATTTTTCGAGTTGCTTGAGTACAACCATTGCAATATGTTGAGGCTATCCGCCTTTCAATGGGTTGGGAAATGTCAAGCTTCGAATTCTCAGGAAATGGATATTACAGTGATGAGTGTGTCTTAGCCTCATTGTTGGAGAAGCAGTTGTTGAGATGGGGAGATACACTTGAGATTTTGCAACCCTCTTTGGAACATGCGATGTTGGTATAATTGAGGTAAGAGCTACCGTGAATGCCCGGTGTAGAGTGTAACCCAGAAAGAGAAAGTGGTTATGATCGTGCTTTGGGCCATGCATTGCGGGTGATCGGCAAGGGTGATTTTCGCTTTCAGCAACATGGCTTTGTCGTGGCTCTTCGTGGGGTTGGTGGTCTTGCGATGTCTTGGGTATTGAACACTTTCGCACAAAGATCTGTGTCATCTTGCATCTACTTGTCACTTCATGAGAGTACATGCATGGCACATGCCGCAACTATAATAAACCAATGCAATGTAAGGAGACATCACTTATCTGAATTCCATGGTGTTGATTTAGATACTTATCACCTGTACTTGATTTTCTTTTTCTTTTGCTAAAGTCGTGAAATATATTAAATGTAGATATGAAAAGTTTGTACAATTGGGGAACCTGTCAACACTTAACCATTTAGAGACAAAAAGTCATGGCCAGGTAGCATTTGATAAGCCTTTTATACAACATGGGGTTACTCTATTTGTACGAGGCGGGGTGAGTTCGGGTGGTTGGGCGACCGAGGCTCTACTGGTGAGAGGCTCCTGTGAGGCTGGGTGGGGAAGATGTCGACTGGGACCTGAATGGTGTAGTCCCTGGCCGCAACTGTTTCCAGAATGCTTTTGAATAATCTATCAAATTCCAGCTTATCTTGAGCTGCTCTCTCCTCTTTCGAGCATTTGGTGCCCAAGCATCTGGTGGGGGCCCGCACGACCGATGTTGCCACGCCCCGTGTGCTCCCTTGAGCTTCTATTCCCATGGCCTGGGGATTTTTTGGCCTATGTTCGGGACGGTGTCGCTTGGGGCCTCGTTTCTTTACATACCTTTTAAGGGTAGGTACGTAGCGTTCTGATGGAGGAGCTTGTGCTGCATGCTCCCTCCATTGGCAGATAGCGTCTTTGCAAGCCGGCTGCATTGGGTGCTCCATGTCGGCTACCGTGGGGGAACCTGCAAATTGCGAACCAAGGATTAGGTCCTGAGGCAGGATAAAACTATTCGCATGGAAGGGATTATACAGTGGGTTATCTAGCACATATGACAAGGAGGGGTGAGGTGAGGCATCAGCGTTTGTTGTAGAGGGACAGTCTCCTATTGAAGTTCATTTTGCCTCCAGCCATTAGCAGATCTTGGCTTATGCTAAGTTGCACGGAGTGGTTATCATGGAGTGGAGCAGGGCTCATCCCTGGAAGGATAGACCGAAAAAGGGGAAAGGTGTATAGAAGGGACGGTGCCCCATCTACACCATTAGAGATGTTGGTCAAAGCTTCGTATGGCGGTAATGAGGGTTGCATACCCTCCTCTTGGAGGCAGGAATGGTCACACGACTTCTAAATGTGTGGTGAGAGGAGGACCTGAGGAGCTCAGCCTATCAAACCCAATTCTTCTCCATGCGCTTGACTATAATTGCTTGTGTGTGTTGATATTATCTATACAGGGTCACAAAATTTACAAATCCATGTCACTTCACGAGGATAAAAACCAATTATAGAACCCCGGATTGTACTGGAGTGTGGCACATGCATCCAATACTCGTGGCAGCTTACTCAATAACGATAGATATTTTGCAACATTGAGTAGCATGACGCCTTGTTCGAGTCTACTGGCAACACGTAACTCCTTAGTGAGAACCTTATCAACCTGAGAGTTCTCTTGGCTAGTTCTAGCTAAGTCCGTACCCCGAATGGCAGTCAACACTCGAATAGAAGTTGGTGCCACATAGGTTGGGTCTCTTTGAGATCACCATTTGGCCAATCGCTCCTCTAAGACTGTCATAATTTGGGCTCCTAGTTCGACCATTGCAACACGATTTTCAAACCAATGTTTTTCAAATTGACTTCAACCCTCTGATTGTTGCTTTAGTTTCTCTATCTCTAAGAGATTTGGTTGGCAAAGCACATCATTGAATGTCACAGTTAAGCGTAGTTCGTCGGCTTCCTCGTCATAAGTGACTCGCATGCGTTCATGTAGGAGCCTGTCATATTGCTCATCAAGATGTTCTTGCTCTTCCCAGGATAGGGGAAATGGCAAGTATTCTTCAAGCTGCTCTCTAGGGAATGCGCCCATATCTGCAAGAATGTAGACATGTGCGAATACCCTGAGTTTAGCATCCAACTCGATTAAGCATTTTGCGACACTTCTATGTTCAATGAGGGCTTGCTCGGTTGCTGTCTCATGCAACATTCTAGGAGTTTTCATAGGCTTTAGCATAGCTGGGGGTACAGGCCTAGATGAGCAAGATTGGTCAATGCTAGGATTGCTTATGCTCTCGAGGTTTGTCTCTGAGGCTTTGTTATTGCATCATGGCTCTCCTTAGATGTGATTGGTATAAATTTTTCACCCTGTTGTGACAGTGTTGCATCCACTCTTGATTAGTCAATGCGAGTTCTGTTGTTGGTGGATTGAGTGTTGCAAGCAACCATTGATGGTAACGGCTGCTTTGATTTTTTAGAACACACAGATGTGTCTGAGGTTTTACCGCTATTAGCAAAGACATCAATGGATTCATTGGTGGATAGACTCGATGCTTTATTCCTCAGCTCTTCGATACTCTTGGCTTCAATCTTCTTGGGGTCTACAACCACTTGTAACTGTCGTTATTGTTTTTATTATTTTCTCTTCTTTTTCTTAGACAATCGAGGTGTATCCCTTGAAGACTCGGGACCTTGAATTAGGTCAGTCGTCGATGTGCTTGGCTGGGCCTCAACATTCTCTTTCTCTAGTGTGTCCTCATGGGACATAGCCGCGGCATGTTGAATAGCCTCGCAAGGTTGTGAGGGTACAACTGCCTCTCTTTTTGGAGAGTCTAGCTCTTCAGCCAATTCCCTTCTATTTAACTCCTCCAGCCTAGGCTTTAGGCGCCTTGGAAGTGCTGGAGTTGTCAATGAAGTTGGTTGTGACACCTCCTCCATAGGTGAACTACTAAGGACACATTCCGCAAGGGGCATTGTCACGACCAAGGGCTATGACTGCTGTGATCCCTCATTGGAAGTAGTAGTAGCTAGTTAAGTGGACTGGCTATTATTGGTGGATTGCAGTGTCAAGTCCTTAGACCGATTAAAAGTGGTCGTGTCTGTTGTTGCCCTTTGAGCATTCACTTGTGCAGATCGAGCCTCGACTGTTCTAGTCACAATAGATTGCATAGGCATACCCTTGGGCCAAGAGCTACGGGTGGTACCGTGTCCCACCTCTTGGACATTTGGAAGCTTAGATGGAGATAGAGATTGGGATTGAGCAGCTGCCCTTGATGACTGTTGTTGTGCTTCTTGTGTCCGTTTGGGAAAGGAGGGTGTAGGAGATCTGGGACTCTTAGGTGGACTTTGCACTAGTTAAACGATTTGCTCGAGGCTGTTAAACGATTGTGCCATTTTCTTTGTTGAGCAATCGGCCTTCTTATGAGCAGCGTTGTGCCTCTGGTGCTCATTATCCTCTTGGGAAGTCAAAAGCTCCTTGAGCACTAGTGGTCTTTGTGTACCCTCAATGGTTACATCTGACACTTGCTTACTAAGCATGCTAGGCTAAGGCTCTTCCCTCTGATTAGTCCCATTTGGTTTCTTGATTTTGACCGTGAGGGGCTCGGTCACTCCAGTGTTTTTGACTCGAGACTTGGTATTTTGTTTAGATCTCCTCCTATGCTTCTTTGCTCTTGATACAATCTGGCCTTCAGACGACAAAGGAGGTTTAGTAGAGGGTTTTGGCACCCAAATCCATCAGTTATCTGCGTAATACCCTTGAGCACATAGCAACGCTTTGCATATCCATCGCGGCATTGTGCTGACCCTCCATCAATGCCTTTGTCTATAAGGCTTGGGCTTCTTTCGGGGTCTTCTACGATATTTGTAAGTCCAAAGCCCGTCTTTGGCATTATCTCTTGACCTTCTTGTTTCAGGCATGGCCTCACTCACTAGTTCTCGTTGTTTGACTTGTGCTTGTATCAACTCTTTCAATAAGTCCTTGCTCTCGTTAGTAGGCTTGACTGTTATGTTAGCACATTCCTTGCCTTTCCCTTGAGGTTCGATGAGGTCACCCTTGCTAAAGGTTGTGACTATCCTCACACTTGGTACTATCAGGTGTATCCCCCGTGCTATGTAATCAGCCTCACACTTGATCGCCCTTTTGAAGGGTCTTCCAAGGAGGGTTTCCTTCCAGCAATTAGCACTATTTGGAGGAACATGAAATAGGATATGCAAGCTTTCAGTTTCAATTGTCGCAAGGATTTTGCACTTCCCTATGAGTGCTTGTGGGTGTTCCCCGTAAGGTCTAAGAGTTGCATTAGTCGGTATGAGCTCTGGTTGGCCTAGTAGGGTCCATGCTTCATAGATCAAGATATTAAAATCTGCTCCTTTATCAATCAGAGCATCGATAGTGTGCTCTCTTTTCGCGGTGAGTTTGACCATAAGATAAGCAAGCGGTACTATGTCTTCATCTTCCGGGTCTTGGCTTATAAAGTTAAGCCTTCTGACAAATGCCCTTGAGTCCCCAACTACATGACCAGATGTGGATTCTCCACTGATGTCTTGGATCGTCTGTGCAGTGCTATTCAAGGTGCATCTATCGTCAGGACTGTCATATCTAGTCATCCTTGCAGTTGTAGCTTGATGTTGTCAATTTTCGCTTTGACTAGATGCAGTCTGAATGGAACACATACGTGTTTTTGTGGTATGGCATTTTTTCCCTTGTTGGCTAGATTGGCCCATTGAGGTTCTAGGGTCTCTGTTTGTCTTTGTTCGGGTATGGGCTTTTAGTTGCTCCTTTGCAAGTGAGAATTCATGCTTGTGTAGAGCCATGACTACACTAGGATCTAATTTGGATGACTTGTCACAACACGCATTTTCTCTCCAATCTACTTAGGGGAGGTGTAGAGGGGGCAGAGCCCCCTCTGCGGGGGTCTGGGGGGTTTATGGATCAGCGGGTTGTCTCTAGGACTCTAGGTCTTGCGACATCCTACACAAGTTGCTAAGCAGCTGCAGCTTACGATTTTGCCTATTCCTTGCGCCAAAATCGAGTTCTGAGCGTCAGGAGGACTCATGACAGGTTGTGCAGCTGAGCTCTAGCTGGGTATGGTCAAATTTCTAGAAAATCTGAAAAAGTCCATACTCGGCCCAACTTGTTCGAATTGTAGGGGCCGAGTGGGTGACTTGCGTTTGTGAGTTGCTTCAGGTACATCTTCGAGCATGCGTAGTTGCAGTAGGGCATTCCAGAAACGTTCAGTGTATTGGGAAATAGGTTCGCGATCTCTTTGCTGTAGAAGATCCCATTGCTTTATGGCTTTTTCATGGAATTGAGGAGGAAGGAAATTCTGCAAAAACTTCTTTTGGAAAGTCTCCCAGGTAGTGGGACAATCAATGCTCTTGCGGACCACAGTCCACCATAAAGATGCTCGATCGACTAAATGGTTAGTGACGCATTTAATTTTGTCTTTCTCAGCATATGTTTCTTCATGGAAGTAATCATCAAATTGACTGATATATGCAAGTATAGTCTTTCCATCTCCTGATCCATTGAAAGTACAAAATTTGAAGTTTCTTTTATTTATCTTTGTTTCTTTGCGGATGAATTGGGCTTCAAGCATCGCATCGATTGTACGTCGTATAAGATCTTCGGGTTGCGGTCCATCTTTGTCGGCGGTAGATCGTTGCAAATTGGCCAATTGAACTTGCAAAGCTTGTCGGGCTCTTCATTCTTCATCAAGCTGCATCATAATCAAATCGAACTTTTGTTCCATCGTTGGTTCGGGTAATTCACCTTTAGCCATAAGATCGTCCATATGTTGTTCCATCATCCTGTAAAATCCAAAAGACCTCAGACTCTCGAAATCTTATTAGCGGGATGAGCATAGCTCAAAGGTGAGTATACAAGGCTTATAACTTTTGTTTGGCTTTTATGGTCTTTGTCCTTTGCGATTGCAGTATTTGTTGTCTTCGTAGAAATTGCGTATGAAGTGCGTGTGACCTTCTGTTCTTGCTGAAACTGGTTCAGCAAGTCTGCAGGTGTGAACAGAGTCTACCAGAGAGCAAGTAAACGGATTCTGTGCTTCTGCGTGTGAACAGCCTTTATGGGAGTTGTTGGAGTAAGTCTTTAATGACTTCAGTGACTTGCAGAATTTAGTAGACTTGGAGAACTTAGAGGATTTAGGAGCTTTAGGCTTCTTGATCCGTTGTGGATTTTTAGGACATGAATATGCCCTCGGTTGTTTTGACAACGCCTAGTTGATGCCGTTGCCGCTGTTTGTCAGTTTTCGTGGGTTAAGCTTTTTTTTTATAAGCTTATTACTAAGCTTAATAAGCTTTAAGCTAAAGCTTTAAAACTTTGAGCTATGGAGTTTACTATTAACTTACGACTTGATAAAGGAGATGTCCATGTGGTCCTCCGTCTCCACAAGCTAGTCCTTCACGATTAGAGGATGCAGAAGGGGGTTCTTGACCGCTAGAAACATACCAGTATCAACCGTTTGTGACGAAACTGACTGTAGAGCTCATTCGTTCCGGGAGCTCCGCCTTCGTGTAAGATGGTAAGCGATTGGAAGCTCTCGATCTCAGCTTCGCTCTGATACCACTGGTGCACAGATCGGATGCTGTAACCGTGCGTAGTGAGCGTCAAAAGGTCCCCAAGAACAAAAGAACTCTACTTTTTGCACACAAATCAATGTAGAAAGCTTGCACGACATGAACAAGAGACCAATTGGGTGCAATCTCCCCCCATGCCTTGTGTGAGCGCTCCACAAAGCATGTATTTCATATATTAATCATCTTCAAGCTCAAATAATAGCCCAATTTACAAAATAGCACGCTTTAGCTTTTGAGTTTGCTTTTGTGCCAAATAGCATTAAAGCTAATGGGCGCCCAAGAAGTCAAGCGTACCCAAATACAATGTCCAAATACAAATATCTAAATCGTGCGCCCATGCGCATACAAAAATAATAAATAAATATCAAGCGCTTTGATAAATAAGCGCGACAAAATATAGGCGCCGTGCCTAAGGTATGCGCCCATCAAAATATTGATGATAATTTGAGTACACGCCATCCTCCAATGCTTTCCACTGCCACCGCTGCTATCTCTACACATCAACTGAAGCATTCACAATTGTTAGAAAAATAATACAAATAAACCGACAAAAGTGAATACCTAGCAGTCTTCAGCTACATAAATAAATCGGTTAGAAATCAATCCTAACCTTAATTTATCATAAGTGCGTACTCTAAACTCATAAACGTTTATTAATTTAAATATGTATTTTGCAGAATCACCCGCTATGGAATCACCCATGTACACATAAAATTAACAAAACGCCCGAAAAGGATAGGCGTCCCCATCGACTTCTCAAAGAATCCACTTTGTGTATGAGCCCCGGTAATAAAAGTTTACGGAATCCACTATAAAACCTCACGGAATCCACCGTGGCACGAAATCCACCGTGGAATATACCTCCTGGCATCATACCCCCAGGGTGGGATAGCAATTGACCTCAATTGCTATTAGCTCAATGTGGAGCTAACAGAGTGGGGAAAGCATTTAAGTCTCTAGCGTGCATCCATTGGGCCTCTTCAACATGATGGTTTTTAAACTTGACCAAATATCTAGAATATCTACGGCCAGTTCTAGTGGTCATAAAGTCAGTATCTATAATAGTTTCAGGTTCAAGGATTTCAGTCTCATCATCTAGTAAAGGAGGGTTTTCATAGATAGGGTGTACATGTAGTTGTCCTCTAAAAGGTCAAATAAACTGATATGGAAGTTGTTGTGGATTTTTCAATGTTGTGGTAATTCTAGTTTAAATGCATTGTCGTTGATTTTGTGAATGATCTTAAATGGTCCATAAAATCTAGGTGCTAATTTGACAACTGGGTGTTTATCTACACTTTGTAATCTACGTTTTTCTATGCGTAACCAAACATAACCATCAAATTTAAAATTCATAGCCTGTCTTTTCTTATTTGCTTGTTTTGTATATGATTGCTGGGCTTTGGCAATCATATCTTTAACTTCATCAAAAATAGTGGCATGCATGTTAGCAATATCATCAGCAGTCTGAATTTTGTTTGATAATGATGCAACAAGTGTAGGCAATCTATATCCATAAATAACTTCAAATGGTGCTTTCTTTATAGCTATGTGTGGTATATTATTATATGCAAATTGAAGTAAATGTAGATATGTATCCCATGTATGTGGTTTTGAAATAGTGTAGGCACGCAAAAGATCTAAAATAGTACTGTTAGTAGCTTCTGTTTGGCCGTTTGTTTCATGATGAAATGCAGATGAAAAATCAATCTTTGTTCTTAAGTTAGCAAACAAAGTAATCCAAAAATTATTACAGAATCTAAAATCACAATCAGAAATAATAACTTTTGGTAAACCATGATTAGTAAAAACAGTTTTAAAAAACAATTGAGCAGCTTGAGATGCAGTTAAAGTTTTCTTGCATGGAATAAAATATGCTTGTTTGCTAAACCTGTCTACAACAGTCCAAATCATATCATGGTTAGCTTTAGTGTTAGGTAAACCAGTAATAAAATCCATTGAAATCTGTTCCCATGGTCGTGATGGAATAGATAATGGCGTTAGTAAACCATATTGTTTACCATGGTGACTTTTAACTCGTTGACAAACTAAACATTCAGATACAAAGTTAGATAAATCAGTGTCCATATGAGGCCAATAAAAATCTTCAGTCAATGTACGCAAAGTAGATATAATACCTCTATGACCTTGATATGGAGGACAATGAATCTCATTCAAAACAAATGATCTAAATGGAACTGTCACACATAATCTCTTTTCATAAAACACGAATCCATTATTGTAAGACAGTGAATCAATAGGAATCTAGTTATTTGCAACTAGTTTATTCCAATCAGCTTGAAAAGTAAGATCTTGATGATAAGTATCTTTCATAGGGATAAGGGAATCAAATGATATCACAGAAATATTATGAATTGTCGGTCTTGTACTTAAAGCGTCGGCTACAACATTCTCTTTTCTTGGTTGATATTGTATAAGGGGATGAAAACTTTGAATGAAAGCTGCCCATTTAATATGTCGGTCAGATATTTGTGGTTAACTAAGGAGATGTCTAATGCTTTGTTGGTCAGTTTTGATCATAAATTCAGAACCCATTAAATAATGTTTCCATTGACATAAGGCTTGTATTACAGCTAGCAATTCTTTATCGTAAGTAGAGTATTTAATTTCGACTGGTTTCAGTTTACAGCTAGAGTAGGCTATGGGATGATTATCTTGCATAAGGATGGCTCCTATTCTAGATCCACTAGCATCAGTAACTACTAAAAAGAATGGTCTATTGAAGTCAGGTAGTTGTAATACAAGAGCATGGGTTAATGCATGTTTCAATAAATCAAAGGATTTTTGTTGGTTATCAGATCAGTTATACACAATACCTTTCTTTAAAAGTTTAGTCAAAGGTAAAGCAAGTAATGAGAAATTTCTCACAAACTTTCAGTAAAAACTAGCAAGACCTAGAAAAGAACGTAACTCATGCACATTTTTGGGTATGGACCAATTTAAATTTGCTTCTATCTTTTTAGGGTCAACCTTAATACATTCTGATGAAACAATATGTCCTAGATATTCAATTTCTGTTTGAAAGAATTCACTCTTTTCTGGATTAGCATACAATTGATTGTCTTTTAACAACTTGAAAACTAAAGACAAATGTTCATAATGCTCATTCTCATTTTTACTGAATACTAATATATCATCAAAGAATACTATAACACAATGCTGATGTTTCAAGAATATGTGATTCATCATGCGACTAAATGTAGCTGGTGCATTAGTTAGACCGAAAGGCATCACTAGAAATTCATAGTGTCCAAATTGTGTTCTAAATGCAGTTTTGAATATATCAGATTTATCCAATCTTACTTGATGATAACCAGATTTAAGATCTATCTTACTGAATATGGCAGATCCTTGTAGTTTATCCATAAGATCATCTACCCTAGGAATCGGATATCTATTCTTAACAGTAATTTTATTTAGGGCACGATAATCAATGTACATACGATAAGTATTATTTTTCTTCTTTACTAATAAGACAGGTGCACAAAATGGAGAACTACTAGGTCTAATTAATCCTCTGTTAAGAAATTCTTCTATTTGATTTTGAATTTCTTTCTGTTCAATTTGGTTATGCCTATATGGTGCTTTACATGGTGGTTGTGTTCCAGGAATTAAATCTATTTTGTGATCTTCAGGACGTGAAGATGGTAGTCCATGTGGTAAATCATCAGCAAAATAATCTTGAAATTGGGTAAGAAATTGTGTATGCCTAGGATGCATTTGTTTTTCTTTAGCTTGAAGTTCATTTACCCATATTAAATAAGATTTGCTACTTCTACGTAATGCACGTTTAGCTTGAGTATGAGTAAGTAGTGGAAATTTATTAGAAGAGTGCATACCATGCATTGTAATTTGTTTTCCTTGAAAATAAATTTTAATTGAATGCGTAGAATAATCTATGTCAGGATTATACTGATGACGCCAAGGCATTCCTAAGATAATGTCATTAGACTGCAAAGGTACAACTAGGAAATTTCTTCATTCAGTATATTCACCAATTTTAATTTCTAAATTACGCACCTCTTGTGTTCCATTATATATTGTGCCTAGGAATGCAGCTTTAATGCGATAATGTGTAGAAACAGTTTGTAAGTTCAATTCTTTAACTAACTTTGCAGAAACAAAGTCATGTGTGCTCCCATCATCATGTAAAATAATCTTTTCTTTACCATGCACAAAACATTTCATTGTCAACAAAGAATGGGGAGTTGGCATATCTAGCGAAGTATCCGAAGTAGTACCAATGTCATCATCATCTTCCGTAAATCTAGGCATTTCCTCACATTCTTCTTCTTCCATTGCTCCAGGATAATTGATATGGACAGGTGGCTTTTTCGATTGGCAATTGGCTGCTAGATGTCCAGGTTGATGGCATTTGTAACATACTATGGGTTTGGCTTTAGATACATTATTGGTAATGGCAGGAAGTTTAGGAATGTTGGGATTTAACTATGAGGATGGCTTAGGGTTTGGATTGGTATTTGATGGCAAAGCAGGTGGTCGTGTCCAAGACTTACGGAATGAAGATGGAAGAAAATGACTTTGATTGAATCTTCGAAAATTTGAATTGAATTGTTTGGAACCATAATTACCATTAGTTTGAAATTGTTGTGGTCGCTTGTCTCTTCGGCGAATCTTGTCTTCAGTGTCATGAGCCAAGGAAATTGCATCTTCAAGTATTGTTGGCTTGAACATATTGGCTTCAGCATAGAAATGTCCAAGTAGACCAGACATAAACTTGCGTTTGTGAGTTGCTTCAGGTACATCTTCAAGCATGCGTAGTTGCAGTAGGGCATTCCAAAAATGTTCAATGTATTGGGAAATAGGTTTGCGATCTCTTTGATGTAGAAGATCCCATTGCTTTATGGATTTTTCATGGAGTTGAGGAGGAAGGAAATTCTACAAAAACTTCTTTTGGAAAGTCTCCCAGGTAGTGGGACAATCAATGCTCTTGCGGACCACAGTCCACCATAAAGATGCTCAATCGACTAAATGGTTAGTAATGCATTTAATTTTGTCTTTCTCAGCATATGTTTCTTCATGGAAGTAATCATCAAATTGATTGATAAATGCAAGTATAGTCTTTCCATTTCGTGATCCATTGCGCGTAGTGAGCGTCAGAAGGTCCCCAAGAACAAAAGAACTCTACTTTTTGCACACAAATCAATGTAGAAAGCTTGCATGACATGAACAAGAGACCAATTGGGTGCAATCTCCCCCCATGCCTTGTGTGAGCACTCCACAAAGCATGTATTTCATATATTAATCATCTTCAAGCTCAAATAATAGCCCAAATTACAAAATAGCACGCTTTAGCTTTTGAGTTTGCTTTTGTGCCAAATAGAATTAAAGCCAATGGGCGCCCAAGAAGTCAAGCATACCCAAATACAATGTCCAAATACAAATATCTAAATCGTGCGCCCATGCGCATACAAAAATAATAAATAAATATCAAGCGCTTTGATAAATAAGCGCGACAAAATATAGGCGCCATGCCTAAGGTATGCGCCCATCAAAATATTGACGATAATTTGAATACACACTATCCTCCAATGCTTTCCACTGCCACCGCTGCTATCTCTACACATCAACTGAAGCATTCACAATTGTTAGAAAAATAATACAAATAAACCGACAAAAGTGAATACCTAGCAATCTTCAGCTACATAAATAAATTGGTTAGAAATCAATCCTAACCTTAATTTATCACAAGTGCACACTCTAAACTCATAAACGTTTATTAATTTAAATATGTATTTTGCGGAATCACCCGCTATGGAATCACCCATGTACACATAAAATTAACAAAACACCCGAAAAGGATAGGCATCCCCATCGACTTCTCGCACAAAGAATCCACTTTGTGTATGAGCCCCGGTAATAAAAGTTTACGGAATCCACCATAAAACCTCACGGAATCCACCATGGAATATGCCTCCTAGCATCAGTTGGTCACCTAGCTGCTAATCTCAAGCTGCTCCAAGATCTCATGGATGAACCGAAATGGCGATGGACTAAGGTGCACGACCTAAACCTTAGGTACAATTGGGTAGTGATCATGGACGAAAAGCGAGTCGAGAATAGAGACCTAGATGATGACGAGCATTCAAGAAGTAGCGATTCATACTGCGAGTATAAGGTTTGTTAGTCCTTAACTAAAAGCAGTGAAGAAAAGACCAAGATAATAAGTACGATACTGATGGTTGAATGATCGAACAAATAAAGGTAGACTCCAAGCCGCAGAAAACCAATGTAGTTATAGCTAAAAAAGAGTCCTTATAGCCGAATGTGATCGTACTTGGGTAGATCACTTAGGTGTGATGGACTACAAACAAGTAGAGCTAGTCCAGCCAAGTGTCATGCTTCACTTTAGGATGGCAACGATAACTTTAGAGTTGTGTCCATTGAGGGAAACTCTATCCTCTAGCAAGGGTTGTGATTTTAACTCGAAATCAGAGGTAAGCTTGGAGAGCGATCCAAAGATACCTCAACCACCTAAAACCAGATGCACCAAAGGGGACTTGTTTGTCCACCTAAGGCGTACAAACGGTTGAAGGAGGGAAAGGGAGGACAACCAAGAGGGACAAAAGTTGAACAACAAAAGAAATCCCAAGACCTACCAAAATGTTTTACTAAATTCAAGAAAGGGGACAGGGTAGTGATCTTGTTAGATGCAAAAAGACAAGGACAGACGAGTGAACCGATAAAAGGACCTGCCAAAGTCAAGGAGTCCAACTTGTCTAGGGAAGGGGAGAAGCCTCAACCTGTGTCTATAGCTAACAATCTAACTGAGCAAGAAGAGACCGACCTTATTGCTCTCTTGCGAGAGTATGTAGACATATTCGCCTAGTCCTTAGACGAACTTAAAGGAGTTGATCCGAGGGGCATAACACATAACATCCCAATGACTCCTGACACAATGCTAGTAAAGTAATGACCTTATACCTGATGAATCCAAAGCATGCTCACGTTGTAAAGGAGAAGATCAATAAATTATTAAAGGTAGGATTCATCTACGAGATTGAGCACACGGACTAGGTGTCACCCATTGTGATCATATTGAAGAAAAACAAAAAAATTTGAGTGTGAGTGGACTACAAGAAATTCAATGCTACGACCAAGAGAGATAATTACCCATTGCCTTACATGAAGCACATGCTTGAGAGAGTAGTAGAAAAAGAGGCCTACAAATTTTTGGACTACTTCTCTGTTTACAACCAAGTCCAAGTATACCCCAATGATAGATATAAGACAATGTTCACCACAGAGTGGGATGCATTTGCGTACATAGTCATACCATTTGGGCTAATGAATGCTCCTATTACCTTCCAGCATCTAATGTGACCATCTTTAAGGAAATGCTTAGGCTAGGAGAACTAGAAGTATTTTTTAACAATCTCTGCATGTACTCCAGCTGGAAAGAGCACCTTGATAAGCTTCGCGCAATCTTTGAACAATGTAGGCTCTACAACCTCTCCTTAAACCCTTTCAAGTGTCAAATTTGGGTGAAACATGGATACACATTAGGGCACATAGTGTCCAAGAATGGCATTTCCATTGACTTCTTGAAGATCAGGGTTATTATCGACTTGCCACCAGCAACCAACTATAAGGGAGTTTAATGCTTCCTAGGACAAACAGGGTACTATCAGTGCTTCATTTTGAACTACGCATTGATTACTAGACCACTCTACAAGTTGTTGATTGTATTCGAGTGGACCGAGGACTACCAATGCACTTATGAGGAGTTGAAAAAGGCCCTCATTATATGCACCAATTTTATGAGTCCCAGACTAGAACATAACATTCCACGTGCATATTGATGCGTCAAATTTTGATATTGGAGTTGTTTTATGCCAACTTGGCAAACATAATCTTAACTATTCAATGAGCTTTACTAGTAGACAACTCATGAATACAAAGATAAACTAGCCCACAACAGAGAGGGAAGGTTTGGCCATGGTATTTGCTGTAAAGAAGTTTCAGCATTATCTTTTGGCCATGCCCTTTACCTTCTTTGTTGATATCAAGCCTTGCTTTATCTTGTCAACAAGCCTTGTGCTACTAGACACATAGCTCATGACTGCTTCTACTTTTAGAGTTTGACTTTTTTGTGGTCGTAAGCAAGGGCAAGCAACATTACATGGCATATCACATGCCCCGCATACCCACAGGAGAGACCCCTAGACAAGGCATTATATATGACCTATCTGATATGCACACCTCTTTAGCATGTCCAATGAGAATGATTTATTCAAAGCTGACTTGATACCTTATTGGACCGATGACATAGTCTAGACCCTAGAGCACGACTACTAGAGAGAGACCTATTGAGAAGGCTAGGCTAAGATGTATTGTCCTCGAGATTTAACCCTATCAATTGATCACTGGCCAACTCTATAGGTTAGGACAAGATGGCTTGCTACGTAGATATGTATGCGAGCATGAAATACACGGTGTGCTAATGGAAGCGCATGGTGGAATTACTAGAGGACACTTCAATGGAGATACTACGGCCCGCAAAGTGCTGCAATCTCAACTGTGATGGCCCACCCTATTTCATGATGTTGCTAAATTTGTAAAGTATTGTGACGAGTGTCAAAGGACTAAGGTTTCTATTTGTAAGGACAAAATGGAGTTGACCCCAATCATAACAGGCCAACCGTTCAAAAAATGGGGCATTGACTTCATTGGGCAAATCAATCCCATAGCACAGTACTCCCAAGCCAAATACATCATTGTGGCAATGGACTACCTTTCCAAATGGGCTGGAGCTCAAGCCATGAGAAAGAATGGTCCAAGAATCACAATTAAGTTCCTTTGGGAGCAAGTTATCTCATGATTTGATTGGCCCATCAAACTAGTTAGCAACTAAGACACTCATTTCATTCATGAAGTGATTGCCCACTTGCTCTTAACCTTTTTGATCATCCATAAAAATCATCACCTTAATACCCTCAAGCTAATAGTCAGGCAGAGTCCACAAACAAGATCCTAGTGAACATCCTGACTAAGGTAGTCTCAACCTCGCATAGCGACTAGGATAACAAACTCATGGTAGCATTATGGGCCTATAGGACAGCCTATGAGATGGCAGTTGGGTAGACGCCCTTCAAGCTGACCTACAAAACTGAAGTGATTTTGCTAGTAGAGTTTTTCGTCCCTAGCTTGAGAGTGGCAGTACAAGAGCAATGGGAAGGGAAAAGAGCCATGGACCAAACACTTAGTAGAGGTGGAGTGTCTATCCGAGACACAACTCCTAGTTACTCATGCACTAACCTGTGAGAAAGCAAGATGCAAGAGTTGGTTTGAAAAGCATATCAAGTTAGCGCGACTTCGAGCACAGAGACCTAGTATTGCTATACTCAGTGAAAGGCCATAAGCAGAAGATGAAATTCAGGGGATTAGGGCCTTTTAGAGTTCCTAATATTAGTCGAATAGGCAAAGTTGATCTCAAAACTTTAGAGGGAGAGGGCATAGGCTTCTTTCATGGCAGTTGTCCCAAGAAGTACTACCTCCCAACCCATCCATTGCACGAGCCGCCCATGCTGTAGGTGCTTGTCATCAACGTGAGAGTAGCCACCATCACCAAAATCAAGGAGATGGACGAGGAGGCAGTAGAACCTACTTAAAAGTCACAGTCACTACTCAAAATACATGCACTTTTGAGGCGCTCATTGATGAGGGAGCCGACTTCAACATCCTTACTCATGAGCATTTGACTCTCATTGGTCAGCCCAGCTATAACCCACGAATGCTAAACTCAACCATTTGGGGGACAACCCTACCCTCTACTAGAGAAATGCAAAGTAGTGATCTTTATCAAGATTGAAAGCCTACCCATGATTTTCTATATGCTACCTAATACCAGAACCATAGGTAAGGAATCGTTGCTAGGATGTGCTTTCAAAAAGCATGCACATTGCAACATTGACTACGACTTGCAATGTATTCACCTCACCATTGGCATTGTGAGGATAGTAATGGCTTTCAGCAAGGGCAGCGTGGCTCCACCCAAGCCCATAGCACCACAATAACAGTATCTAGCACAAAGTCTAAGGAGGGGGACGATGACTTGTCCCACCCTGCCAAGACCGGCCGATCGCAACCCTAGGGAAATGCAAGCACGATTGCTAAACACCACCTAAAATGGGTACCTAAATGCCAATCATTGCCATCCAACAGTTGATCCACAAGGACCCATAACTCCTAGACATCACATCCTAAGTGTAGGAGACGCAGTTGTTGGCACTCTAGAACCCGACAAACAATCAAGCTGTGATGTATCACCTACCACCCTATTACACGCACAAGGCTACTATGAAGGCAAAAATTGGATTTGGGTATCTAAGACCAAGAGTAACACATGTATCTCTCAACCATTTGCTATTAGCCCATCTCCAAAGACTAATGAGCCACCTATATTGCCAAAATCACTTGAGTCATAGCCCAAACCCATCGAACTTCAACTAGTCTACCAACCAAAACTACAACTAGCTATCCCTCAACTCGCCCAACCCAATGCTACTAGCACCCCAATGGCTTCACAACCAGCAAGTAGCACAACATCTGAGCCCCAACCCAAACCCCCTTACACAAGTGGCTAGCCCATGCCCTAAGGGTCAGTTGAAGTGGCTAGCCTAGCCAAGCCCCAACCTCCTAAAGGCCTTAAACCCTCTTATGAGCAGAGATCTATTCTTACGTTGGCCTCTAATCTAGTTGCGAACATAGGGGATGACTTAGTCACATGCATTAGACGCTTTGGATGCTATCTTCACAATCCTCGCTAAAAGCTACGAATGGTTGGACCTAGGCTCCTAGAAGACTCTTTAGCAACTGATGTATGCACAATGCCATGTACTTGGGAAGAATCTGAGTTCATGTTCATTAAAGTCCCCGTGGAGCTGAGGAATTGATTAAAGTCTCTGCCACAAACCAAGAGCTAGAAGAACTTAAAAGGCTAGCCATCTCACTGACTCCTTTCTTCACAAATGGTATGCTCTCTGTCTTCAATGGGAACAAGAGGGTTTCCCAATTATGACCAATGTGGAGCAGAGACGTTCCATCAAAACCTCTGAGTATGACTCAACTTATGTGGTTCCTACCTCCTTTAGAGTATTGTCCATCACTCGCAATTGACCATTAGAAGATCATAGCATGGCCCACCCCTATTTAGACCGAGTCCTTTACCAAGGAATAGCTACATATTGCTAGCAGGATCATTTATGGTGACTTCCTCACTGATGTTCTAGCCTACATCACACACGTAGGCATTAGACCTCATGACATGGACCATCATGCTCACTTGGAATATAATCCACATTTCTATGCTTGGCTAATGCAATATAAAACCATCGCAAATGTGTGCTTAATGCCCTTAATCATTCATTCTCAAATCATAGGAAGGATTCATATCCTTTTGAGGGGGAAGGGAGTAAGGTGGGAAGTAAAACATGTCTTGAACCTCAACCAATGTTTAAAGGAATAAAATCCAACTTATGATTGAGGAAAAGTATCATAATTTCTTTTGGATTGCCTATACTACTTGAAGCCAAAGTCTTTATTTTGTACTTAAACATTTCGCCTCTCCATAGCTGACGGTCATTATCTGCTTATTGTTTTGCAAGAGTTATCTTGAGAAAACTAATGGTAAGTTGTGGTATGGTGACAGGAACCTATGATGATAGGCCAAGAAAAAGGCAAGCTTCTATTCACATAAGAAGAACATGCAAAGTACGGCCTAATGGTGGAGATCGGGGCCTTCAAACAATTCAAGTTCAGAAACATCATGAACTTGGATGACTTGGTCATGAAAGAACTGGCCGTGAAGCGGCTCATCAACCACTACAACCTCATAAAGTATGTGAAGAAAGTTGGATAGGATATAGACTACAACATGTACACGGAGTTCCTACAGACCTTTGATGCCAATAGGAACCACGGCACCACAATAGTACAATGAGGAGAAGAATCCCACAAGGTCAAGGTAGAGTTGAGCTCCGAAGTGGTGGAAAAAGCATTGGACCTATCAACAAGGTTGAGAGGTGACCCAAGAGGGATGTCTACAACATGCTAGGGATGGATAAAGCTCTAGTCCACACCAATGATGGCATCAGCCTAGCCAACATCCCAGATCCCAAAGTCAGGTTGCATGCAAAGGTGATCCATGCCTTGTTTTCTAGCCAAAGGTAAAATGCCCTAATGAGCAGAATGGGATTGCCCCTATTGGAGAACCTTGCAGCCAAGTCCTTGGATGAGGTGAACTGGAATGACTACATGTGAAAAACAATCGAAGCTTTGGCAAAGGCACTAGCTACAGAGGAGGGACAAGACCAACAGCGGTGGGTAGGGAGTCTCCAGCTTTCGTAATGGGGACAACAAGGAAGAAATCAGAGGCATCCATCATAGGGTTTGGTGGGCTATTGATTGCCATAATCCAAGAGGTTGTGGAGGAGGCAGAAGGTGAAGAGAAAGTGGGAGAGACACCCGAAAAGTCACCACCCACCCAAGACCAGGAGCAATCGAGTGAGAGGTCATTAAGTGAGGGTAGAGAACTAGAGGTACCATCATCTGGCCGCCAAGGAGGGCCTAGGAGGCCAAAGAAGACAATCCCTTGAAAGCAACAGCAAGAGACCAGGGAAGGAATGGCAATGGAAGAAAAGACTGAGTTACATAGGGTGCAAGCATAGTCAAAGACGCTTGAAGAAGAAAGAAGGCGAAAAGCAGAGGTAGAGGCAAAAGAGATGCTAAAGAAGAAAGAGGAAGATTTAGCTCAAACCATCCACATATTAGTGGAACAACCCTCGAGGGAGGAGGAGCTAGCTATGATGAGTCCATCGAGGGATGAAGGCCCAAGAACTAGCACCAAAGTGCCAAAGATCGAACCATCGTTGATGGTAGAAGGCAAGGGCAAGGGCCTATTGTATCCACTCTCACTTGCTCTAGTGCCCCAACATGTAACTCCCACAACCACCAAAGGTGCCACTAGCATAGTGGATGCAACAACCTTATGGCCTGGGTGCAATGCCTCGTGAACAAGGTGTAGGAAATAGCCCAAAATTTGAGTGGGGGAGATCCAACAACTGGGACAAAGAGATCGATGTAGGAGCTGCAACATATGCTAAATCCATATAAGACCCCAAGAGACACAAAATAGAGACGTCTACAATGAACGTACCAACAACACTGCCATCATCTACAAGCTACGACAAATATGTCAAGGGGCTTATCACACAACTGGACAAGGCAAAGGCGGAAAAGAAAATGGTCGTAGCTGAATTAGAAGCTGAAAGAGAAGCAATTGGCAACCTTCCAATTGAAAAGGACTCTCCACGTAGCAAGATACCAACGAGAAATCTATGAAAGAAGAACTCAAGGCTAGAAAGAAAGAGGAAGATAATTGGTAAGGAAGGCTCAAAGAAGAGCAACAGGAACTCATAGGATTGTAGAGGGAGTACAAGCTCATCCTCATGCAACACGAAGAGTTGAGAGAGCAACTAAAGAGGATAGAGAAGGCAATGGCGGAACTTGAGGCAGCAGACGTAGAAAAAGCCCAAAGAGGAACAACTCCAAAGAGACATGGGAAAAATAGAATATAGGTTACTGGCAAAGTTGAAAGAGCATGGAAGGCTAGAGAGACAAATCGAGCACATGGAGAAGGAAAAAGAAGAAGCAACCTAGAGGTGGAGAGATTTGGAATCGAGAATGGCTGCCTTAGCCACAAAGATAGAATGAAAATCTAGAGGACATCAAGCAAAACCAGAAGAATGGGTCACTAAAAGCGAGGGGAGAGTGAGAGAACTAGTAAGCCATCTAGCCCATACTAAAGGGAACAGGGTGTTGGCAAAAAATAGAGCGAAGGCTATAAAGATGAGCATGGAAGCCCAGCAATGTGCCTTCCTTAGCACCATCTTAGATATCACGCATCCAGAAGAGGAGGAGGCCATTGAAACCCTAGAGAAGAAGTTGGAAATTATCCGCATGGCCATAAGGCACGGCCTTTGTGTTCAAGCTCACGAATCAGAACCGAACCTAAGCCTACGAGTGCAAAAGGAAGTACCTACTAAGGGCAAAAATAATAGTCCAAGAAATGGAATGGCTAGGGTATGCGGAGGAGTAGGGACCATAAGAGTCAGTGAGAGAAGAAGAGGAGCATGTATCGCTACCAGAAGAGGGGCAAGATTTTGAATCAAGGCAACGAGATGAGAAACAAGTCCCCCAACCACCCTCTCCAAGATTGGGAGCTCAATAGGAAAGGCCAACCAAGGATGCAATGGCTGAAACAAAAGAGGAGGTCCGAAAAGGAAGAAGATGTTGGAGCAAGCACGAAGAAGAATAAGAGCACGACCCCTAGCAATCTTGGAAGCTCCCATCCTACAAAAAGAAGAATGCTTTCCAATCAACTAGAAACTAGAACTTGCAATGTGGGAGCAGTGGGGGAAGAACTGCAAGCCCTTCGAATTCATCTGTATTATACCCACCCACACTAAGCCAAGTATTATCCCCTAAAGTGGTGGAGGAAGTGATCAGCATGGGTAGAAGGCTTGGGGATCGATGGAGCCATGGAGGTGCCCAAGTCTGTCAAAGGGTACAAGTCGCATCCAAAGTGGAGGTAGAGAATTTGGGATGGGAATGTAGACACATGGATGTCATTTTGCAACACCCTACTACCCTACAAAAGAAATGACCTGGCATACATGCCATATCCAAGAAGGGCAGGGGTGGACTTTAACCCTAACATCCATGGTCGTTATTACAATTTCCCTAAAATCTACAATGTAAATGCTACTAAGCTAGAGAGAACCCTTGTATTCTTTGAAAATGACCTAGGACCCTCCATCTCCCACTTCCTTTAGCAAATTCTCTTCCTGCCCTGATCCTGCTTTTATCATAACCTGTAATTATATTAGGCTACTTAGGGTTTTGCTTAAGCAACCACCTACCTCTCATGAATACTGCCTACCACCCCTATTTTTTTATTTAAATGCCGGCATAGATAGCTGCACTATGGTTGGCTCATGATGAGAGCCAACCATCCTTTTTCATAGCCTTACTAGAGGACATGAATGATAGTCGATTCACTAGGTGTAGTCATCCATTTTTGTAAACAACTCCTCTAAATGTATGCATGAACCTAAAGGACTATATGCAAGGTAGGTACTTCCTTAGTAAATCACATAAGCCCCCAGCCCCCTCCTCTCACGACCCAGGATCTGAGGATTAGTTCCTTGTGCACATTCAAAAAAAAGTACAAAATAGAGAAAAAGCAAGAAAAGAAAGAAAAAGGAAACAAGCAAAAGAAAAAGAGAAAGAAAAGAGAGAGAGAAAAAAAGGAAAGACAAGAGCAAGGAAAGCAAAGGAAATCAAATAGAAAGCAGAAAATACCTCTCACTTGATGAGTGCCACAATCACTGCACCTAGGGGTCCTCAAGCTAGGCACGTCTGGTAGCCTTGGCCTCCTAGCCCTTTTGCCCCCACTTCATGCTTAGGGCCCATCAAGGGTAGGACACACCTAGGGAGGTAACATTTGCCTAAGGTTAGACCTGCCCCCTTAAGCTACACTCACCGCACTTTCCCCATACACGAATTGGACCCCCAAGTGTGGGACAACACCATAGGCTTTACCTATGGTTCAACCCAGCTCCTAGTTCCACTGACATGGTCACGATGCATAGCATAGTGAGGTAGGCACACCCTAGGTAATGCACTCTCTTTTCTTTTTCAAGTGAATCTGACAACCTGCACCTAACCATTGACTCCAGAGACCCCTATCACCCACTAAATATACTCTCTGTCTCCACAATCTCAACAATTTTGACATGATTTTCTCCCATTTCCAATCCCCACAAAGGCCCCATCATTAACTTACATAACCACCCTTCACTCATCTCAACCCTCATTAATAAAGTCCTGCAAGTGCCATGGGACTGGCACTTGACTAGAAGGGGGGTAATGTTAACCCCAGTGTAAGATGAAGAAAAAAGAAAGCAAAAGAAAATTCAAGAAAATACTCGACAAAAGGATAAAAGAGGAAAAGGACAAAAGCACAAGGACAGCCTTAAAAGTCGAGACAAAGGCAAAGACGCATTTTAAAATGCAAAGGTGCCTCCAATTTTTTGTAAAAGAGCGCGAGGCTTCCTCCTGTGCAAGTTGTAAAGAGTAGACGGGCTTAGGTGAAGGCATAACATAAATAGAAGGGAATAGGAAACAAGGACCTTGACAAGATGACCGGTCATGTTAAAAAGGGGATTGGTGCCCAAAGGGATGAGGGCATGTTTAAAAGCCAAAAAGTGAATAGAGAAGCTCATTCTTGATGTGTAGGAAAAGTGACTATTCTTCTTCTTCTTGCTTGTTTGCTTGCTTGCTTGTGCTTGTGCTTGAAAGAGCGAGTGTGAGAGTGTGAGGGAGTGAGTGTGTGAGGGTGAGGAACCATGGTGGAGAAGCTCTCCATCTTCTCCTCACTTCCTCTTTTCTCCTCTCTTTTATCGTGTGCACGGCTATGGAGCATGGAGATTGAAGGCGAAGGATTGAGCTTGTATCTCGGATCATGGAGCTACCAGCGTGCTTAAGAGAGAAGGATACTTGATTGGGCAAGTAAGCTCACTACACTCATAGGCTTGAGAGCACGTATGGCTATGTGAGAGGTAGCCATTAGTATTTGGCTTGAAATGCTTGAGCAATAAGTGTATGTGGGTCTTGGTAGTTGAGCGAAGGCTCTCACACCCACAGCTGCACATTGCATGCAATGGGCACCCATCACTGTCACTTCATTCTTTATTCTTTCAATGACATTTGAATAAAGGGAGGGCTAATCACACATTGTGGCTGTTGGAGTTCCCACATTTGGGGTCTCTCTCTCTCTTGCTCCTACTCCTTCCGCCATAGCTCTTGGTCTTGCTTGTGCTTCCACTTCAAGGCTCACCTCCCTTCAATTTGTATCATAGCCTTCTTCTTCATGATCTCAGGCTTGGTTCGGCACACTCTCGGCTTCCATTCAAATACCTATAGTAGTCATCCCTTTGTTGGCACTCATAGCCACTCTGTTCGAGCTTTCTATCAGTTGCATTCTTCTTGGCCACTCTTTTAGCCTTCTCAAGCAAGTTGGAGCAGCCCCTCATAGCCCTCACCCTACTGGTATAGCATCACATTGTGTGGAACATGCTATTTTTTAAGAACAACTCGTGTTTTTCATCTCCTACAACATATCTTCTTCATTGGGCAGTTATACAAGCACTTATATACTTGGTTTTGATGCTTGGCATTGATCCTTCCACTCTTAGCATTCCATTTGAGTATTAAGCTTCAATTTTTGACTATTATAATAGTCCACAGTTTGTCATAAAATAGGGCAGTACTTATCTTTGATATCTACACTCATTGGCATTGGTTGGATGATACTCGGTTATGCTCGGTTGATGCTTATATATACAGGGATGCTATATCATTTCTTGGACTTGATTTTGGACTAATTTAACTACTTCATTTACTTTGTTTTGGCTAAGTTTTGCTGGCTGGAAATGCAAGATAGCAGCCTGTTTGATGCTTCTGTGGTCAACTTTGTTGGTCTTATGATGCTCGATTATGCTAGGGTGATGTCTACATGTACGAGAATGTTATGCATGTGTTATGGGTTGGATTTGGAGTTGATTTTGGTACTGAAATAACTTGGTTTGATAGTATATTCACTATTGTATATAATAGACCTGAACCTCTTTTAATAGGGATTTTATATGCCTATTGCACCTGGCTATGATTCGAGTGTTCTATATACACTACTAACATGTACAATTGATGCTAGTACACTGGTATATCATATGCTCATGATTTGAGGACTAATTTACTTAGTTTTGATAGTGAATTTATTACTGTAATAACTAGGGCAAAAGCTTATTTGGTTAGTGTATACTCTACCTATTGCTTACAAGTGCTTCCTGGGTGATTCATCTGACCATATAGATGTATATCGAGGTTGGAAAAAGCTTTCTTTTGTTTTGGGAATGCTTTTGAGTAGTGATTAATCTCTGTTTTGGTCTACATTAATTGGCATTGGACTATAGTTGGCATTCTTTGTGATAATTTATGTCTATTATCTATGTTTGACATCTAGGCTTCATACTTTGATGCTTATGTCAGAAATGGATGTTACTTGGAATGTTTGTCTGACCTACATTTGGGGCTTCATCTATGATTGCATTTGAGCATTTTAGAGAACTTGGACACTCTATTTGGTTGCCAACTAGTCGACTTTGGAAGCTTTAGTGCTTTATGTTTTACGGGCTTGAGCTACTTTAGAATTTATGCTCTGGATAAATCCTAGTTGGATGTTAGATGTTTGATGATATGTACTTGACGTACTTGAGCAATGCTTGCTCCACTTGCATCAGACTTTCCTTCCAATGGGAGATTCTGGCCAATTTGGATGTACATAGAGCTTTGACTTTGTAGTTGAGCTTGAGATCATGGGACATTGACATGTATTTGCTCTCTTTGTGCTTCATGTATGCAGTTTATGCTTAGTGGGCTGATTAAACACTAGCCTTGGACAAGCATCTATCTCTATCATGGTGTTGTCAGTTATGTATGCATCTTGCATGGCTCTATATTGAGCTTTACTTACTTTGCTCTATCAGTTGTGCATGTGCTTGGTTTCTTTTGTTACCTCTAGACTTGTTACATGCATGACTTTTATGTCTATTGGATGTATCTTGTCTGACACCCTGCTTGGTTGACAATTCTTGGTGCCCATTGCTCTTTTTCACTCACTCTATTAGATGTATTTGCTTCCTGGCAGTTGTAGTTGGTCATGTATCAATGATAGCTCCACTTTTGGCTTCTTTTACCTATTTTTGTGATTTATTATAGCAAGCTGTAAATTGCAAACTGTGAGCATTTACTGAGGGCAATCATTACTATTTGACACCTTTTGGTCATATTTGATGGATAGCTTGTCATTTTAGGAGTTTCTCTTATTTTCAGCTTGTTTTGGCAGTGGTTTTGGCCTGTTGATTGCTAATTACAATATGTTATTTTTTGCATCGTTTGCCTCTGTTTGACTCATTATAGCTCGTCATCTTAAAGATACGGCTTTGTTTAACATTGCCAAGTTGGATGGCACCAACTATTGCTATTGAAAGTCTCAAATATGGTAGGTTTTGGTGCAAAAATTATAGAGTAAGGCACTAAGAAACAAGGGTATTAAACCCGAGAACTTGGATGATGATGACTGGGCTGATTTAGATGCACTATGCAAGTCCACTATCATTTTATCACTCTCTGAAGAGGTTCACAATAATGTTGTTGAAGATGAAGAACAGAGTGCATGGAATCTATGGGAAAAGATTCAGGGACTTTATGCAAACCAGAGCCCTGTTTTGCAGATGTATTGGCTTAAATAGTTTATGGATGTCCACATGAAGAAGGGGACCCCATTGTCTGCTCACTTTAGCCTGCTTCATTCTATCATGAAGAATCTGCTTCAACAGGATATTAAGTTTTAGGATAATCTGCATCCTTTGTTTCTGCTTGGCACTTTACCTAAGTCTTGGGATGTATTTTGCACTGCGATTTGTAGCAACAAACTTGATGGGCTAAAATTGAAAGATATAGAGAGTGCTCTTTTTATTGAAGAAATTAACAAGAAAAACAATGATGCTTCCTGCAGTTCGCATGCTTTATCTGTTAGAGGTGGTAGATGTGGCAAGAAAGATAATGATCGTCATGGGAAGGACTCTTAGAAGTCCTTGTCTAAGTCATGTGCACACATCAAGTCTTGTGGACATAAATCTGATCTTACATGCCATTATTGTGAAAAAGCACGACAAATGTGGCCACAATGCCATAAGATGCATGATGAAAAGTGCAAAGAAAAGGGAAAAGAGAAAGTATAGGAGAAATCCAATGATCGCAGTATTACACTTGCAAAGTCCGGCGTAATTGATCAAGGCTCAGTCTATGCATGCACAATATTGGCCATTAGGAGAAATATGGACTCTCTTTTTTGTCCCTTAAGGAGTGAATAAACAAATATAGGCCTAACCAATGAGAGAACTAGGATTCTAAATTCATGTAACATGAATCTTCTAGCTATATCTTGGCCCAAATCTTCCCTCAACAATAAAATAAGGGAAAATGTGGGGAATATAATGTTGTCACTTCTTGGAATTTTGTGACTCGAATTTTTATTTTCTTATTTTTTATGTTTAACTTTTCATTTCTCCTCTTTTCAATTTTCCCTCTTTTTTAGGCGAAACTCAAATATATCATATCTCTTTTCCCGCTTCTTCTTTCCTAACAAAATTTTATAGCCTCATTGTTACTTGCCCTATCTGTAGCCTTGTGAAATTTCATTTCCTCTACCCAAACATAAAGTGAGTTTCACATGTTTTATGAGAGTAGAGCTTATTCTACCAAAGCCCTAAGATTTTCTTCACAAAACTTTATAAGTATATTGTTCTCTTCCATGGATGTTCTATGGTAAAGTTGTATCTCGTTTGGACAAAACCTGTGTAAGTTATGTGCATTCTCTAACATGTAATTTCTTTTGTTTTAGTATGCTAGGAGTCTTTTACAGTCAACAACAATGATCTTTTGAACACTTAACTTCTTCTTCAGCATCTTAGGGTTTCTCTGTAAACAAAGTTACATGTATGTTGTCTTGTTTTTTTGCTACTCCATAGTTAAATTTTATCTCGCTTGGACAAAATGTATGCAAGTTATATGCATACTGAGCTTTGTTTTTTAACTCCAAGAATCTTTGAGGGTAGAGAACAATGATTTTTTTTAAAACTCAACTTCTTCAAAATCTTTGGGCTTCTTTGCAAAGAGAGCCACAGATATATTGTCATTTTTTTCTATTGCTCCATGGTTAAGTTTCAACTCATTTAGACAAAGCCTATGTAAGTTATGTGTATGCTTTGATCCGAAATTTCTTTTGTTTTTGTACTCCATGAATTTTTCAGTGAAGGAACAATGGTCTTGTTATAATTCAACTTCTTGTTCAACATCTCTAGGCTTCTTTGTGAAAAGAATTACAAGTACAATGTTTTTTTAAAATTGCTCCATTTAAATTTCATTTCATTTAGAGAGAACATTTGCAAATTATACACATATTGATAGGTAACTTTTCTATTAGGATATTAAATATGTATTCATGGAGGAAAAACATCAATAACATACTTGCAATGGAGATCTTCAATAGGAAAGATAGTGGCGGTAATTGGATTTGTGATATGTACTATAAGTTGGATTGGATTTTGATGTACCCAAGTACTCAAGGGAGTTTCAAGGTCAGGCATAAGGATATTGCAAACCCCAAAAAACATTGAAAATGTAGAATTTTAGAGTTCAAAAAAGTGTTTAATGGAACAAGTACAGTAACAGAAGTGTTGATCCAACACGTTTATACACACAAACAAATCTCTGTACACGACGAGAACTACATTGCAAATTATAAACAAAATAATAACTTTTAAAATTTTATCATTGTTTATTTTTTTGCATCAAAGTCGTTTTTAAAAATCTTTGTAGTGTTCTAATTCAATCTTGTTTTACTGACAGCTCTATATCCATCAACTTTGCATGAATGGCAGAATGTGGAATGTTTGAGCGGCAAGATACATGTTTGGCATGAAGACATAGGTTCTTTGATCTATGATAATAACTCTACAAGTTAACTTGCAACTCAAAATATCTTTTTTTATAATTCATTGTATGTAGTAGAAAGCCAGAGATTGCAGCATGTCCCATTGCTGCAACTAACTAGTAGTGAATGATTGATTGGTAGCTTGGAGTTGTCAGGAGCATGTAAGTCCAAGATAAAATCTGACATCAATAGTGCTATGAAACCCACCACAAGCTCCAAAGATGTGCATCTTTGTTGGTTTATTCCATTCTCATTGTTTGCATATTTGTTTGGTTCATGTGATGTTCTGAAGAAAACAAAGATTACTTATCAATGTAAGTGTCCATCCGAGGAATGGGTGAGTCAGCTATTGGGTGAGTCTTGACAAGTCAAAAGAACACATTTTAATGAGCTAATTGAGTGCAAGGTCAACCAATCTGATCTCACATTCAGGTAAATCTTTTTTACTACTTTGCATGCCTTGATTTAATTGACATAGGTCTTGATTAGTTGAATTATTGTGTTAGTCGCATTTACTTACTATTATTTTTGTTTTTATTACATGTATTTCATCGCTAGACAAACTCTGTGCATTTACTTTCGATATAAAAGATGGCAATTTTTACAAGAGAAGTGGATTAGCTTGGATCAAGATACCCAAGATGAGACACATACAACTCTCATAGATGTGGTTATCTTATGAAATGGTCATAATCATTTTGTGGTCAGCACAAAGAGTCATTTGTCCATTTCTTTTCTGAGACAAGAAATCCAATTAATGTCCAATAAGCCCCTCTGCAACTTCTATTTCAAGTTAGATAATAGAAAAGTCAAGATTCGTAGTGACCAATCCATGACATGTAAATAATGTGATTTTCCACATATCCTTGAGATAGTGGAATCCTTGTAATTTTTTTTTATAAAGAACGAATACAAACTTTTTTTAAAATTTTGAGTACTTTCAATTTTGATAATCTTAGTTTACTATGATCCAAGAGTGCGATAATACATACTATAATTAGTTAATCGTACTGGCTAAAATCATAATTAAATTGTAGGCTAGAGTTTTATAATCTATGGAATATTGTCTTTGCATAATGATATAATGTAGCTCATCTCTTCTACTCATTTCTTAAATTTAAATATTAAATTGGATCCAAAGGGATTTTGAAGGTCTTTTAGATTTTTTTTCCTTTAAAAATTTATATACTTTCTCTAGTTGGACTTGAATATACTCAGCTATCCAAGCATATACGAGGATATAATAATGTAAAATGAAGCATTTATCTGTATGAGTAATTTTAATGGTGACTTTAAAATATTGAAATAAAGAAACTAAGGTAAGAATTTTAATTTGAAACTTTAGGGTTAAAATTTTTATAAGAACCTTTGTTTAAAACCCTAGATACATAAAAGCTATAACTCCAAACTCATTTTCACTTTCATTCTCTACTTTCCTACACTTGTATTCTCCTTCCTTCTCTTTTTGTGTGCTATAGCTATCACTCCCGCCTTTGTCATATGGATTAGCTCCACATATTATGCGCACATAAGAGACCAGATATAAACCAAGTTTTGCATGACCTTGAGTCTAGAGAGCCCACTTTCCACCGTAGACCCTAGCTCTAGTACAGTGGCATCCTTTTTGTGATGCAGGAAACCCTCTCAATTACTCTATTACTTTCCTACACTTGTATTCTCCTTCCTTCTCTTTTTGTGTGCTATAGCTATCACTCCCGCCTTCATCATATGGATTAGCTCCACATATTATGCGCACATAAGAGACCAGATATACCCCAGGTTTTGCATGACCTTGAGTCTAGAGAGCTCACTTTCCACCGTAGACCCTAGCTCTAGTATAGTGGCATCCTTTTTGTGATGCAGGAAACCCTCTCAATTACTCTATTCCAGACTCTACTCTTAGGTGGGTCCCCATAGATTTCTTGTATAGTTTACATGTCGGATCGAGCCATGCAAAGGTGATAAATCAAGCCCTGGTGCATGTGGGGCAGCATCTCCATGCCAGAGCAGTGTCAACCTTATTCCAGGACCACGCCGTGATGGATCTCATCAAGCGCGATGCAGCATTTTCCATATATGTTTTGTGCACTGAGGTGCAAGAGGATAGTGATGAAGATATCAATGCACCCTCTCGACCATAGCTAGAGTATTTGGAGAGGAAGATATCGACACACCCTCTCGGCCATAGCTAGAGTATTTCGAGAGGAAGCCTGAGGAGATGACACTCAATCCAAGCGTAGAGGCAGCATAGAGCTTAGCCATTGTCCTAATGAGATATCAATAAGAGATGAGCCACCCCTCGCTCCTCTTCATGCTGTCACCATCGAGGGGGGTGTAACATCTACTCATGTAGGATGTATTAGAAATTTTGGAGCTAAGAGACGAAGAACTATATTTTATCATGGTGTGTGATGCACCTAATGATTTCATAGATTATGATATACAAGATATCATAGCACATGTTGATGAGGTGGCTCGATATAATGGCATGAGCATCGATAATATCTCTGTCATTGTAAGCATCCAAGAGCAAATTGAGAATGTAGCGCCACAATATGAGATCTCATATGAGGAGTTTGAGCGGTTGCAAGAAAGCCTTTTTGGTCCTCGACCCGACTACACAGTACCTTCCTACCAGAAGAGAAACAAGGGTAGCCTAGTTGCAGAAATAGACTTGGATATTTCATTACAACAATAGATAGATGATGCAAAGAAGGTAATGTTCTCGGATTTACGTGCAACTTCACCAGTAGGGCCTCTAGGTAGATTCAGGCCCTCAGACATGAGCCTCCGGCTAGGACTGCTCTGGAGGCCCAATCCTGACAAAAATTTACTCCAAGGGTTCCGATGCCCTAGAGGCCCTTATGGTGAAGTTATGCATAAATCCGATGTATATATCTTTAGCACACTCTATGCATAGTGAGTCTGACACTAAACTTGTGTGATGTAGGACATTGTCTATATAGATGAGTTTTCATCTAGGCAAGGTGGTCAATCTGGTAGCCAAGGAAGGGTGCAAGACTCGACATTGAAGAAGTATATTAGCTAGCTTGTGACGACATTATTGTATTTCATAAGACATGATCTGATAACTTTGTGAAGTTGAGGGTACTAACAAAATCTGGGCCCTTCAAAACCATCTCGACCAACTCCAGCTTGAAGAAAGTAGTGTTGCTTCAATGTTCGAAGCTACTCTACACATTCTCTAGTACTAGGTCTGGGCCACTTTCTTCCATGGTGGCCCGTAGCATGGTTGCTAGTGTTCAAGATCCCAATGTCATTAGGCAGGAAATACTAGGGCAAAATGTATTACTGCCTATGATCAAGAATCATTGGCCATGGGGAGTGTAGCTCAAAGAAGCCTAGGAGAGAATAGAGGTACTTATTGCCAAATGATATCTCATCACCAATGTAATGAACTTTGTAATCTTCTCTTGAACTAATGAAAACCGATGTTTGTTGGATTTGCGTGCAATGTAGTTTGTCATACGTGTCATTTATTATTGTTTTTTACTTGAATGTTATGTTTATTTGTCGGATTTGTACGCAACATGATTCGTACCCTAAATTTAATGCACAGTGCTTTATTGAATTTGTGCGCAATATGTATTCGTTCGAACGTATGTAATGATAACTCAAAGACATAAATAAAATAAATAACAAGCAAATTAAAAAATAATAAGATGCACCAATTTTTTTTTATTTATATTCATAACATTTTACCTGGGATCCATTACAACCAAGGTTTTACAAAATCTCTTTGGAACCTACATTTCATATATGTTTAAGTAGTACACTCCTATCATTATTGATCTCCCCGATGACTATCCTTCCATCACCGAAAGAACCTCACTATCCGCAAATCCTTGTCGATGATGGTGACTCTCCTTACATGCACCGCTGCATAGATCGAGTCTCCGAACAAGTCGATGATGTAAGATTTAGTAGCTCCTTGTAGTGCAAGGAGGGCTTGGATAGTCCAACGATCAAGTTGTTGCAAGCATGATCCATCTAGGAAGGGCCTTCTTCTATTCTTAATCAGTATGATGTCCATAATCTCCCGCACCACCTTTTAAAATGGAGCCTTTGGTATTAGGAGGTGTGTGGTCATCTAGTAATGGAAGATCTCATGAAGAGCTAATGTGCTTGGCCTCCATCGACGCTTGTGATGCTAGCGTGGTGGTTGTGGTGGTGGAGCTGGGGGAGGTGGCCTGTGTATGGGATTTCTAGGGGGTGTCTTCGGGTTGCTTGCTTGGTGCGTGCCATGTCTTCTAGGAGAGAAAACTCAAAACTCAAAAGTGAAATGTATAAAATGAGGTGAAACTTTAAACTTATAGCCAAACTTTTTTAAAACCCTGAAACTTGAATTAATGTATCCGGGATTTGGAAAAATATGACCAGTGATCCGATTGATGTGAAATTTTACCCATGGACTCCTTTAGAATACATCAACCACAAATAATGTGTGCCAGAGGCTTCTAATGGGGCCAATTTTTTAATATCCATGAGTTTTTATGATGCCTGGCATGTGGGTGAAGTTTCACCAGATAATTTTGATTTATAAAATTGATAGCTCAATCATTTTTTTAAATGCATTAACTGGATTACACTTCACCAATAACACAAAAACTTATCACCGAGTATACACAACTGCATATTAAATGTGTTATCAACCAAACTACGTGAAACATTAGAAGCTTAAAATTTCACAAAAAATAAGTCATGGGTAAAATAGAATATTGCATATTAGATATAGTGTTGCCAAACCATTAAGTACAATAAAGATATAGTGCATCGGCCCATGTACAATTAATCACTGACATGTGCATGATTGCGCATTGAATTTATCCTCAACGAAATGACTTACAAAATTGAAAACTTGAAAATACGCACAATGCAAATCACGGTCAAAATAGAATATCACATATCGGATTTGGCATTATGAAACCACGAAATACACGATAGATAGTACATCGCACCAAGTACAACTAGAGCTAGGCAAAATTTAGCTCCATTTTGCAAGCCACTGCAATAAAATACTTGAAGTTCTACTAGAAAGATAACCAAAAACTAAGCTCCTTGCAATCTACAACCAAACCTGAGCTAAAAATATAGATCTAATTACAAGGTAGCTTCTCAAAGCATATTGTTGACATTAAGATTAAATGCATCCTTGTTGTTGCGGATCCTACGAACAAGAACCATATTTATGGGCTTAATAGTGATACGCTGGGCATGAATGGCTAAAAGTTGACAATCACTCATTAGATCAATCTGCACTCTTTGGAAGCAAAGGAAGCAATGGGAAATAGCACGAGCTCTACAACCAATGAGTAATTGATTATATTCATAGTAAGGGAAGCTTTTTACAAGATATTCATTTCCCAATGGAGAAAACACAATGCCATATTGATACAAGCCTTGAACAATGGATTGTTCCCACTATCAATAGAAGTTGAAGAAACATGTATCTTCATAGTCAACTATTTGGGAATAAATTGAAAGAACAAAAGCAATGAGAATGGTTGGCAATGGTAGAATTCACATTCATTGAGGATTTATTAGACAATATCGAGTGGGAGATTGTGAAGAAGCTAAAAGGTGGAGCAAGAGATGAGAGCACAAGTGAAAGCAAGAAGATGCAGGAGCTATGGAGGTTCAAGCAAGAGAGAGCAAGATCGTGCATGGAAACTCTAATAGTCAGAATGTGTGGCTTGCCTTCCCTTATTCTATTGTCATAGGAAAAATAAATAATAAAGTGATAGTGACGAGTAGCTACCACTTGTAGTGTACATATGTGTGGGTAGTAAGTACAAGTAAATGTAAGTGGCTAGGCATAGATGGCCTTTAACCCCCAACAATCTCTCTCTTAAAGGCGAATGTGCTTGAGTGTGGAGAAAATAAGAAAAAGTAATAAAGTATAATGGGGACATAGAAGTATAATAGGATGAGGAATAGACATAATCTCATCCTTTGCCCATCATCTTCCTAAGAAATGCATAATATCCCATTGGGAAACTTTTAGTGAGTAGATCTCGAGGATTCATGTTAGTTGAGATCTTGACAAGCTTTGTCTGCTTGTTCTCAATTAACTCTCTAATGAAGTGATAACAAACCTCAATGTGCTTGGACTTGGCATGAAAAAATGGATTATGTGCCAATTGACTAGCACTCAATCATAGAGTTTGAATGCAATATAGGAGTCCCAAGTTCTATAACTAGATAGCCTAACTATAACATCTTGTTGCAAGCCTCAGTGAGGCTGCAATGTTAGTTGATTAGCACTCATAGAGTCCGAATGCAATATAGGAGTCCAAATGTGTAGTGGGAAGCTCACACTCGATTGCTAAGTCCCACGGACCACTTATTGTTTCAAGTGTTTCAAGCGAGCACAAATGGCTATCTCCCACCTAGCCGATGCATCTTCAATCCTATAGGGATATAGTGAGCTTACCTTGATGCCCAAACAAGTAGCCTCCTCCCTGAAGCAACCCGATAGCTCCACGATTCTAGATGCAAGCTCAAGCAACCTCAAGCCTCCACCATCAAACTCCATCCTCCATAGCCGTGCGTGAGATAAGAGAAGAGAAGAAGAGAGGAGATTATGGAGAGCTTCTTCTCCTTGATCCCTCACCCTCACACACTTTACTTCCTCACACTCCCTCTCTCAAGCACACACAAGCAAGCAAGAAGGAGAGAAGAAGAGATACCTTTGCCACAAACAAAAAAATGAGTTTCTCATTCACTTTTTGAGTCTATATACAAAACCCTAAATCCCTTTTGGGCGGTCATCCTCTTATCTCTTTTTTACATGGCCGGTCATAGCCTAGGCCCTCTTTCCCATTATCCTCCTATCTTCCTAGCTTCCTTCCTACCACCCATCTACCTTTACAATTTGCACTCTTTTACAAAAGTTTAGGGGTGCCTTACATTTAAAAATGAGTTTTTGCCTTTGACTTAGCTTTTGAGGCCGCTCTTACGCTTTCAGCCATTTCCCTTCTTGCTTCTTCCTTTGTGTCTAGTTTCCTTCTGGGCCGCCTCTTTCAACTCCTAACTTGCGCTTTTCCACTTTTTCCTCCTAGTTCAGTGCCAATCTCATGGCACTGATAGGTAGTAGTTGGAAGGTGGGATGGGTGTAGCTAGATGGCTTTTTGAGTTTGTATACAAGCCCTTATTAAGGATGGTATTGGATGGATCTGCCTTTGAAATTGAAGATGAAGTTGGGGCAGTTCTCTCCCTGACGCTAATAGTGGGCAAACCAGTCCTTTAAAATTGAAGATGGTGTTGGATGGGTCCCTCTTAGAGAATGGTGGGTGGGTGGATCTGTCCTTGAAATTGAATATGGTGTTGGATGGGATCCCTTTCCATGCCCTCCGAGGTTGATAATACTCGATCTTAATCTGGCTTTTCCCAGCTATTCCCTTCAAGGTGCTTTATCCCTTCACTTGTGTTCGTTTAGACTTTACACCTTCCACATGAGGGAACCTAGCGCTCTTATAAAATGAATTACATTGCTTCCCACACTTTCCTTGTTACCAGAGCCCTCAAAGGTTCTCCCTCATCCTTGAGAGAGCCTTGCTAGAATATGCAGTGCTTTCCTTTGTCCTTGAGAGCTTGCCTTCCCCTCCACTTTTCTTGCCCAAGCAGAATGAGAATCTTCATTCACTTTTTGACTTAGGTTTTGTCCTCCTCTGATTTGTTTCAGCTGCATGGTGACATGTCATGTAACATCACCCCCTCCCTCCTACTAGTTCCATGGCACTTGCGATTTCGGAGCTGATGAAGATTCAGTGATTTAAAAGACGACCGTGTGAGTCGATGATAATGGGGCCTCGTGGGGATTGGTCTTGGGAAGAAACTGAGCAATTGGTTGAGGTGGTGGAGGCCGAGAGTGAATTGAGTGGATGATGGAGCCTCCGAAGTTTGTGGGTTGCAGCATATGTATTTTCCTGAAAAGAAAAGAAGGTGCACTACTTGGGGGTGTGTCTACCTTACCGTACAGTGCATTGTGCTGGTGTTAGTGAAACTGGGAGTTGGGTTTGAACCACAGGCAAAAGCCTGGGAGTTGGGTCGAACCACAGGCAAAAGCTTAGGTGTTGTCCCACAATTGAGGACTCAATTAGTGCATAAGGATGGTACTGTGAATGTGGGTTAGGGAGACATGTTGACAAACCATAGGCAAGGGTGACCTCCCTAGGTGTATCCTACTCTTGGTGTGCCCTAAGTGTGATGGGGGGAATCAAAATAGGCTAAGGAGTTAGAGACGGAACCAGTCGATCGAAGCCACCGATCATTGCTAACTTGAGGACCCCTAGAAAAAAAGAAAATAATTGCACTAAAATCTATCTTATAACATCAATAAGAAACTTCTTCGTCTTTTGATAGAACCATACTAGAAAAATAGGAACAAAACTCCATGCAACATCATAGATATATGTCTCCTATGGTAATAAATTCAACAAAGCATATCATATTCTTCATTTCAACAAATAACAAGGAAGAAAAACTCATCCATGAGGTTATATGAATATGAAATAATCACATCATATTAAAATCATATCTTCAATAATGTATCCATAATCTTCTTCTCTCACAATCTCTCATAGATACGGTAGATTGATCTCACCAAAAAATGGCTATCTCTTTCTCACAATCACTCTCTCACATGCCATTAAAAAAATATACAACTAAATAATCATCCACAACCCTCTATTGGTTGCAAAGCCACCCTCCGAATGGTATGTCTAATATGAAGAGGGCACTAGGACCACTACAGTGTCTCTTCATAGTAAGTGAACTATTGCCACTATCACTCCAAATCTTCAACTCCTTAGCTACTACTACTTTGTTCGCTTGAACTAGCTAAAAAGAACTTTTATTCCCCTCTTTACAAAGGAGGAAAACATTCCTAAGCTATGAATTCATCATACAAAACACATACAAAAGCATAGATGAGCTCACAAAAGTTGTAGAAGGTCAATATAATTCAACAACAATAAGGGCCAAAATAGGGTCAATGCATAGTAATACACCACCATTGCCCAAAGAATGGTCCACTTGAAGTTATTATAAGATTGATAATGGATAGGAGTACATCACCACTACCCAAATAATGGTCCACTTCTTGCAAACAAATTAAACTTGGCCTAATATTCTCCCAGAAAATCTAGTGCTTGACAACCCTAGCTCTGGAGGAATCGATTAGTCCCTTAGTATTGTAAAATGCAACTTTAAGTGACTCAATTATTTCTTAAGAGCATTGAGGATTTTAGAGACTCCTTGTGAATCTCGATCATATTTAAAGGGTTCTCAAAGGCCCCCAAAACCTTGCTTATTAATCTTAACCATCTTTGTCAGTTATTAACATAAGAATTATGAGAGAGAAACTATTCACCTCCTTGTACTTTACTTGGTAGGTTGCTCATTTAGGGAGAGTTTCCTCTATAGCTTGGGATTGATTTATCTCTTCAATAGAGGTGTTCAAGGCACACTTGACATTCTTATTGTATGCTTCTAAGGTTGGGTGTTAGTATTATTTTTTAGCCTAAAGATATTATATAGGGTTTTGGATCTTATTTAAATATTTGAAAAAGGGGAGCCTTTCATAAAAATAGAATAAAGCATGGGTGCAATATACTATTTTGAGCACAAGATTGATAAAATTTAATAAATACATGAAATGGGGAGATACCTTTCATTGCATGAGGGGAGATTGCACCCAATTTGTGTCATGCCTAGCTTTTTGCATTTTCTTATATTCTCTTCTCTTCTTGTGTATGCAATTTTCAATCTTGTGCAAGTATCACTTGGTGGTTTATGGATCAAATTTAACAACGTGGTATCACCCAAGATTGCTCTTCAATAGCAGCTAGAATTGCTTCAATATAATTTAGTTGAGGGCACATGCATTCTACAAGAAAGTGAACAAAAATGGACCCAAGCATCCCAAGATGTAGGTGATCGCACCACACACATCCTTCATGGTGTCTTTGATGTGCAGGCAATCACAAAAGGATAAACGAGTAGTTGTAAGTCCTTTCAACTTACAACTTTAGATGGCCAAAAATATAGGAATTTTATCTTGTCATGGCTTAGTTAATCATCAATTATTTCTCTAAAGAATGCTTCACTAAAAAAGGATAAAATTAAGTGTGCTACTAACTACCTCTCTGACAAAGCTTCTTTATGGTGGAATGTTCTTTGGCACATTATAAACAAGCCCACTACATGGGATGATTTCTAATCGAATGTAAAATAATCGTTCTTGCCTCCCCCATTCCATCTATAAGTTAGACGCAACTAGGCAAACCTCTCGTGTGGCAAAATGGAGATACTATAGCCACATATTGTGAAAGTTTTTGGTAGTGCCTTCTTCTTTTGCACATGTTAGAAGAAGCTACCAAACATGCAATATAAAGAAACTATGAAGATGGTTTATGGCTAGGAATTCAAGTCAAATTAAACACTCTTCCACCTTCTTTGCTCTAAGAAGCGATCTCCTATGCTCATGATGCGAAGAAAAAATTCCTTCATCTTGCCCATAAAAATTGTTAATTTTTAAATCATAGTTGTAACTGCAAAAGCTCTTTCAATTGTTTTCACAATGGCACAAATATAGCTCCACGTACACTTAATATACCACATAAGAATGGAGTTGACACCAAACCACCTGAGGTCAAGGATAAGCCACAAAGTATAAAGACCAAGTCCAATTCAAGCAATCTTTTGTGCAAAAGCTAGACCATTTACATGCTACCTGTTGTGTAAAGATGCCTACCAAAAAGACTACGACATTGTTGACTAAGAGGGAGAGAAGATGACACAGTATAGAACCATCAACTGCTGAGAGGGCAAAGAACCCTCATTATCTTCCTTATTCCATATCACTCAAAGTAGAATACTCTTACCTAATCTCACATATTAGATAAAGAGATAGGTCACTGGTGACCATACTAACTAATTATGGGTAAGTCTCCATATAGTTGGTAGAGCTTGATTCTCTACACTCCCTCTAAAGCTCAAGAAGAACAATGTACTCCAAGGAGCTCTCTAAAGTGACTAAACTTATCTGCAAACATATCACCTACTTGGTCTTCATTTTTGACATGTAGGAGATCTATCTTTCCTGCAATTACCATCTCTCGTATGAAATGATAGTGTACCTCGATGTGTTTTTTTCTAACATGAAACATAGGATTCGTAGCTAGAAGCACATTCCTCATATTGTCACAATGCAATGTGACTAGAGCATCTATTTACATACGCAAATTTGTCGAAAACTTTAGCAACCAAGCAATCTCACAAGCTGCTTATGTGGCACCTCTATACTCTGCCTCAATACTAGAGAGTGAAATTGGTTTGGTTGCTTCTTGCTGCTCCAATTGATCATACCACTGCCAAGGCTGAAAGCATATCCACTAGTAGACCTTCTTTTATGTGGACAACCTGCCCAATCTACATTAGATACCCCATGAGCTTTAGTACCTATCACTCTTATAGAAGAGTCCATAGTCTAATGTAGCCTTGATGTAGCACATAATTATTCTCACTACATTCAAGTGAGGTTTTCTAGGCTTTTGCATGAGCTGACTAATAAGTCCAACTAAATAGCTGAGATCGGGCTTAGTAATGGTAAGGTATATGTGACTTCCTGTCATTTGCTTGTACATAGCAATATCTGAAATTTCAGCTCCAATGTTAGCATCCAACTTAGTATTCTGATCTAGTGGAGTATCCAAAGGTTTGCAATCTATCATACCATATTTCTTCAACATCTTAAGTGCATATTGTCTTTGCATCATCCAAAGTCCATGAGCTGAATTCACAACCTCAATGCCTAGAAAGTACTTCAACTCTCATAAATCCTTCATATTAAATTTAGTTTTTAGCATGGCCATAACATTCTGTACCTTAGTGTTATCATGGCCTTAACATTTTTAGCATGGCCATAACATTATGTACCTTAGTGTTATCATCCCCATGTAATGATTAGATAATCTATGTAGATGACGAGTACCACAAGACCTACATCTATTTTCTTAATACATAGACTATGATCAGCCTTTTCAACTACAATCCAAGACTCTACAAGTAAGTGCTAATCTGTGCATGCTAGGCTCTTGGAGTCTGTTTCAAGCCATAAAGTACATTTTTTAGTTTGCATACATATCGTGTGAATATTGAGGGTGAACATACCCTTTTGAGTGATCCATAAACACCTCTTCTACCAAGTCTCCATTCAAAAATGCATTCTTAACATTCATTTATTGTAAATTCCAGCCCTTTGCTGTAGCGAATGCAAAAACTATCCTCATGGTTGCCATTTTGGCAACGAGGCAGAATGTCTCTCTATAATCTAGGCCGTACTGTTGTGCATATCCTTTTTCAACACTAACCTAGCTTTATACCTTTCAATGCTACCATTAGACTTGCACTTAACCTTGTAGACCCATTTATATCCTATTGACTTCTTACCATCAGGCAATGCTACTAAATCCCAAGTCTAATTTTTAGCTAGTGCATTCATCTCCTCATCCATTTCCTTGCACCAAATTTTTTTCCATGATAGCTTCATTGAATGTATCAGGCTCTTTGTGTTTCATGAATTTTGTCATATATGTATGATGCTTTGATGAAAATCCACTATATGTAAGCCTATCAATAAGGTATCTCACCGTCTGTGACCTTCTCAATTGAGGTGCATTGCTTGATTCCCCTATTTCATGAGGCGGTACATTTCTATTCTGCCTAGCTCCAAGAGTGTAAATAGATGGAATTCCAAATTCACTATCCAAGTTGTCAATTGAATCATATCCAAAAGTCAACATCCTAGGAGTATCATCAAGAACTTTCTCTTTACCTTTGCCTTTTGCTTCATTTCTCCCCCTCACTAACATAGCATTATCAATGGTGGATGGTGATGCATGACTACCTAACCTACCAATCCAAGGAGAAACACTTAGAGATACATCACCTATAGGTCCATACACAGTAGTATTATGCTATGGAATAGTGATAGATACATGATCTAAAGACTAATCACCGAGAATAGTAGATGAACCACACCACGAGGCCAACTCATCAAAGATGACGTCTCTATTGATCACAATTTCCTATGTAGACGAATCAAAGCATTTATAAGCTTTTTCCTATTGAGCATAGCCAATAATTACACACTTTTGTGCGTTAGGATCCAACTTTTTTCTCTTCTCATTTGGAATGTGTACATATGCAATGGAGCCAAAGACTTTGAGATGGTTGATGTTTGGCTTATGACCATACAATTTCTTATAAGGTGTCATGTCATAAATCCCCATTGTAGGAGTACGATTCAGCATATACATAGCTGTCATTATAGCTTCAGTCTGATAATACAGTGGCATGTTCTTCTCATTGAGCATCGCTCTAGTAGTCCCCATAAGAACCCGATTTTTCCTTTTTGCTACTCCATTCTATTGTGGAGTGTAACTACAAGTAAACTACCTATGAATGCCACTCTTTGCCAAGAATCTATCAAACTCATTGGAGACATACTCACCTCCACTATTAGATCTCAAAAAAGGGATAGAGATGTCAAATTCTTTCTTAATCTATCACTTAAAATATTAAGAAACAACAAGTACTTCATCCTTTTGCTTCAAGATATACACCCATATATATCTGCTTCTGAAATTATCAATGAATGTGACATAATATCGAGATCCACCAAGAGAAGCATTATGGGCTACTACCCAAACATCTGAGTGAACCAAATGTAGTGGTCTAGAGCTATTCTAAACATGCTTCATGAATAGAAACCAAGACTACTTACCAAACTAACATGCATCGCAAACATGACCTAAAACCGAGTAGGCAAGCCTATAATCAGCTGCTTCCTTTAGATAGTATACAGCCTTTGGACATTTACATGTCCAATGCACTTATGCCAGATCTCAAGATCTATAATTGTACCCTGTCCATGTGCAAACATAGTTGGTTTCAACTACTGTGAAATACTAGCATCCAAGGTGAACATACGACCATGTCTTTTGCCTCTAGCTATCATCTTACAACCATTCCAAACTCCTCAATAAAACAATCATGTTTATTGAACCAAACTTGCAGATTCTACTTTGCCATTTGCCAACTGGTAGAGCAAATTCTCAGTAATGGAAGAAACATGTGGGACATTGTGCAAGTTCTTCTTCTGACCATCATGTATAACCAAAGGAACTACACCCTTATGCTCAATATTATGTTGCATATCATCACATTTATAAACATAGCCATGCTTGTCAAGAATCATCTCAGTAAACCATTCTCTATGTGAAGTCATGTGATTGGAGGCCCCCTGAGTCAATGTACCATACATCATTTGACTTATGGTTCTTAATGGCATTGTTTTGAACATAGGCCATAGCAAACAATCAATCAATACTACCATCATCAACATGGCTAAATGAAGCATAATGACCATGTTGCCTACCTCTAGTCTTTTGATTCGTTTGTTTCTTCCAACAATTCTTAGCAATATGCCCATATTTATCACAACAGTGACAGTCCTTGTCCTTATTGGATTGCTCATCCATATTCTGAGATTTCCATGAACCTCTACCTCTAGAGTTGGATCTAGTATTCTACACATGTTGATTATTCACATTCTAATATGCATTATGGTTAGTCCCTTGACTATGAGAGGACCCTCTACCATGGCTATCATGGTCTTTTTAATTTGAATAGAAGACTGCATCTCTACCCTTTGAGCTACTCGACGAGCCAGTAGCTAATCCAAGCTTGATGTCTTCACGAACAAGTAATGACACCAACTCATTGAAATTAGGCATCTCCTATTGCACTAATATAGATGTATCAAACAACTTATACTTAGGTCCAAGACCATTTAGAGTAACTACAACCAAATCTTCATCCTCTACTTCAGCTCCAATAGAAGCTAACTGATGAGCTATGATCTTGATTTCCGTGAAATAGCATGTACAGACCATCCTTTTCTATCCATGGTATTAAACTTTTCTTTTAGCAAAAAATTTCATGCACTAGTAGTAGTGCCATAGTAATGCATCAAGATGTCCCATGCATCTTTTGGTGATTTGCAATTCATGATCTACATGACCATTGCATTTGAAATACATAGCAAGAGCCAATATAATACTTGATTAGCTCATTTAAGTCAAGCACGATGTGCTCTCTGTTGCTCAACAATGGGATTTCTTTTTGGAAGCTTTGGTTCAGCCTCATCACCTGTAACAATATCCTAGTATTCTTTCCCACTCAAGAAGTTCTCCATGCAAAATTTCCATATTGTATAGATGTTGTTGTCTAGCTTATCACCATCAATCTAAGTGATGTTGTTTGACCCTCTTGCATTTGCCATGTTTGCAGCTATAAGTATTTACTAAAATATTCAAGTCATTTGAGCCATCAATGCTTGACTCCTTACACACCAAGATGTCTTTTCATTGACAAAATGCTTGCATGGCATTCAAACAATACATGTGCAACTTAGTTCAGTCAAGTAACATAAATCAGTACTTCAATTAGAGTCCCCAAAAATTCAGTCAAGTAGCATAGACATGCACCTTATCAAATTGGATAGTTTCAATCCTACAGTAAAGAGCAATAATATCTCTATAATGACCAAGGTATTTATGCTCAACAACGTGCCAAAACATCTCACAACCTTTCCCACGACATTTGGGAGTAGTAACATATTCATGTAGGCATCAGTGATTGCATATACTTCATATAAACACGAAGAAGTATCTTCCAACAAACAATAACCGGTCAAAACCTTGTAATACCAGCAACAAATTAATTCAAAATTAGCAATCAATGCTCATATCAATTCACAAGCCATCCCATAATGATGTAGCATCATCCAAGCATGAATATGCATCATAGAAGCTTCAATGAGATCTAAACATTGAAGTATAAGCTATCTTAGACTTATTATAGCACACGCTTTGCTATTCACAATCACTTGATCTTCAAATCCATCTTGGAGTGCTTGAATACATGAAAATGTCGCCAGGGTCAATGCCAACTATTTGCTAAATGTCTAAGTGAGCTACCCATCACTAAAAGGCTGCTAAATATGTATGTATATCTCCAAGAAAAAACATGCCCACATGTATTATTGTTCACGTTGATCTACTGCTATGATTGCTAGTCGAAATAGGCACATGGCTTCCATTTCTCCTACTATTTGAATAGTGATTGATGAAGACTTAAAGACTATTAAGGAGGCCATTGAAGCTCTCACAGCACGCTATAGCTCTCAATGAGATTTCAGCAACAACATTCACTTTAATTGGGGTGGTTAATAAATTCTTAACGACAATCATCAATCTCCTAATTTAGGACAATCATGTGAACCATTTGGGGCTATTCTATCTCATTGTCACCCCCATTGGTGGTATTCTATATGAGCAATCAACCACATAGCCTACCACTTCCTTTTACCTTGTGCTTGAGCCTTCTTGTCCTCATCATCACAGCTAAGTCCGCTTTGTATACCCACTGGGGTTGCAAGTATGTAAGCCCCTCTAGTGTATCTTTTTTATCTTCTCAAGCTAATTATTCAATTGTTACTCTGTTGGAGTATCAACTATTGCTTGGGTGTGCATGTGCTTTGTAATGAACTAGTCACCATCCATAACCAACCGCCCTTCTCTGACCTCGGACATTGGAGAATACAACAATTTCATTCAACTACAGTGTCGAGTCTCAAATCAAAGTAGCACGGCTATTCAGATCCATCTCCCTATTGTATGAGGAATGTGCCCTACACTATTTTTAGAGTCTCAACGTGGCAAGAAGCCTCTAGGCTATAGCTCTAGCTACCTCTTTTCCTTTAAGATCCAAAACAACTGAGGCTTTGGTCCCAGACTATGTTGCTTGGGCTTGTAGCCTGAAAGGGTATATCAGAGTTGCTCTGATACCATGTTGACAAAGAGGGAGAGAAAATGACAAAGTATAGAGCCATCAACTGAGAGGGCAAAGAACCCTCATTATCTTCCTTATTCCATATCACTCAAAGTTGAGTACTCTTACCTAGTCACACCCAACAGATAGAGAGGTAGGTCACTATTGACCATACTAACTAACTATGGGTAAGTCTGTATAATCAGTAGAGCTTGATTCTCAACGCATATTGGAGCTTCGTAGCATAGAAGAGATATTAGACTACACTCTCAACTAGATGACACACACTCTTCAACAAGAGGTAGATAATGAAGAGAAACCATCATAAGGTAGTTCCATATCCATACATGCATTGCTTCGTATGAAAGGCTTTATCCATGATCCAAATGTTACTATTCTACGTGATGATGGTAGCTCACACGATTTTATTTTCAAAAAAGTATAAACAATATGTTTATATAATGTTAATTTTTTTTTCAAGGAATCTAATATAATGGTACATGGGACATGAAAGGATTAGAAATAACCATGGGATTATAATTAAAAGATTGTGATTTCTTAGTAGATCGTTTACAATCTTTTGGTATTATCATGGGCATGCTTCTCCATCATTAATACAACCTTGATGTTGATTATCATGCCCATAGAATCATTATTGAATTTTAGGGCAAGACTATAACTTTGCAAAGTGATTCAAAGCTTAAATTGTTCCCTTTAATCACACATACATAGGCTAACAAGCACTTAGAAAACAAAGTAAAGCTTGTATGATTTTTGTGAATGAAGTTGAGGAATCTGAATCCTCTACTCTTAATTCCACATAGCAACGTTTTGTGAATAATCATATGCATTGTTTGCAAAGGATTATCCACCATAATGCCATGTCTAGAGGAGACCTAGATCATAATATAGAACTATTTCCTAGAGTTTCTCCTCTGCACAAAGGCACTTTATAGGCATAGCCCATTGCACCAATAAGAAATCCAAAGACAAGTCATTACACTTTTGGACAAATGCCTTATTAGACACATCTTTTCACCCTTTGGATCACCTATACTCTTAGTCAAGAAGAAAAATAAAACATGTATTAAGCCCCAAGATATTGTACATGATTTTAGATATTGTCTAGATATTAGGAAAAAGGAATCTGTTCACGAAAAAAGAATAAAGTATGGATGCAATATGTTATTGCAGGCACTAGATCAATAGAAACTAACAAATACATGCATTGGGAAGAGCCCTCCCAATACATGGGGGGAGATTGCACCTAATTTAGGTCGTGCCTTACTTTTTCCATTTTCTTCTATTCTCTTCTCTTCTCGTGTGGGTAATTTTCAATCTTGTGCCAATGAGTTCTCAATTGGTGGTTTATGGATCAATTTGATAATGATTACTTCCTAGAATGATTGATGGTGAGGTAATTGCATACTTGGTGATGTTAGCTTATGTTTCATCTCCTTCCAACTACATAATTAGTTTGAAGATTATATTGTGAGGTTTTATTCCAACCTTTCTAGGTCTATCCCCCCTGCCCCCCCCCCCCCCCCCCCCCCTTTTGGATATCATAACCACCTCCCAAGTGACAACATGCCATCTTTCATTATCACCAAAGCTCCATAAGAACTCCCTTGAGAGCTTCTCTACTTGCTCCAACTAGACTTTAGAGAAAGGTGTAATAGTGGTGATAAACATGAGTGTGGCGGATAAGTTTTTGTCCAATACAATTAGCTTCCCCCCAAAACTAAGTGGAAGAGTTTTAATTCTAGCAATCTTTTGCTCCATACTTGCTAAAATCCATTGGATATTTTGTGCTTTAGTAATCCCAAAGGCAGGGGGTATCTTGAATATCAAAACATCTTCCATTTCCAAGTTGCTAATGGTAAGCACTCAAACATTCATATCTGGGTCCGATGGATTTGGTTGAAAGTGTGATGTTGTTGTTGCTCAGATTGTTCATAAAAGTTTTGTTCAATATGAAGTAGAGGACTATCATCATTCGCCATGGGTGGTTCATGGAAAGGGTGTCTAGGTGGATAGCATTTTTAAAATTTGCTATAATTAAAATGGACAAAGGGTTGGGCATCTAGGGTTTCTACCTCAACATTCCTTGTCATATTGATTACATGGATGCACTTATGAACATTCATGGCCTCAAAGACTTGGGAATACAAATTGTAGACCTCTAGAAGTCTATTCACATGGCCTTAAATTTGTTGGAATTATCATCACAAATAGTTGCACTCACATGGGTAGCCCACGAATAAGACCAACCTCAAGCTTAAAATCAATTACCTTTAATAGTGGGTCCATGGTGATTGAAAATGAAAGTAGGCAAGGGGACATTTTTACCTCATAGATATTTGCAATGCAAAGGAGTGAGTAAGATATCCATTAACCTCCACTTTGGTTGTTGCATTTATGAATAGGGTGCTGACCATAACATGTAAGCCTTAAGGAAATCCCAATTCACAAATGATTGCTATCAATGAATCCCAAGGTCCCTTATCATATACTTTGTCTAAATCCATGTTTATGAGGAGGAATTGCCCTCCCCTCTCTATTGCATATTACCTAACTAGCATCAAATTGAGCATATCATCATGCATTTTGCATTCATGGAGAAACCATATTGTGCATTATGTAAGAATTTAGGGAGTAGAAATTTAACATGCAAAGCCAACACTTTGGCTATGATGTTGTATGGAACATTCAACATAGTTAAAGGCATGATATAGCTAGAAATAACAAACTTAGACACATCTTCTTTGGCTAATTTTAACTCTTTCAAGGTGAGTGTGTCTAGCTTTTAACTTTTTATCAATCTCTTGCATATTGGTTGTATGTTACCGAAACAATGTCCTTTTCATTAGTGAAATGATGTTAAACTTCTTTGTTAGGTGAACCATAATAGGGTTCAAAATAGAGCTCTAAGGATTCTTCTTTTGATGCCAAAACGGTCAGTCACTTTTATGCAATTCAAGATTTATTTTCTTCTATCCCACAAGATGCATGCTTTCTTTTCAAAACTTTGAGTAAGCCATTACCAACAAGTGGTGGCACATATAGCATATTCCTAATGCTTCAACCTAGCCAATCAAGAAGCCTTGGAAACAAAATCCAAACTAGTAGTCATATTGCATTGTATCTTTTAGGTTGAAGTGAGGAGACCATGGCAAGGCAAGCCCACTATTGAGGCCACAATCTAGTCTCTCTCCTATTATGAGTTAACTAGGACAAAATAGAATCCCTTGACCATAAACTTAAATTGATTAAGCATAGCTCAAGCACGCTAAGTTTGCATAAATCATCGAGTCGATGGATTCTATGAGGTTTTGTAGTGGATTCTATAAAACTATATTTATTTGCTGAGGCTCGTACACAAGGTGGATTCCTTGTGTGAGAAGTTGATGGGGACGTCTGTCCTTTTTGGGTGTCATGTTAATTTAATGTGTATGTGGGTGATTCCATGGTAGGTGATTTCGCAAAATACATATTTAAATTAATGGATGTTTATGAGTTTAGAGTGCATTTTTGCTCTTGGATTTTGCCCATGAAGCAAAACAACAAACCACATGTAGCAAAGTTTGCATACCTTTGATGAGAGAACACAATTGGTGTTTTGAGAAGCCTTGATTTGTTCTTTGCTACAATTGACTTCTTCTAATTTCGTTGAAAAGCTTGATGTTCTCCTATAGATATTTTTCCACTTATTCCATAACCAACTCGTTGTGCCTAGGCAACACACAAGTCTATATCCGTGGAGTCCTCATTCCTAGCACTTCTTCTTGCTAGCTTGCTCAGCACCACCTTTAGGCTCTATGTGATGTTGCCTCTTCTCTCCTCTAGCCAATTGCATGGGGGGCAACCAAGAATCAGTTTCCTTGTGGTGCGCAGATCGGTCGCTGTATGCTCACGCAATGAATCCCGGAAGGTCCCCAAGAACAATGAACTCTACCTTTTTGCACAAAAAACAATGTAAAAAGCATGAACGACAAGAGCAAGAGACCAATTGGGTTCAATCTCCCCCCATGCCTTGTGTGAGCGCTTCACAAAGCATGTATTTTATGTATATTTCCATCTTCATGCTCAATAATAGCCCAATTTACAAAAATATGACAAGATTTTAGCTTTTGAGTTTGCTTTCTACAAAAATAGGAAATAAAGCTAATGGACGATGCCCATGGGGTCTGGCACGCCCAACAAAATGTCCAAATAGAAATAACATATCCGTGCGCATAGGCACATACAAAATAATAATAAATAATCGATGCCTCAATAGACATAACAAAATATAGGCGTGGCGCCTATCAAAATATAATCCATAGGTCGAATACTCGCTAGACTCCAATGCTTTCCTCCGCCACTGCTGCTATCTCTACACATCAACTGAAGCATTCACAATCGTTAGTAAAATAATACAATTAAACCGACAAAAGTGAATACCTAGCAGTCTTCAGCTACATAAATAAATCAATTGGTTAGAAATAAATCCTAACCTTAATTTATTACGAGTGCGCACTCTAAACTCATAAACGTTTATTAATTTAATATGTATTTTGTGGAATCACCCGCTATGGAATCACCCATGTACACACTAAATTAATGAAACGCCCGAAAAGGACAGGCATCCCCATCAACTTCTCGCACAAAGAATCCACTTTGTGTATGAGCCCCGGTCATCTGTTTACGGAATCCACCGTAAATCCTCACGGAATCCACCGTGGCACGGAATCCACCGTGGAATATGCCTCCTGGCATCATACCCCCGGGGTGGGATAGCAATTGACCTCAATTGCTATTAGCTCAATGTGGAGCTAACAGAGTGGGGAAAGCATTTAAGTCTCTAGCGTGCATCCATTGTGCTTCCTCTACAGGATGGTTCTTAAATTTCACTAGATATCTAGAATACCTTTGGCCAGTTCTAGTGGTCATATAGTCAGTGTCTATGATGGCTTCTGGTTCAAGTATTTCAGTCTCTTCCTCTAATAAAGGTGGGTTTTCATAAACAGGGTGGATAGGTAATTGGTCTCTAAATGGTCTCAATAAGCTAATGTGAAATGTATTGTGAATTTTCCGATGAGATGGTAATTCTAACTTGAATGCATTATCATTAATTTTACGAATGATTCTAAATGGTCCATAGAATCTAGGAGCTAATTTGACAAATGGATGTCTATCTACACTTTGCAGTCTACGGTTTTCTATTCTCAGCCAAACATAATCATCAACTTTGAAATTCACGGCTTGTCTTTTCTTGTTGGCTTGTTTGGTATATGATTGTTGGGCTTTAGCAATCATATCCTTAACCTCATCAAAAATACTATTATGCATACTAGCAATATCATCAGCACTCTGAATTCTATTAGACAAAGATGCAATAGGTGTAGATAATCTATATCCATAAATGACTTCAAAAGGTGCTTTCTTTGTAGATGTGTGCGGTGTATTGTTATATGCAAACTGTAATAAATGCAAATGAGTGTCCCATGTCTGAGGTTTAGAGATAGTATATGCACGTAAAAGATCTAGAATGGTGCTGTTTGTGGCTTCTGTTTGTCCATTTGTTTCTGGATGAAATGCAGATGAGAAATCAATCTTTGTGCCTAGATTAGCAAACAGTGTAATCCAAAAATTGTTACAAAATCTAGAATCACGATCTGAAATGATAACTTTTGGCAATCCATAGTTAGTAAAAACAGTTTTCAAAAATGACTGTGCTGCTTGTGATGCTGTTAAAGTTTTCTTACATGGAATGAAATATGCTTGCTTACTAAATCTATCTACAACTGTCCAAATCATATCATGGTTAGATTTAGTATTTGGTAAACCAGTAATGAAATCCATAGAAATGTGTTCCCAAGGTTTAGATGGAATAGACAAAGGCATTAGTAATCCATACTGTTTACCATGATGTCTCTTAACTCTTTGACAAATCAAACATTCAGAAACGAAATTAGATACATCTGCATCCATATGCGGCCAATAAAAATCTTCAGTTAACATACGTAATGTAGATATGATACCTCTATGACCTTGATATGGGGGACAATGAATTTCATTCAAAACAAAAGATCGGAATGGAATAGTAACACACAGTCTCTTTTCATAAAACATAAATCCATCATTATATGACAATGAATCAACAGGAATGAAATTATTTTGAACTAATTTATTCCAATCAGAATGAAAAGTAATATCCTGGTGATATGTATCTTTCATAGCAATCAAAGAATCAAAAGATATGACAGAAATATTATGAATTGCAGGTCTTCTACTCAATGCATTAGCAACTACATTTTCTTTTCCAGGTTGGTATTGAATGATAGGATGAAAACTTTGAATAAAGGAAGCCCATTTGATATGACGGTCAGAGATTTGGGGTTGGCTAAGTAAATGTCTAATACTTTGCTGGTCGATCTTTATCATCAATTCTGAACCCATTAAGTAGTGTTTCCACTGTCTTAATGCTTGTACAACTGCTAATAGTTCTTTGTCATATGTGGAATATTTCAGCTCAGAGGGTTTCAGCTTACAACTAGAATATGCTATAGGATGATTGTCTTGCATTAGTACGGCTCCTATTCCTGATCCGCTAGCATCAGTCACAACTAGAAAGAATGGTCTATTAAAGTCAGGCAACTGTAAAACAGGGGCATTGGTTAATGCATGTTTCAGTAAGTCAAAGGATTTCTGTTGATTGTCGGTCCATTGATAAACAATTCCTTTCTTTAGAAGTTTGGTTAATGGTAAAGCAAGTAATGAAAAATTACGTACAAACTTCCTATAGAAACTAGCAAGACCAAGGAATGAGCGTAATTCATGCACGTTTTAGGAACAGGCCAATGCAATATTGCATCAATTTTCTTAGGATCAACTTTAATTCCTTCAAATGATACAATATGACCTAAATACTCAATTTCTGTCTTAAAGAATTCACTCTTTTCAGGATTTGCAAACAGTTGATTTTCTTTCGATAATTGAAAAACTAATGACAATTGCTCATAATGCTCTTTCTCATTTTGACTAAACACCAAAATATCATCAAAGAAAACAATCACACAGTACTGATATTTTAAAAAGATACGGTTCATCATTCTACTGAAGGTGGCAGGTGCATTAGTCAATCCGAATGGCATGACTAAAAATTCGTAATGGCCAAACTGTGTTCTGAATGCAGTCTTAAATATGTTAGATTTATCTAGCCTCACCTGATGATATCTAGACTTAAGGTCAATTTTACTAAATATAGAAGATCCTTGCAGTTTGTCCATAAGATCATCAACTCTAGGTATAGGATACCCATTCTTTACAGTGATCTTATTTAAAGCTCGATAGTCAATACACATACGATAGGTATTATTCTTTTTCTTGACTAAGAGTATAGGTGCACCGAATGGAGAACTGCTAGGTCTAATCAAACCTCTATTTAGTAATTCTTCAACTTGACTCTGGATTTCTTTTTGCTCTATTTGATTGTGCATATATGGTGCTTTGCAAGGTGGTTGTGTGCCAGGTATCAAAACAATCTTATGGTCTTCTGGACGTGAAGGTGGTAAACCTGGTGGTAGGTCTTCTGCAAAACAATCCTTAAAATATGCAAGAAATTCCTTATGCCTAGGGTGCGTATGATTTTCCTTTGCTTGCAATTCATTCACCCAAATGAGATATGATTTACTACTCTTGCGTAATGCACATTTTGCTTGAGTATGCGAAAGCAGTGGAAAAACATTAGATGCATGCATACCATATAATGTAATAGATTTTCCTTGAAAATTAATATTCATTGTGTGTGTGGAATAATCTATATCTGGTACATTTGGATTTGCTTGTGGAATAGGCTTAGGATTTGGATTGACATTGGATGGTAATGCAGGTGGTTTAGCCCAATTCTTGCGGAAAGATGATGAAGAGAAACGACCTGGATTAAACCTTCTAAAATTGGAATTGAATTGTTTAGATCCATAATTACCATTGGCTTGAAATTGCTGTGGTCGTCTGTCTCTACTGCGTAACTTATCTTCAGTGTCGTGAGCTAGTGAGATGGCGTCTTCAAGGGTAGCAGGCTTGAACATGTTCACTTTAGCGTAGTAATGTCCAAGAAGTCCAGACATATACTTCCGCTTATGTGTCGTCTCTGGTACGTCTTCAAGCATGCGTAGCTGTAGGAGTGCATTCCAAAAACGCTCTGTATACTGAGGTATAGGCTCACGATCCCGTTGTTGAAGTAGATCCCATTGCTTGATAGCCTTCTCATGAAATTGCGGTGGAAGAAAATTCTGCATGAACTTCTTCTTGAAATCTTCCCAAGTAGCAGGACATTCTATGCTCTTGCGTACTACAGTCCACCAAAGTGATGCTATGTCTACCAAATGATTAGTAACACACTTGATTTTATCTTTTTCTGGATAGGTTTCCTCATGGAAATAGTCATCAAACTGGCTAATGAATGATAAAACAATCTTTCATTCTCGTATGCCATTGAAAGTGCGAAATTTGAAACTTCGTTTACTTATCTTTGATTCCTTGCGAATGGTTTGAGCTTCAAGAGTGGCGTCGATGGTACGTCGAATCAAATCTTCAGCTTGAGGTTCTTCTTTATCGGTGGACGCTCTTTGTAATTTTGTCAATTGCGCTTGCGATGCTTGCCTAGCCCTTCGTTCTTCTTCCAATTGCATCATGATTAGGTCCCAACTTTTGTTCCATGGTAGGCTCAGGTAGGTCGTCTTCAGCCATAGGATCATCCATATGTGGTGTCGTCATCCTGTAAAACTCAAAAGACCTTTCTCACTCAAAATCAGGTTAGCGGGATTAGCGTAGCTCAAATTCGGGGTTACAAGGCTATGTGTTTTTGGATATTTCTTTCTCAATTTTCAGAAAATTTGCGATATTTCCTTCTTCGTATGCTGAAAATACTTCAGCGAACCTGCATAAAGGTAGAATACCTTGCCACGAACAACTTTGCAGTTCAGAGTTTCTGCGCAGGAACAACCCTTCTAGGAGTTTTGAGCACTAGTCAGTTCTGACTCCAGTTTACTAGTCTGACTTGCAGAGTTGCAGACTTAGCCAACTTGCAGAGTTGCATACTTAGCCGACTTAGTGAACTTGCAGGACTTGATCACAGTCGACTTGCAGAACTTGATTTCTGGAGTGCAGGACCTGAAGTTGCTGACTTGCAGAGTAGTGATTTGTCTTGTCTGACTTAGGTAAGTAAGCTTAGCTTTAGTGGATTAAGCCTTGGGCTTAATCGTTGAATTTCGTGGGGGGGGGGGGGGGGCGTTTTTCACTGGCGGCGAAAAACGCGAACAGATCTTCTTGTACCACGACAAAAAATCGAAGCTTTGAAGCTTCTTTTAAGCTTAGAAGCTTAGTCTTAAGCTTTTTGAAGGAATTAACTATGGTATTAAGAAAGCTTATCTCTCTGTTTTGATGACTTGATGATGGAGATGAATGCGTGGTCCTCCGCTTGTACAGCCTGGTCCTTCGCGATTTGAGAGTAGAAACATGGGTTCTTGATCGCCAGAAGTCTGCCTGTATCGACGGTTCGCGACGAGATTGACTGTAGAGCCCGATCGTTCCAGGAGCTCCGCCTTCGCACGAGATGGGTAGCGATTGGAAGCTCTTGATCTCAGCTTCGCTCTGATACCACTGATGCGCAGATCGGTCGCTGCATGCTCACGTAGTGAATCCCGGAAGGTCCCCAAGAACAATGAACTCTACCTTTTTGCACAAAAAACAATGTAAAAAGCATGAACGACAAAGAGCAAGAGACCAATTGGGTTCAATCTCCCCCCATGCCTTGTGTGAGCGCTTCACAAAGCATGTATTTTATGTATATTTCCATCTTCATGCTCAATAATAGCCCAATTTACAAAAATATGACAAGCTTTTAGCTTTTGAGTTTGCTTTTTACAAAAATAGGAAATAAAGCTAATGGACGGTGCCCATGGGGTCTGGCACGCCGAACACAATGTCCAAATAGAAATAACATATCCGTGCGCATAGGCGCATACAAAATAATAATAAATAATCGATGCCTCAATAGACATAACAAAATATAGGCGTGGCGCCTATCAAAATATAATCCATAGGTCGAATACTCGCTAGACTCCAATGCTTTCCTCCGCCACTGCTGCTATCTCTACACATCAACTGAAGCATTCACAATCGTTAGTAAAATAATACAATTAAACCGACGAAAGTGAATACCTAACAGTCTTCAGCTACATAAATAAATCAACTGGTTAGAAATAAATCCTAACCTTAATTTATTACGAGTGCGCACTTTAAACTCATAAACGTTTATTAATTTAATATGTATTTTGTGGAATCACCCGCTATGGAATCACCCATGTACACACTAAATTAATGAAACGCCCGAAAAGGACAGGCGTCCCCATCAACTTCTCGCACAAAGAATCCACTTTGTGTATGAGCCCCGGTCATCTAAGTTTACGGAATCCAGCGTAAATCCTCACGGAATCCACCGTGGTACGGAATCCACCGTGGAATATGCCTCATGGCATCACCTTGGCCATCTCCCTTAATGGTGGTCATTAAGTGCCTTTCTAGTAATAAACGCCATATCGCAACCACATTCCTCGAGCATCACTTTGGGCAAGGGACTCTTTCTTTGAAAATTTTAAAGAATCATACACACAAACATTTAGACATTTTTCGATGTGGAAAAAGGGCTATTTTTGTTGATTTTTCCATGTAATGATAGCCCCCCCTTCACCAACCCAGTGGACAAGCTCATGATGTTGTTGCAAGTCACAACGTGGGAATTTGTCTAAAACTTCTTCTTGTGATATAGAGCTTCCCTTTCAATCATGTGTGCACATGGGAGCGGTTGTTCACATTATGTTCTGTTAGCACCATTTTGAAGGACACAAACAAGAGGCTGTTTCTGCGCAATAGATACAACTGCGTTCTGAGCGTTTTTCTTTGACGTGGGTATCCTCAGGAGCACGCACACGCTGCTTGTTCTGCAAGTTCTGTGCAGTTCCGGACTCCAGCTTCTGTGCAGTTCCAGACTCTCGTTTCTGAAAGAAGGCGTGCGCAGGAGAGTCACGATCCGTGTTTGTAATCATGTCGTGGCAGCAACCCCTCCCATCGCAGGTTTGCCGTCGTCCATGAAAATGTGTGAGAGAGAGAGAGAGAGGGAGAGAGAGAGCATTCTCCTCTTCTTCGATCCAGTCGAGATCTCTCATGATTGTGAGCCTTTCTTTGTTCAGATGCCCGTTTACGATGACATGGGAGGTACGCAGAGGCCGGGTCCGTCTGTTCCGAATCCTCTCATGTACGGCCCGGGACAGGATATCCTGAGAACAGGACTGGGTGCCTACGGGGAGAAGCTCTTTGGAACCGGAAGAGAATATGTGCAGAGCAATGTGAGCCCCCTCGTATTTTGTTCCGCCTAATTTCATTCCTTCCGATCTAATCTAAGATACTTATTAGTTGGTAGCCCTTTCTATGAATTTATTTACTCTCTTTTATGAGGTGTGTTGCAGATTGGAAGATATTTCGCTGGTCAAGATGCCCATTATTACTTCCAAGTGAATGATCAGTATGTGAAAAACAAGCTGAAAGTCATCCTGTTCCCATTCCTGCACAGAGTAAGTGCAATCCTCCAACAAACAACTGTAATATAAACGATTTAGTAAGGAGAAAATGTACAGCCTCTCTGATGTTCTGCCTTAACTAGGAAAGTTTAAGATATGAAAGCCTAGATATTTGTACATGCGGACTGCTTTTTGTTGGCCAAACATTCTGAGACGTAACTGCAAGGGAGAAGCTCTTGTTTATCGTGAAAGATGCCTCACAGCAAATTTTACAGGGTCACTGGACCAGGATAGCTGAACAAGTAGCTGGTGGATTGAAATTCAGACCTCCCATCTTTGACATAAATGCTCCTGATTTGTATATTCCATTCATGGCATTTGGAACATATGTAGTTCTATCGGGCATTGCTCTTGGACTCATTGGCAAGTAAGTAACAATCAATCCAAGTTCACGATGTACATTATTGTGTATGAGTTCCTCTCACTAACAATTAAATCATACTTATTCTGACTTTGTCTAGTTGTCTAAAGACTAATTATGCTCTGCATTGTTCATTGAAATCCATGCTATTTTCAACTGGATGTATTACAGTAGTGCAAACTACAACTTCTTAACCCACGACATTGCAACCAGCCATCTTGAATATGGCTACAAAGTTCTAGCCCATGTTAGCTAGGACACAAGTTCCTCATTGTTACCTCTTAAGATTGCTACAAGCCTTTAGCCCATGGCAGCTAGAACTTAAAAAACTTCTTGTTATTTCCTTCTCTTTAGAAGTGTCCTTATTCTTGGGTGACCAATCCACCATTACTGATAGTATGACAAGATCACCTACTATAGTGCCTAGTCACTCTATTAAGCAACTCTTTGTCAGAGTGCAGTGGTGTGGAAGTGTATGACCAAGACTGAGAGACAGAGTGAACATGGAGAGAGAGAGAGAGAGAGAGAGAGAGAGAGAGAGAGAGAGAGAGGCAAAACAACACAGAAGATCTGCAAATGATGAATGCTGAAGAAAGAATGCGGACATGTAAATGGGCGCAGCACATATGTCTGCATATCTCCACCTTGATGAGATCTTATGGACCGTGATCCTTTAAGTCTGTGCAGCAATCTTCACAATCAGCAACCTGGAAACCTGCATTCAGAATGATGAAACATTGTGTGGGCTGGGCTGATATAAATAGCCCCAAAAATTAGGAAAGGTAATTACTGGCCGATTGCTTACAAAAATAGGCTGACTGCCCGACAGCACACGTGGCACCTGCAGTAAATGTGCCGACTGCTCCTGCATGTGTGAATCTGCCTAGTGCTGCCACGTGGCACTTGTCTAACTGCCCATGACTGATAGAAATTGCTTGAACTGCCACACGAATGGACCAAACTGTAGGTGATTGCTTTGGAATGCCTGTCTAGGGGATGACCATATCGCTAGCACCCTCTCTCAGATTCTGGATGAGGCATGAAGCTTAGGGGTTTGAAATGCTGCTGAAGTAAAACTTGTGGAAGTGCCTTCGTAAACAAGTTTGCAAGCTTGTCCTTTGTCTTACAATACACCACATCAATGTCTCATCCAAGAGCTTCTCTCGAATGACATGGTATTGGATCTTGATGTGTTTCATCCAAGCATGGAACATAGGGCTCCATGCCAAAGCAATGCAATTCTCATTGTTACAATGAAGGGCCATAGGACCAATTTGAGGGCAGCCAAGCTCTCCTAGCAACCACTAAAGCCACATTGTCTCACATGTGGTAGAAGACCCCTCTTGATACTCCGCCATAGTTGAAGATAGAGCAACCAAGGGTTGTTTCGTATTGCTCCATGAAATAGCACCAACACCCAAGGTAAAGCAATGGCTTGTTGTGGATCTCTTGTGATCCATATCTCTAGCCCAATCTGAATCACTTCAACTTGTTAAGCACAAGATTTGAACCATTTATACTTGTTGGATAATAGATCCCTAGATTGAGGGTCTTCCTCAAGAACCATAGAATCAATTGAGCAGCTTGTCAATGCACCATCTTGGGTTTACTCATCAACCCGTCCAGCAAACCTATAGCAAAACACGAGTTAATATGAGTATTAAAGACCATATCAAGGACCCAATCAATTGCTTGTGGTGGGTAGCATCGCCAAAGGAGAATTTTCATGGGCCATAGTCTTTTTGTTCGGATCCATAGGAGTAGAAATGGCCTTATAGCTCTCCATCACAAAAGTGGCTAAAAGCTCCTGCACATACGGTTGCTAGGAGATGAAAATCCCAGTCAGAGTTTGGTAAATCTCATGGCCTAAAAAGAAATGGAAAAGGCCCATATCCTTCATCTCAAATACCTTGTGTAGTATTATCTTAGTCTCCTTGACCTTTTGGACATGGTTACTTGTCAAAATAAGATCATCCATATAAAGTATGAACAATGTGTGGCCTCTAGCTAAGGTGTGGATATACAACTAGGGATCAATACCCCAAGTTTCCTTGGAGGAACAAGTCTATCTTCTCGTTCCAAGCACGTGGAGCCTGTTTGAGGCCGTAAAGGGTCTTCTTCAACTTGTATATCTATCCATCTGATGAGGAAAAGCCAGGAGGTTGTTGAACATAGATCTTCTCCTTCAAATCACCATTGAGAAAGGTAGACTTCACATCAAACTGATACATTGGCCATCTTCTATGGTTGGCTAAGGTAAGAACGGACCTAATGGTAGCCATCTGAGCTGTAGGTGGAAAGGTGTCATGGAAATCCATCCCTGGCCGTTGCATGAAGCCCTTTGCAATGAGTTGTGCCTTGTGCTTATCTAGAGTACCATTGTTGTGATATTTGGTCTTGAAGACTCATTTCACACTAATCACCTTTTTATGAATGGGTTGAGATACAAGATTCCAAGTGCCATTCCACTCGATAGCATCCAACTCGTGCTCCAAAGCCTTCTTTCAATGTTGTGATTGCAAAGCCTTCTTCACGGAGGTGGGCTATTTACTTGGATGGCACGGGTCATCAAACAATAGTTAGTATAAATAAGCTTGGTAGTATGTGCTTGGCTTCTCCAAGATTTCCATGGACCATCTTGTGGTTGCCACTCCTTAGGAACTCCCTCAATCCCTGAGTCATGGAGTGTGTCTTGAGCCCAACAAGGAGGAGGCCACATCTCTTCTCATTGTGCTCCATCTACTGAAGTCTCTAGAATATCCATTGATGGCAGTTCAATCGGGGAAGTTGGTGGTGAAAAAGTATCCTCATCTGAAGATGAAGCATCCCCACAAGGCGCGGCTCCAAAGGTACAGTTGGTGGTGCCCAACTATCTCCTAGATCTCCAAGCACAAGGTGCTCTGCACCCTCTAAGGCTAGAACCTCCACGAATTGAACATCTTGACTCGTGTAGACACTCCACTTAACGGGACTATACAATCGGTAACCCTAGGACTACGAGTTGTTGCCCACAAACACCTATCTTCGGGAATCTGCTTCAAATTTATCACGTTGTGTCTTCAGGATGTGGACATTGGCGTCACACCTAAAAACCTTGAAATTATAAACATCATGCTTAGACCCAAAATACGCCTCATAGGGTGTCATACCAACAACAGTTGAAGTGGGGGATCAATTAAAGTTGTGGAGTGCAGTAGCTACAACCTTGGCCCAAAGACACTGAGGTGTCTGTTTACGCTCCATCATGGTATGAGCCATCTCAATCACACTGGTTCTTTTGTTTCAATATGCCATTCTCTTGAGGTGTGTTTGTATTTGCAAACTTGGTGGATACCATTATCTGCACAAGCTCATTAGAAACAAATTCTCCTTTCTTATTCGATCATAGTGTCTTCAGTTTCTGATTGGATCATTTCTCCTCAAAGAGCAACCAATCCTTGAAGTGCGAGAAAGCCTTTGACTTCAGCTCCAAAACTAAGCCCATGTCATCTTGCTAAAATCGTCCACAATCAACATGAAATACAAGCTCTAGAGGTGTGGGGCTGTCAACGTAGCATTAGAAGTTCTAGAGGTTGATGCCTCAACCACTTTCAAGTGGAGGAAGGCAACCGATGAGGGAGTAGCCACCGTTGCCTTGTCTTTCTTTGGTTTGTCCTCCTCCTTTTGGTCCTTCCTCTTCTTTTGAGAGGACTAACTTGTCAATGCCCTTGATTTGGAAGCACGCTGTCCTTTCAATTGCTCCTCCTAGTCCAAAACCATAGGAACCAACTCCTCTTAAACGAAGAGCTTATGTACGCTCTAAAGCAATCAAAGCGGAGTAAAATGCACTGAATCTAGGTAGTAACTGCGAAAAGAGTGTTATCGCCATGTCTTCAGAAGTGATCACCTTCCCTGCGTTCTACACTGTATTGTAGCTGGCTTAGCTTGTTCACATGCTCCCGCATAGAATATGATTTGTTGATGCTAAATGTCCTTATCTGTATCTCCAAAGAAACATATTTCATAATGGTCATTCAGTTGTACATTTGATCAAGCTCCAACCATATCTCCCTAGCCATCATCAGATGCTCTATATGGGCGATCACGGTTGTAGTGCAACGAATGGATGTGGGCATTCAATTTGTCCCAATGTGCTTGAACCTTTGCCGACTCCAAATGGTCCCTATAGAAAGTTTGGACTAGCTCCTCGATGAGGGATGGTCGATAGCCTCTGTCACAAGCTCCACCAAATCATAGGACTTCAATATGGTAAGCATCATAACACACCAAATGTGGTAGATCTTACAGTCGAGCTTTTGATTTGATGGAAGAGTCGGTAGGATGGGTACCTTCTTGTCCATGATCACCTAAAACTTTGTGTTGGCCTTAGAAGACATCTTCTCCTACAATGCTTGCAAAAACACAAAAGGCAGTCCCCTTTTGTGTAAACGCGCTCTATTAAGGCTCTTCTCTGGAAGTTCCACTCCTTCTCCACTCATCGAAGGTGATGAAAAGGTAGAATCTATAGTTGAATGCTCAAAATGTAACCTTTCTCCTCCTTGAACATCAAAAATCAGGAGCAACTTGTCGAACTTTGCTCCTTTCTTGCACGCCCACGCTCGCCTCAATCTTGTGTTGATGTACAACCCTCTTGCTTGCCCTCGTACGCTGAGCCTTGTGTTGCACTGAAATCCCCCCTTTAGGTTTGCTCACGATCAGTTAGTCCTTGTATGCTACTCTGATACCATGTTAGAGTGCAGTGGTGCAAAAGTGTATGACTAAGATTGAGAGATAGAGTGAACATGTTGAGAAGAGAGAGAGAAAGAGACAGAACATAGAAGCTTTGCAAATGATGAATGCTGAAGAAAGAATGTAGATATGTACATAGGTGCAGTGTGTATGTTTGCATGTCTCCACTTGGACGATCTCATGGGCTTTGAACCTCGAAGTTTGTATCATGGGCTGTGAACCTCGAAGTCTGTAGCAATCTCTATGATCAACAACTTGGAAACTTGCAATTAGTATGATGAAAAGTGTGTGGGTTGGGCTGATATAAATAGCCCCAAAAAAGTAGAATAGGCCAGGCCAACTAGTAATTAGTGGCCAATCGCTCACACAACAAGCCAACTGCTTGATAGCACACGTAGCACTTGCAATAAATGCGTCGACTACTCTTGAACGTGTGAATCTGCCAAGTGCTTCCACGTGGCACTTGTCTGATTTCCCACGACTGACTGGAACTACTTGTTGGGTGTAAAGTCCCTTTAATCTCCGTGTGTATAAACTTATGGGTGTGAACACACCCTTGTTTTTACCCTAACATATAAATACATTTTATTCCTTGTGTACCGTAACTCTATTGGTACACTCATCTTGGAATTCTCTCTCATGCTCACTGTCAACACTGCTTTTGCTCCATTTTTGTCTCGCACTTCATTGCGTATTCTTCTCAACAAACTGGTGTTAGAGCTCTTGGCAAGAGTGTGCGTGCTTCCCAAGATTGCAAGTCATTTTTGCGTGCGTGAAGAAGCCGTTCACCTTTCTTGTCAGTCATTGAGAGCAGGCCAGCTGTCGTTTTGGCCAAACTGGTCAAGCACAGGCAATCAGCAACTGTCATGACTTAACAGGTGAGCAAGGAGACCAACTGTGATGGTAAGCGAGCAAGGAGACCAATTGCAACAGTAGGTGAGCATGGAGACCAGTTGCAACAATGGACGATAGCTTGGGCAGCTGCGACGTCAGGCAGCAATCCAGGGTAAATGCAGCAGGTCGGCAGGTGACAGCGTTGGCGTGATGTGGCATGACAGTTCGTGTGAGGCAGGTCAACGAGCGCCACACTTCGACAGCCCTGTTTTTGTCAAAATTTTTAAAATTATTTCCTGCAGATTATTCCTTACTCATTAATGGGGATTCACATGCATAAGCACAACTGCCAGATTTGTGCATATTTATGCCCAAAAATTTGGGGGTTTCCCTAGAACTGATGCTGGTCATATATAACAGTGACATTGGACCGAGGAATTGCAGAAATTGTGCACACTGGCCTTGAAAATTTCGAGGCTTTCCATGTATCAATGAAATTTTGCTCAGCTGAGCTGAATTTACTGACATTGGTGCACTTTTGGACACGAGAAATTTGGGGTTTTTGCAAAATTCTGCAAAAATTTCCTAAATTTGCATGTTTTATGCTTTTGAGAACACATTAATGCACTTGAATTGGTTAGTGAAATTTTGGGGCTTTTGCTGAAATTTGTGAATTTTGGTAAAATTGATGTGTGAAATGCACATTGGGGACATTGCTGAAGCAATCTTGGTGCTGTAAGCAGTAGTGACATTCGAGTTTATTATCTCCCACTTGTGAGATTTTGAAGAAATTGCAGAGAATTTTGGTGTTTGTATCAGAAGTGCTTTTGGGCACATATGTATGCAGTACACATGTTTGGTAGCTCCCATTGAGTTGATATATTGCTGAATATTCATGATGCAGCAGTTTTAGTGATCTCTTGCAGATTTGGGATTGTTACAAATGTATTTTTTGGTGATATTGCTGAAGTGGAAGTCACTTTGCAATGGTGTATGCATGGATTATATGTTGAAATCTCAGTTACATTGTTGAAAGTCATTCCTTCTATTGCTGTACATGAACTTGGATCAAATCTTGCTTTTATCTCCTGAAATTTTGGGCTGAAATTAGCTGAATATTCAGCCTAATATTTAGTGTCATAGAATACAACATTAGTACTTGGCACTTTGCTGAATAATGGCCACCAATGCTTCTAGTAGTAGTGACACCAAATCCCTTCTTGAAATTAAGAGGCTTGATGGCATTGGCTTTGACTTGTGGAAGGACAAGATGCAAGGCATTTTGTTTCTCAAGGATTGTGATGATAGTCTCTTGGAAATCAAGCTTGTAGCTATGACGGATGAGGATTAGGCTAAACTCAACAAGGCCATTGCATATATTAAAATGGTTGTATCTGGTGATGTACTTATAGACTTTAAGCGTCTTGATACTGTGTATGCCATATGGAAAAAGTTGATGGACACTTATGAAAATGCAACTTCAGTTAATCAAGTGCATCTCATGCGCAAGCTCGTAAACATGGAGTTGGACGAGTCTAAGCTAGCATTGGAGCATTTGAGTGCTTTCACAAGGATTTTGAGTCAATTGTAGGACTTTGGTTTATAGCCCTTCAATGATAAATTGAATGCTATTTTCTTGTTGATGATTTTGCTTGATAGCTGGCAGTCTTTGGTTGTTTCACTAAGCAACAACCTTGCTTTAACCGTTGATGGTGTTAGGGGCTCTATTCTCAATGAGGAGGTTAGAAGAAAGTCCAGTGGAGAAAGCAACGGTTTAGCCTATCATCTTAGAGGCAAGTCATAAAAGAGGAGTTTTTCAAGAAAAAAAGGCAAAAGCAGGAGTAAAAGCAAGGGCAAACAGTAGGATGTTACTTGCTATCAACGTGGGCGTAAAGGACATAAAAAAGCCAGATTGTCGGTACTATAAGAAAGAGCAAGAAAGAAAGAAACAAGAAGGAAAGAAAAAGAAGGATGACAAGAAAAATTATGACAGCTCTTCCTCAAAAGAAGTTGCAAAGGCAAATGTTGCATCTAGCGTGGTTATTAAAGAGCTCTCTAGCATTGAAGAGATACTTGTTGTAGCCTCATGTAATGATATAGATGTTATGGCAGTAGCAAGTGATATGTGCATCATAAAAAAGGAGGTGATTGATGCCTTACTTTCAGCTCATGATGGGCTGTCCCAATCATGGATAGTGGACAGTGGTGCCTCTTTTCATGTTACTCCCTCTTTTGAGTAATTTTTTGAACACACTGCAAGTTGCCTAAGCAAGGTTTACTTGGGCAAGACTATGTATGTGAAATAGAGGGTGTAGGTGCCATTCACTTGGCCCTTGAAAATGGCCAAGAGCTGATTTTACAAGATGTCAGATATGTAGATGGCATATAGAAAAGTCTTTGTCAGTTGGGCAGCTTGATGCAAGAGGATATTTTACTATCTTTGGTGGTGGATCTTGGAAGGTTCACAAAGGCTCTATTCTAATTGTTAAAGGCAACAGAAAGGGGGATTTTGTATTATTTGCATTGTAAAGCATTACTTGGCAAGTTTTTGGTTGTGGCTGAAGTTCATTCATTGATGGAACTTTGGCATAAAAGACTTGGCCATATGAGCTAGAAAGGTCTTCGGATTCTCTTCTCTTTAGGGAGATTTGATGTAAAAGGCTCTGGTCTCGATTTTTGAAATGATTGCATATATGGAAAACATGTGAAGTCTCCTTATTACTTTGGTGTCGTTAAGAAGTCCAATGCTCTTGACTTAGTACACTTTGATGTGTGTACTATGCCTGTTAATTCACATGGGGGTGGACGGTAATTTGTCACTTTTATTGATGATTTTAGTAGAAAGTCATGGGTTTATGTGTTAAAGTGAAAAAAGAAAGTGTTGGATGCTTTTAAAAGGTTTCTTGTCTTTGTTACCACACAAAACGACAGTTCTGGGGAGAGGCTCTTAAAACTGCAGTTCATGTACGCAATTGCTATCCCAATCGTGCATTGAAAAATGACATTTCTGAAGAGGTTTGGTTTGGCAAACTTGCTTCATATAACCATTTGCGTTTTTTTGGTTGTGATGTCTTTGTCCATGTTCCTGTAACTCAGAGGACTAAACTAGACATGAAATCCATCAAGGGCATCTTCATGGGATATGGAGATGAGGGAGAGATGGGTTACAGAGTTTGGCTTTCTTAGGAAGATAGTACGCAGCTGAGACACAGTATTTAATGAGACAAAGTTGTTGAAAAATGCTACACATGGTGACTTTGACAAAAAGAAGGTCAAATTTCAGCATGAACAGCCAGCCATTAATCAACGATGAGCTGAAGATTCTGTCCCTTTTGATGCTAAAAATGAGCAGCAACTTATTGTGCTACAGTCAGAAGATAATAGGCAGCAAATAGATGCATAGGATGGAATAGGACTATAAGAAGAACATACTAAAAACAAGTTACAGCAACAAGAAAATAATGAAAATCAGCCACCAGGTGATGGTGTGCACATACTTGAGGATGTAGACCCATTGCCTATCAATATAGATCATTGGGTAAGAAGGTCTACACGTATCAGAATGCAGCCACAGAGGTTTCAGTAATCTTTGGATTGCATTTTATTGACTAATGAAGGTGGGCCTTTGACATTTAGAGAGGCACAGTCACGTGAAAACAAGAGAAAGTGGGAGCTTGCTATGCAAGAAGAGATGAAGTTTTTGTATGCAAATAACACGTGGGAGCTTGTACCTTTGCCCAAGAATAGGAAAGCCATTTCTAATGAATGGGTTTATAAGGTGAAATGTATTGATGGGAAGCCTAAATACAATGCACTTTTGGTTGCTAAGGGTTGTACACAGAAGGAAGGCATAGACTTCTAGGAGGTTTTTTCACCGGTGGTGAAGATGACTACACTCCATGTTTTGTTTGCTCTCATTGCATGCTTGGATTCAAAGTTGGATCAGGTGGATGTGAAGATTGCTTTTCTTCATGGTGACTTAGATGAAGAGCTGTACATGAAAAAGCCCGAAGGTTTTGCTATTCCAGGGAAAGAGCATTTAGTTTCTAAGCTGAAATGCAACTTGTATGGGCTGAAGCAAGCCCCTAGATAGTGGTAGAAAAAGTTTGATACTTTTATACTTAGCCATGGATTTAAATGGAATCATGCTGATCACTGCTTATACACTATAAAGGTTGATGATGGAAGTCTTATTGTGTTGGTTTTATATGTGGATGACATGCTGATTGCAGGAAAGCATAAGAGTACTCTACATGCTCTTAAAAGGCAATCGAGTTCAGCCTTCTCAATGAAAGATTTGGGAGCAGCTCAACACATTTTGGGCATGCGCATTAAAAGGGATAGAGGGTAGCACTTGTTGTTTCTCTCACAGGACAAGTACATTAGCAAAGTACTTGACAAATTTAATATGGCTGATGCTAAGCCTCTTGGTGTGCCTTTACCGCCATATACAAAGCTTAGCAAAGCTGATTGCTCAAAAGATGATGCAATTGCTATTGCTATGAAGGGCATACCTTATGCATGATCTTGTGGTTCTTTGATGTATGCCATGGTTGCTAGTCGTCTTGATATTGCTCATGCAGTGGGAATTGTTAGTAGATTCATGTCTAACCCTGGCAAACCACATTGGGAAGTAGTGAAATGTATCTTTAGATACTTAAAAGGTACACAAGACAAGTGTATATGCTATGAAAGGGTACACTAGAGTTCTGTGTGTATAAACTTACAGGTGTGAACACACCCTGTATTTGTACCCTAATATATAAATACATTTTTATTCGTTGTGTACCGTAACATACTAGTTCACTCATCCTCGATTCCCTCACTCTACTCTCAGCTCTGACCTTGCTCATTCCTGTCTCGCACTCCATTGCACTTTGATGCAACACTATTGTAGTGGCACGGAATCCTATGTTTCATACTCGCACGAAACACATTTGATGTATGTCCCTCATCAACAATTTCCAGCTTGGGGTGAAGAGCAGTAGCAGAAATTGCTGCTGAAACCCTAACTTACAACTGAAATTGGGGTTTACACAGCCACCTCGTGATCTGTGCCCAATTAATGAAGAGCCAGTACTCATGTTGCAGCTCAAGGGAAAGAGATTTGTTGCTGAACCAAGGGATAGCCCATTCATCAATTATTGTAGCCAGCACACGAAGATTGAAGACCCAACCTAAGCTTGGATTGTTGTGCAACTAAGGGACAACCTGTGCCCAAGCAGTGCTGGTCATTTTATGACAGCAATTGTATTGAAGATTGAAGGAGATTGTCTTGCATCTCTGTACTTCAACCTTAGAGCAAGACAAGGTAAATAAATATTGCAAGGGGTGCCAGTTGTTGGGGACGATTGCATGTCAGCTGTCCAAGAATAAGTGTAAAGTGTGCATTTCCAGTTTTGTATATTTAATGCTTGCTATAATGTGATTTAAATCGGGTCAATCACCACCCTTACCGGGAAGGCTGGTTTCACAGGGCCCCAGGACAACTATGTAGGGTGTTTGGCCACTCACTGCTAGTGGTTGAATCATGCCGATTCCCAAGTCTTGCTCAGTGCATAATAGCTTATGTTTTGTTCCACGTCTTGGCTGCTGCCTAATAGGAACAGCTTATTATGCATTTTGTTTGTAGATGGTGCTACCCCAGGATGGTCTCAGTTGGCACCTGTGGTATGGTACTATGGGGGTGTGGTTTAGTGGTGGGTTCCAGTCTGTGTATTGACAAAGTAGGCAGGCTTACACATTTCACATGCAGTTTTAAGGCATGTAAGCTTCAGAATAAACTGATGAAATTTCTGGGTTTCTGTATTATTAAATCACTAATTTTCATTTTCAGTATCTATTTTTTAAAAACTTCAGCCAGGTTGACGGATCCATGCAGGTGAATATTTTGATCTTATACCTTTATTCTGATTTGATATGAACCTTGTAGGTTCAGTCCCGAAGCATTCAGCGTTCAATTCACCAAAGGTCTGTTTGGATGGGCAGCACAAGTCTTACTAATTTGGTTGTCCTTAAAAGCACTGGGTAGTGGAGATGCAAGTATATTGGATATTGCATCGTATGGTGGCTATGCTTTTGTGGGAGTATCTATCTCCATATTAGCAAGAATATTGTGGAGCTATGCGTACTATTTGGTCATGCCTTGGACCAGTCTTTGCATGGCAGTTTTCCTTGTCAAGACCATGAAAAGAATTCTTTTTGCAGAGGCCAGAAGTTATAATAGAGACTCGAGCAAGCATCATTACTTGTTACTGTTTATGGCTGTGGCACAGTTTCCAATTGCAATTTGGCTTGGTTATACAAAGACTTCTTGACCACATGCAACAAGCGCTCATAGGTGATGGATTGTGAAGGTTCCATACAGAGATGTCCAGGAATGGTATCAGGAACGTTTTTTACCAAGGCAACATTTAAGCAGCACATTTTGAATTGATTGGTCGACGTCTGTATGCATCTACTGCCTATCCTTATATCATTTAAGCAGCACATTTTCAATGATTGGTGGGCATCTGTATGCAGCTACTGCCTACCCTCATACATGTTGGTCAGAGGGACCTTGCGATGGCCTTTTCAGTGTACCTCTCAATCAGGGGGTGGGGGGCCGGGTGGGGGGGATGCTACTTTTCAATGAAACATTGCTAAAACTTTTTATTGTAAGAGCATACTGCTTAATGAGTCAATGTAACCGAGATGTACAATCATTCTTTGAGTTGTGCACAAAAATCTTGGCTTTGGTTGCAATAGCTTTGTGTGTACAAACTTTTGCTCTTAGATCTTTACGAGTTCAGATAATAAAGTGACTGGTCATCAACCATTTGTTGATGTTTTATTTTGCAAGATCAAGTGCATCTAGGACCTTTGCTGTGATTTCAATAGGTTTGTTGGAAATTACTAAGGTAAGCATGTCAGCTATATATATGTAGGCCAGATTTTTTTGATCATGCTTTGGAAGGGTGATGTGATGGTCAAGACTGTGAGAGTCACAAGTGAATCAGTGTATTCGGATGGGAGTTAAAACGCAAGAAGCTTGTAGATGCTCAAATGAACGTACACAGAGGAACTTTTGGGTGCCAATCTAGGACCTAGGACAGCAACCATCAAATTTGAAGTGTTTTTTGGGAACTTTTGGGCGCCAATCTAGGACCTTGGGGAGCAACCGTCAAATTTGAAGGTTGCAATGACCTTCAAATGGTTTTCCAATAAAGATCCTGGTTCAAGTTGTTTAACATTTGGGCGTATCGAGCGACAAACAAAAGGGTGACACAGATAGGCTTATGGGTAAGCATGCTGTTGGGAAGGAATGGAGCTAATGTTCCTGGTTTATTGTAAGATTGTTTTCTCTGGTCCCTAACATATGGCTCAACTTTCATACTAAGAATGGGCTTTTTCTGCTTTGAAGCAGGTGCTAAATCCCTCTGGAGAGAGAAAACTAAACAATATATTTACTAATGCTATCACCATGCATTTGATTCCATGTCCCAAACCAAAAGGCACAAGGAGGGCTCTCAAACTAAGTGCAAGGATTCATATGTATGTCAACACATTACATACTTAAATGACTTCATATGTTGTCCTATGGTCTACACGTGCCATGATACGAAAGCCTTCTAATGTCTCTAGCATTGTGGAAGGATGTGCCAAAGAAACTGATCGAGGAATTTCATACTAGGACCAACACAAGTAAACGCTACCTCTAGATGAAGACTTTCTCGTTTAAGTCACTTGTAAACTATGTAAAGATTGGGCAGCATTTTATTCTTAGATGCTTATGTATTGTTTCCCACCCATGGACAAGTTAGACAATCAGTGTGAACTATTTAAGAGACTTGATACGAACTTGATATTGAATGCCAAGCAATCATGAGCTTGGTAATACTCTTCTCAATGAAATGTACTAATGTTTTTTTGATATTTGTTATTTCAATTGGGCTCACTGTCAAGTGAGAGTTGTGAAGGCTTGCATCATATTTAATTATTTGAACTAAAAGAAAACATATGATTCATTTGGAAGGCCATTCTCACAAAACTTCAATATGGAGGAATTGTAGATCAATAGTAATGACCAATCCCACATGAATCTACTTGTAACATGCATGATTTTTATGGTTATGTTTTTGCTACACCACCTTGTTGAACACTTTAAGATGTACCAAATCTAATTAGGCCTCTCAACTATAGCATTAATACCAAAAACTAACGATCATTATGTAGAAAATACTGTAGCCTTTTTGTTGATAATAAGCTTGGGCTTAGTTCATGTTACATGCACCAAGATGGTTACTACTAAGGCACATTATAATTATGTCATAATGCTATTGAAATAACAACACAAGACCATGCTAAATACTCAAAGTTTTATATGATCATAGAGTTGATGTTGAAAATGCTAAAACTAAGATATGTGGGTGATTGTTGTCACTTTAACACCATAGAAGAGGTTGATCCAAATACACATTGATTTTACGTGATCTAACTACCCACAAAATTTTGAATAACATGACAATTCTTGCACACATGTATAGTGTCACAAATGCCTTAGCATGACACACACTTGATGTCAACTAAATTGGTACAATTTGTTTGCAAGGTTCTTGGCACCCTTTAAAATCCTTAGTGGCAGGAACACAATTAATGTCAACAACTCGAGCTCTCATTGATTTATAACACACTAAATACATCCATAAAATTTTCATTGTGAAAACAAAGATTGGTGGGCAGAGCTTCTATTGGGATTAATCCTTTCATGATGCCGATTCTTATTATTAACTAATTGATTGCACATTGCTTCTAATGCTATCATATTTTTGCAATTATCTCAAACTTTACACATCTTGCTTTTATAAATGTGCATCAACCTTGTTTCTACAAGTAGATAGGAAAATCAACATGAATAGAGTATGTTGTTATTATATTTGATTTGATTAACCTCTTTAGTTCCCATTTACCATCTCTGTGTGTGTGTGTTTTGGTTTCTCTTCGTGTGTGTGTATGTCAATCATATCTCTCTTATCTAGCTCTTTGTTTATGTGTATGTATGTCTCTTATCCATCTCTTTTATCCAAATGTGTATGTTATCATGTTTCTGAAGCACAAAGGAGCGGGAAATGGAAAAAAGGGAAATAGCAAAAAAGGCGCACGATAAAAGCAGAAAAAGGTGCCTTGACCGGTAGCCAATCCCTGAAAAATTCAAATGTTCGGGCATGACCCTCAGAAAGCTTCAATGTCGGGCCAAGGCAACGAAAGAGAAAAAGGCGCACCATTAAAATGCGAAAGCGCACCCGAATCTGTGTAAAAGAGTGCCAGGCTCGCTCCTGTGCAAAGTGTATGCATTAGTTGGGAATATGATAAATTAGAATGGTGGAAAATGGGAAAAAGGGCCTAGGCTACGGCCGGCCATGTAAAAGAGGGAAAAGGGGATGACCGCCCAAAAAGGATTTAGGGCTTTGTATATAAAGTTGAAAAGTGAATGAGAAGCTCATTCTTTGGTGTGTGGCAAAAAGAGTCTTCTTCTTCCTCTCTTATTCTCTCCTTCTTGCTTGTGTGTGCTCTTGAGAGAGGGAGTATGAGAGTGTGAGGGAGTGGGTGTGTGAGAGAGTGGGTGTGTGAGAGAGTGAGGGATCAAGAGGGTGAAGCTCTTCACCATCTCCTCTTCTCTTCTTCTCCTCTCCTCTCTTCTCTTCTCTTGCGTGCGTGGCTATGGAGGATGGAGCTTGGAGATGGAGGAGGCTTGAGGATGCTTGAGCTAGCATCAAGAATCATGGAGCTACCGGAGTGCAAGAGAGAGAAGGATACTTGGTCGGGCATCAAGGTAAGCTCACTACACTCATAGGATCGACAACGCGTCGGCTAGGTGAGAGCTAGCCATTAGAGCTCGCTTGGAACGCTTGAAACAATAAGCGGTCCGTGGGTCTTGGCGGTTGAGCGAAAGCTCCCACATTTTGGTTCCATTGCAGGGACCAACGGATTCAAGCTTGAGCACTTGCATGCCTCATATCGAGCATCGAAGTAGGGTATTCATCCCCGAAATGGAGCTTGAGATAGGTAGGAAGTTAGGTGTTTTTAATCTTCAAAACAAGTAAGTATTTTGGGATATTTTGGTTGGTTGATGATTGGAAAGCATGGAGGATCTATTTCAGTTTTTTGCCTTCGATTTTCGTTGCATTTAGCGTAGGTTAGAGTTAGAAAATCGAACCGAAAAACGGTAGGGTTTACTGTTTCAAAACAGGGCAAAACAGGGAAAAAATCGTGCAAAATGCACAAAATACTCGCTAATGAGGTCTAAGATCAACAAGAGAGTGATTGGGGGCATCAAGGCCACATTTGGGAAGGCATATAAGAGCCAGGGGCCAAAAGAGAGCTCATTTGTGCCATTTCAGTGAGAGAGAGAGAGAGAGAGAGAGAGAGAGAGAGAGAGAGAGAGAGAGAGAGAGAGCCCCAGCCCGTGTGATTCGATCGCATCACCGACACACTCACCGACCCGTTCAGGTATATGAATCCCTTCCTCTATCCCCCTAGATAGGATCTGGAGAGTTGTGCTTGGTATGATTGTGTTAATCCCAAGAATCGAGCGAGATCGACATCGCGCTGTTTTCGTCGCGCCGTGTTCGGCCCGTCCGAGTGGTCGCTTCTGGGCCGAGTCCTAGAATCGGCCCTCGGCCCGTTACCATTCACCCACTTTGGCTCGAAACCCTAGTCGGCCCCAATCCTCGAACCGTTCGAGGCAACGGTCCGAGTCAACCACTCGGCCGTTCGAGTCAAAGCTCTTGCCACGTGGCACATCCGCCATTTGGCCCATCCGAATGACCCGTCCGAGTCCCAAATTCGGAACTTGGCCACACCCGGGATTCGGCCCTCGGCCAAGCGCTGTTTGGTCTGTTCGAATTACCCTGTCCAAACCTGCCATTCGGCCCGTCCGAATAAAAATCGTCCGAGTCGAATTCGAAGATTCGGCCCTTAACCCCGTGCCATTCGGCCCGTCCAAGTGACCCACTCGGACCCTGCAATTCGGACCAGTTGGTCCGAGTGCAACTTTTTGTCAAATCTGTCAAAAATTTGACCCGACCCGGCAAATATGCATTAGCGCAACTTGTCGAAACCCTTTGGGCACTCAGAACTTGATTCTGGCATACGTGATAAGAGAAATTGTAGTACGCAGCCGCTTAGCGGTTAGCAGTAGACAGTTGAGGGACCCAAGGACTCGGACGCGAGCCACTGAACCGTAAGATCTGATTGATCGGAAGCGAACAAGGCAACATACAAGGAAACCCTAAACCCTGACTAAACGGCCGAAAAATGGACCTACAAGCCTATCAGGCCCGAAACGAGCGAGAGTGAGTAAGACACCGAGGAATTGCTTGCGGCACTCACCTTGAATTTTCGCACTTGAAGTACACTTAAGAAAGCTGAAAGACTGATTGGGCATAAGTGCACTAGGAACAAGACACTCACCGAGTGACCATAAATTGAGGTTTGTATTCAATAATCAAAGGAACTCACTCAGATAAATCGCTCAAGGAACCCACCAATAGGAGAGGACCCAAGACATAGACAAACACATGAAGCGCAAGGTAGAACCAAGTAAGGAGCACCAACAACGAGGATATGTCACGACTATTCAACCTAATGGACAGTACAACGGGGCGCAATAATTTGACCATAACGGAAGAAAGCTCAGACCATCGGTCTAATGAGAAGCTCGATTTGAGTGTATTCCCAGATGCTATACAGCAGATGGTGAGCAGTTACGATGCGCACGCCCGGTATGAGCATCGCGGCAGGACAGCAGATGAAATCATTGCAGACCTAGAGGAGGAGAGAAGGCTAGCCCGCAAGGCATTGCAAGGCATAACTGATTATAATAGGGATCAACAGGCTAGGAGCCAAAGGCAAAGCATGGAGCTGCATGAGGTGCAGCGAGTGCTGAACTTGGCTGGCTGAAACCGAACAGACCATGAGAGAGCGCTAGAGGGAGACCTGACACTGAGTGAGCTCCTCATGAAATGGCTGCTTGATAACACCGCAGTAGAGCAGAGTGCCACCGCACTAGCGACGTCTCTGCTTGTAGGATTAGGGGCAAATCAGGGCTCAAAAAGCCAGGCCAAAATACCGATTGTTGCCAAGCAACTCGACAAGTACCAATCGCATGACGATCCCTACAGCTTTGTTGAGTAGTTTGAGCAAGTTTGCGAAGCCAATCGCCTCAACGACCAGACTCAACGTTTGCAAGCATTCAGGCTTTGCTTAGGCAACAAGGGTAGGACGTGGTACACAAACCTGGATGCCGTGGAACGAGCCAACTTCAATAATCGTAAGGATCTCTTCGTCAAGAGGTTCGCCGAGCCCGGATACTCCGATAACCTGCTAGTACGCTTGATGAATGTCAAGCAGAAAGAAACGGAGGACATCCGCGACTACATGACCCATGTGAGAAGTCTCTTTAAGAGAATCCCTCTAGGCGAGCGACCGGCTGACAGAGCAGTTTCAATTGTATTCATCAGCGGAATTAGAGACGAGGAGTTATACAAGGCATTGGCAGGCAATTCAAGCTTGCAGCGGGACGTGGTGGTTAGAGTTTTTGAGGAAGCCATCAGAATCGAGCGACCGCCTAGTCCTTATGCGACCCATCCACCGAGCGACACTCCAGTACACTACGTGGAGGAGCCGAATGATGAAGAGACCTACATATACCCTTACGTCTCACATGACGATGAGGGCAACACAATTCTCATGGATTATCGACCCGTGCCGGTGATGGCGTTAGGACGAGGACGGGGTAGAGGCCTAGGAGGGCAGCCACATGATCCAGTCACTTGTTGGACTTGCGGACACCCCGGTCATGTCTCATCACGCTGCCCTGAAAGAGAGCAGCAAAACAGGGAGAAGGCTGACCAAAGGTGCGTAGAGTGGGGAATCACCCATCTTTTCATTGATTGCCCAAAGCGGAAGCCGTCCTCTAGCTCAGCTAATTTGCCATCCGTCCCGTTGGGGCTGTTTGGTGTCGAAAACCCCGATGGGGAGGCCATACCTATTCCCTTGCGAGTTATAACCCGAGCCCAAACGAAGCAGGCCAGCATCTCTCTGCCAGGACCTAGTAATCTTGACACAACCTCAATAGGAAAGAAAAGCCGCAGGCGGAAAAAGAAGAGATCGGAAGCTAAGGTCGCATTAAAGACCGAGAGTGCTACGTCTTTACCTACTGGGAAGAAAGTCTCAGACGCGGAGTCAGAGACTTCAGCCCCTAAGATAGCCGAAAAGGGAAGCGCTAAGATAGGGCAATACCCACATCCAAAGTGACAATTAGAGGCCATAGAAAAGGTGAAGGAATGGGTGAGGGAGGCTCAACAGCATCTCAAAGATGCTGAACCCATCATAGAGGACGAGATTGATGATCTCTCTAGCATAAGCATGCCAATGTTACCGCCTCAACCTAAGTCGACCGAAGCCACTGTGCCACAAGCAGTGCCGTTGAGACCAAGCCTAGACACAACAGAACCGCAGATCAGCCACGGCCATTGGCCCAGCCAATTTAGGCTAAAAGAAGGACGAGTATCTAACGATCTCTTGACCACGCTAGTGACCACCCCTGTAACACTTAGCCTGGGGGATCTGCTTAAGCAGCACCCTGCCCTATGGCAAGACCTTAAGTAGTGGGTCGAGAGATCACCAGAGTAGGTCACGGTAGACCCTCGGGACCAGGATGCAGAAACACAATTGCCAAGCCTGACGCTGCACTCCGTGCCTAAATCTTTGCACGTCAACGCCTTTTGGGAAGGCTCTGAGATGCACGCAGTCTTGCCGGTCCTAGCCCTGGGTGACACAACAAGGAAGGGAATCGTAGACACGGGAGCCGGGGTTAGTGTGCTTAGCCACGCAGTGCTGCAGACTTGGGAAAACCCGCCTGTCGAAGCTGCTCGGTTTAATGTCACGCTAGCAAACGGTATGAGAGTGAAGCCATTCGGGGTCCTGAAGAATTGGCCAGTGAAGATCGCAGGTGTCCAATTCTCTGTTGACTTTATAATCATGAAGGGAGTGGACTACGATGTCCTATTAGGTCGACCCTAGATACGCAACGCTAGAGTCATCAAAGATTGGGGTAACGGCTTGATCTTCCTTGGCAATAGAACTGACGCCGTAAGAATAGAGATGGACACTTGGAAGGCCTCACCAGTCGACCTAGACGCCATCTCTGCTATGCTCAAAGGGAACACTCAGGTCAGGAAGCCCTATGGGTCCTTGACCAAGTATATTCCATGCCCAGAGGATGAGCGGGATTGGATGCATGTTCTCGCTACAATTGACGTGCTATTCTCAGACCATGAGGTGTATGAGCAGGCCATCAAAACGGTCGGCAAGACAAACAAAGCACTCTCTACACCAGTCTGCATGATGGCAGCAAGCCTCCATGGAAGGCCTAAGCCTGTTACCTTCCAAGTGCCATCCAACAAAAGGGAACTCCAGGGGGTACTGGAATACCTAATGGACCAGCTAGCTGGCAACCTAGCCGCCAACTTCAAACCACTCCAGGACCTCTTAGAGGATTCCAAGTGGCAATGGACCAGGGTGCATTAGTTGAACCTCATGTATAACTGGGCCCTGGTTCTTGACCAATGACATGGGGCATACCAAGCCCTAAGAGACGATGAGCAGTCGAATGACAAAGATTCCTGCGATGAATATGAAGACTGCCAATCCTTCAGTGATGAGAGCGAGGGTGAAGTGGATACCATAGAGTACGACACTGAAGGACGAAAAATTGAGCAGATACGAGCAGACGCCAAGCCGCAGAAAAGGCAAGCCCTTAGACTGGAGCAAGGAGTTATGCGCATGAGATGTGATCGTGCGTGGTTAGAATGTATAGGAGCCATAGACCTTGAGCAAGTAGGCCTAGCACAATCAGGAATGACATCAATACTTAGAACTGAATCGCCATCCGAATTGCGGCCACCAGGGGAGACCACCTCTTCTAGCGAAGATGGAGGGTTTGACTTTGAATCGGAAGTTACTTCGGATAGCGACCCAGAAATCCCTAGGCCGCCCATGACAAGACGCACCAAGGGGGACTTACCCGTCCACCTGAGGCGCAGACGGTCAAGGCAGGATGGGGCAAAGCACCCCAGGGATGCACGATTAGAAGAACGGCGAAAGCCGTAGGACCTCCCTAAACACTTCACTAAATTCAAAAAAGGGGATAGGGTAGTGGTTCTACTAGGTGCCAAGCGTCAAGGGCAGACGAGCGAACCAATTGAAGGACCAGCCAAGGTTAAGGAGGTAAACCTAGCCTTGGAAGGGGAGATACCCCGACCAGTGTTCATCGCCGATGACTTGATTGGTGAAGAAGAGTTGAGTCTTATCGCTCTCTTGCGGGAGTACATAGACGTGTTTGCCTGGTCCTTAGGAGAGCTATGGGGGGTAGATCCGAGTGTTGTGACTCACAACATACCCATGACGTCGGATGCAACGCCGGTCAAGCAGCGACTGTTCCCCATGAATCCAAAACACGCTCATGCTGTTAAAGAGGAAATTGACAAGCTGATGAGAGCTGGATTCATTTACGAAATTGAGCCTAGAGATTGGGTATCACCCATAGTCATTGTAATGAAGAAGAACGGAAAAATTTGAGTGTGCGTCAATTACAAGAAGGTAAACGCTGCTACAAAGAGAGACAACTATCCCTTGCCGTACACTGAGCACATGCTTGAGAGGGTGGCAGGCAAGGAAGCCTACAGTTTTCTGGATGGCTTCTCAGGGTACAATCAGGTGCAAGTGCATCCTGCAGATAGGCACAAGACCGCCTTTGCCACTGAGTGGGGCGTCTTTGCATACATAGTCATGCCCTTTGGGTTGACCAATGCCCCTACCACTTTCCAACGCCTCATATGCACCATCTTTAAAGACATGCTTCGCAAGGAGTTAGAGGTCTTTGTCGACAATCTATGTGTCCATTCGACCTGGATCAAACACTTAGACAAACTCCGAGCAATCTTTGAACAATGCCGCTTATATCGTCTCTCCTTGAACCCCTTAAAGTGCCAGTTCTGGGTGAAACACGGATGCATCTTAGGGCACGTAGTGTCAAAGAATGGCATTGCCACTGACTTTTCTAAAGTCAGAGTCATTGTTGACTTACCACCACCCGATAACTACAAGGGAGTTCAGTGCTTCTTAGGATACACTGGATATTATCGACGCTTTGTACTAAATTACGCACTAATTGCTAGACCATTGTACAAGCTGTTGATAGTGTTCGAGTGGACTGAGGAATACCAACGCGCATATGAGGAGTTGAAAAAGGCTCTCACTACTGCACCAATCTTACGAGCCCCAGACTGGAACATAATGTTTCATGTACACATAGACGCCTCTAAGTTCGCTATTGGAGCCGTGCTATGCCAGCCTGGTGAACATAACTTAGACTACCCGGTGAGTTTTGCCAGCAGGCAGCTCACAGAGACCAAGATGAACTATTCCACGACGGAAAGGGAGGGGTTGGCCATGGTATTTGCGGTAAAGAAATTCAGGCATTACCTGTTGGCCACTCCCTTTGTCTTCTTTGTTGACCATCAAGCCTTGCTATATCTTGTGAACAAGCCTTGCGCTACGGGACGCATAGCTAGATGGTTACTCCTTCTACTAGAGTTTGACTTCTCTGTGGTTGTATGCAAGGGAAAGCATCATTACATGGCTGACCATATGTCCCACATACCCACAGGGGAAGCCGCTAGACAAGGCATACCGGACGATTTACCGGATGCTCATCTCTTAACCTGTCAAGCGA